>NC_091823.1:167845244-168145244 GCF_038994185.2 Dermacentor albipictus
TCGATTTCTTGTAGCTTGGCTGGCAGCCCGATAAGCGCCAGATTGAATAGCATCGGTGATAAGACCGAGCCCTGTGGCGTACCTGCGCTGCCTATCTCGATATCCTCCGAAACTAGGTCCGCTATCGTGATCTTTGCCTTTCTGCCCGTTAGAAAATTGCGTACATAATCGTACGTGCGTTTTCCCAGTCCTAGTTCGCCTACTCTATCCAGTATCGTTGCATGTGTTACGTTATCGAAGGCCTTTTTTAGGTCCAACCCGAGAATTGCCTTTGTCGATCTGCCCGAATCGTCTATTATCTGATGTTTTAGTTGTAACAGAGCGTCCTGCGCTGAGAGGTTTCTCCTGAATCCTATCATCGTGGGCGGGAGCGCGTCGCAGTCTTCGAGGTAGGTGGTCATCCTAGCTAGGACCACGTGTTCCATGAGTTTCCCCACGCAAGAAGTGAGAGATATGGGTCTCAAGTTCTCAATTTGCAGTCGCTTGCCCGGTTTAGGTATTAACACGATTTGTGCCGTCTTCCATTGCTGCGGAATCTGCCCTGCCTCCCAGCATTCGTTAATATATTCGGCTAACTTAGCTATAGACTCATCGTCCAAGTTCCTTAGCGTTTTATTCGTTACACCGTCTAGTCCGGGTGCCGACTTGGTATTGAGTTTCTGCAGGGCTGCCCTGACCTCTGACTCGCCGATTTTGCTGTCTAATTCGTCATTTACCTGCCCTGTGTAGTCAGGGTGTACGACGGGCAGCACTTGCGAGATGTATCTTTTCTCGATTTCCTTGAGGAAGTCCTGCTCTGTCCCTCGGTACGTTTGTATTAGCCGATTTATATTTTGCCTATGTGCCGACTTTGTCCCGTCCGGGTCTAACAAATATCGAAGGATGTTCCACGTTTTTGCCATTCCTATCTGACTGTCCATGTTGTTGCATTTTTCCTCCCACTGTTGTTTGCATAGCTGCTGGGCGTACTTTTCTATGTCCCTGTTCAATTTGGCTATCTTTCTACGAAGCGTCCGGTTGTGTTTTTGTTTTTTCCATCTCCGTTGCAACCCTGCCTTAGCTTCCCACATGTGTAGAAGCTTATTGTCTACGTTCTCTAGATGCGCCTCCGGCGGGACCATTTTCGTAGCTGCCGCCACATCTCCCTTTAGTTTTTCGGTCCATTCCTCAATACCTTGTGTCGTGTCGTCGGCCTCCTCCCTTATTTTCCTGAATTTGTCCCAGTCGACAATCTTAAGTGGTCTACCCTTTGTCTTGCGCGGTCCTGCCCTTACCGTTATTTCTAGTATATTGTGATCGCTCCCAAAGTCGTGTTGCGTATTTATCCACTGCGCGTCCCGTATGTTCTTGGTGAATGTTAGATCTGGCGTAGTATCCGCGCAAACGCTGGTACCTATTCTCGTGGGAACAGATGGGTCGGTCACGAGGGTCAGACCTTCCTGCTGCGCGTCTAGCCATAGGTTCCTGCCTTTTTGAGTTTCGATTTTGTAACCCCACGCCGCGTGTTGGGCGTTAAAATCGCCTCCGATCACTACCGCTCGGTTGTCCGCTATGGCTAGTGTTTTTTTAAAGAGCGATCGAAATTTATGGTGTCTGCACTTTGGACTGCTATAAATATTTAATACAAAGAGGCTGTCCTTCGTTTTCCGCATGGGTATGAGTTCTAATAGAATATGATCGATTGACTTAACTTCCGTGTCGTGTTGAACGACCGAGTGATTTCGCTTTACCAACGTCGTTAGCGCCTTCGTCTCCCCTTCGGCTCTACCAAAGGACTTGTAACCCGACAATTTTGCCAGCCCATTTGTTTCCTGCATCATTATAATATCCGGGTTTTCTTTGTCTTTAAGGTGTTGTTGCAAAATGTATCGTTTTCGATCGTATCCTCTACAATTCCATTGCCAAATCGTGTATCTAGTTCGTCTGTCCATGGCGGCGTTACAGGTTATCCAATCCCTCGGCGGGTACGGGGGGCCTAGTGTACGGCTTAATGGCCGTCTTAACCGGTCCCCCCCTACTTGTTTGCGGTCCCCATATTGCTAGTTTGGCTTCGAAGTCAGCCATCATTTGTTGCACTTGCTGTAGTATCGCCTTTCCTAGCGCCTCCATCTTTGCCTCTATCTTCGCCTCAAGCCTCACTTCCAGTTGTTCTAGTTTAGTTTCAAATTTTGTTTCGTTCTGTTTGATGCTGGTTTCGATTTTCTGTTCAAATTCCTCCTGTCTTCCTTGGAGCGTCGTGGCTGGCTTGGGTTTCTTTACTCCGGTTTCAATCGGAGCGTTCTCGGTCTTACGTTTAATGGCGGTGAGGGCTACGTCCTCCTCCATTGCTGTCTCTTTTTCCTCCCTTATAACTCGCGAGCTTTCCTCGTTGCGTGGCACTTTCCCGCTCCGCAAACGGTCGTTCTCTTGCCTGAGTTTTTTAATTTCATCCATGAACGCAACATTGCTCTGCCTGATTTGCGCCAATTCTTTCTCTAGCGTCTTAACTCTATCTTGTAAAGCAGCCTGTGCCTCCGCACGCGCCCCGGAAGCCGCGTCCGCCCAGCTCACCTGTAAGGGTCCTGCGGCGTCGTTGACGTTGCTCTTTCCTTTTGGGCTCTGCAATCTTCCTCCCCCCTGTGCTCTGGTAGATTCGGTATTACTGGTCTTGGGTCTGGATCTCGATCTGGACCGCGATCTCGATCTGGTTCTATTCGACGTCGAGCGGCCCCTTTCCCTTGCCTGGAGCTTGGGGAAATCTTCTAGTCCAGATCCGTCCTTTGTCCGATATTCCGACCGCTGTCTCGAGTCTTCCCGTCCTGGCCTGTACAGTCTTTCAGCTTCCCTTTCGTGGTACATCGTTTCTTCTTCCTCTCGTCTGACTCGCTCCCAGCGGCGCCTCTTTACCAAATACGGTAACTTGTATCTGGCATTACATCGGCGATCCGCCGTAGGATGGTCTTTGCCGCAGAGCTGGCACTTCGCTTCGCACTCGTGGTCCTGTGGCGGGTTCTCCAAGCCGCAGCCTCTGCATATCCTGCTGTTCGGGTTCGGGCAGACATCGGCTCTGTGACCAAGGCGTCCGCACTGGTAGCATATGTCTATTTGCTTCCGGTATAGTGAACACTTGACCAGTGCTCTTCCGTATCTTACGTAGTTTGGGACGTGATGCCCGTCGAAAAGGATGATGACATTCGTGGTGTTTCCCATCCTTTTGGCCATGAGGACCGTCGGATTCTTTGGTGTTACAAGCATCTCCACTATTTCTCTAGGAGACACCTCGTGCGTTACTCCTCTTATCACTCCCTTAGAAGTATCCTCCGGAGCCGACTCGTACGCGTTGGCTTCGAACTCCTTGTCTCCCATCCTCAGTCGAGTGATAGTCCTGTATTTTTCGGCGCGCTCCTCCGATGGCGTGCTGATCACTAGAATGTTCTGTTTGTAGTTGGCACACACCGTGTCATCTTCCGATTCCTTTCTGGGGATTCCCGCGGCGTTGGCGACGCAGCATTCTAGGCGATTGATCCCATAGTCGGTGACGTTGAAGCTGTCACGTGGGCGCACTATTATCTTGTACTCCGCCTTCGGCAAACTGGGCATCCTGCTTGCCGCCATGATTTGTCTTGCTTTTTGTCCCTTGTTCCACCTATTACTGAATGCGTTCTCGCTGGAGAAGCGCGCTGCCTGATCCTGGGTTCCGTGAGATTTTGTCCGCTCACTGGCACATCCTCCTCTCTTCACAACACGCCAACCTGCTTCGTCCTCATACTCTTCTCTCGGTATATCATCCCCTTCGACGCGCACCGTTGCCATCTTGCAGCTCTAACCCGAAAAGAGGCGGGGCTCCAGCCACCGGGGCTCCAGCCACCAGCTTCGTTGGGTTAGGCTTAGCGGCCGTGTCGGCGTGGCGCTATATAAAGTGGTCGATGTGCCGAAAATAAACGGTCCACCTACTTGAGAGTGATATCAGGGTGGTCCGTGGAACTTGCACTTCCTTCTCGATAATAAGGCGTCGGTGAATTCTTCGAATGTACGCCGAGAATCATTCAAAATCTGCGGAGCCGACGCGACACAGATCCGCACTTTTCATTCTAATGGACATCAAGGGAAAAAAAGGAGCTGGGCAAGTCATGTAATGCGCCGGTTAGATAACCGTTGGACCATTATGCTTACAGAATTGGTACCAAGAGAAGGGAAACGCCGTCGAGGACGGCAGAAGACTAGGCGGAGCGATGAAATTAGGGAATTCGCGGGCGCTAGTTGGAATAAGTTGGCGCAGGACAAGGGTAATTGAAGATCGCAGGGAGATGCCTTGGTCCTGCAGTGGACATAAAACAGGCTGCTGCTGCTAATGATAATGACGATGATTGGAAAAGATGGCATATCCTGCTTGCGCGTTTAATTGAACTGTCATTCCACCGTTTCCTGCCGCATTTCCCCGCAACATCTTGCTGAGTCTTTTGAAGCACAGCGCTAGTCACACGTAGAGATTCCGTGTACTGTTTGCCTCTGCTTCCACTGAATAGTGCCCCAATATACGGGGATATACGGGGTTACGGGGATATACGGGGATATATGGGGGTTACGGGGATGTTGCGAGCATTGAAAGACTGTATTTACAATATATATGCAGGCTGAGTCAGAGTAGTTAAAATGGCTGACCGCCAACAACACGCAGCAGCCACTGTCTCCGATCCTTCTTCGTCCTCTCTCTTCTTTCATCCTTCCTTAACAGGAGCCCCGGGTGGCGAAGGGCCATCTCGGTGCATGGTAGGCGAATAATTGCGAGCGAAGTATCGCTTCAGCCGCGAAACGTGCACGACGTCAACAGGCGTCGGACTTGAGGATGCATCAAACTGTAGCGGCGAAATATCGTAATTTACGTCGTTAACTTGGCGTAGGACTTCATAAGGAACTGTGTAGTGAGAAAGAAGCTTCTGGGAGGGGCCAACCCGACGACATGGTTGACCAGAGGAACACCCAAGCACCTGGCGCGAACTTAACATCGCCATGGCAGCGGTCGTAACGCTCTTTTTGTTTATGCTGCGAGGCTAATAAATTAGATCGGGCTACTTGACGTGCCATGTGTGCACGATCGATGACTTCACGAGCGTACTCAGTTGCAACATGCGGCGCAGAAGGAAGAATGGTGTCAAACGGCAATGTGGGGCGCGACCATACAAGATACAAAAGGGCGAATATCCTACGGTGTCATGTCGGGATGCGTTATACGCGAACGTCACGCAAGCTAGCGTGGCGCCCCAGTCGTGGTGATCGTTGGAGACGTACATCGACAGCATCCGCAAGACCGTTCGTTTGTGGGTGGCAGGTGGTGGACTGCTTGTGCTCAGTGGTACAAGAGCGGAGGAGGTCGTTGACAACTCGAGATAAGAACGAGTGGCCGCTATCTGTAAGTAACTGTCTAAGTGCACCGTACTGGAGAATGACGTCGTGAAGGAGAAAATCGGCGACGTCAGTTGCGCAAATAGTCGGCAACGCCTTTGTTATCGCGTAGCGTGTCGCGTAATGAGTAACGAAGTCGATCCATTTATTCCCTCTAGTCGTCCTCGGAAAAGGGCCAAGCAGGTCAAGGCCTACGCGAAAAAGGGTTCAGAGGGAGCTTTAATTGGATTGATTTGGGCGACAGGCGCCAAGGGAGGTTTCTTCCGGTGCTGACACAATTCGCAACTTGCGACATAACGACGCACAGAGCGGTAGAGACCCGGCCAGAAGAACCGGCGTCGTACGTGGTCGTATGTACGCAAAACTCCAAGGTGTCCCGCCGTCGGTGCATTGGGAAGTTCGAGAACGACGGATCGCAGATGACGAGGAAGGACAAGGAGCAACTCAGGGCCGTCAGTGTTAATATTGCGTAGGTAGAGGATGTTGTCATGCAGCACGAACATGCGACACGTGCCGTCGGTGCAGCCAGATCGAACTCCAGCGATGTTGGACTGTAAGGATGCGCGGCGTTGTTGTTCAGTGCTCATGTCGGTCATGTCAGTAAAAGCCATCACGCAGGTCATTGGATCATGCGCACAAGGATCAAGGGGATCTACGCGCTGACGAGAGAGGCCATGAGCGTCCTTGTGGAGGCGTCCATTCTTGCAATAGACACTAAATGAAAATTCCTGGAGCCGCAAAGCTCGGGTCCCGAAGGGAAGACAGTCAGCAGAGTGCGTGATTGTCTGTGGTGACCCAAAACGTGCCGCCGTACAAATGTGGCCGGAACTTGCCACAGACCAAACTAAAGCCAAGCACTCCCGCTCGGTGATGGAGTAATTTCTCTCGGCAGGTGACAGCTGGCGGCTGGCGTAAGCTATCACGCACTCGGTACCATGCTATTGTTGGGTGAGAAACAGCGCCGATGACATGGCCGCTTGCGTCAGTGTGGACATCGGTCGGTGCAGATGGATTAAAGTGGGCAATATGGGAGGGGTGGTCGGAAACCCGATGAGAGAGGTGAACTCGTGAGCCTGCTCAGGGCCCCATGAGAATGGCGTGTTCTTCTTTAGAAGATCTGTCAAAGGCCGAGCAACGTCGGTGAAGTTTTCGACGAAACGGCGAAAGTAAGAACACAGGCCGACGAAGCAGTGCCCGTCAAAAGCAGAACCTGGCACAGGGAAACTGCGTACGGCGCTAACTTTTCCGTATCTGGTTGGACACCGGATGCGTCAACTAGGTGTCCCAGCACGGTGATCATGACGGCGCCCGAATTGACACTTCGTGTACTTCAGTGGAAGGCCGGCTTTTCGGAAGGCCGCAAGAATTTCAGCGAGCCGAGTAATGTGGCTGTCGAACGTGGGAGAAAATACAATAACATAGTCAAGGTAACAAGAACAGGTGGTCCATTCGTAGCCTCGCAGAAGAGAGTCCATCATACGTTAATATGTCGCAGCAGCATTGCATAGGCCAAATCGCATGACTGTGAACTGATATAAGCCATCTAGCGACATTTAGGCCGTTTTCTAGTGGTCCATTTCATCAACTGAAATCTGCCATTAGGCGGATCGAACATCGATGGAGAAGAAGTATTTAGCTCCGTGCAAAAAGTCCAAGGCATTACCGATGCGTGGTGGAGGGTAGACGTCTTCTCGTATGATTTTGTTTAAGTGGCGATAATCGACGGAATGATGCCAGGTACCATCTTTCTTTTGCACAAAGACGACAGGCGAAGCCCAAGGGCTGGGTGATGACTTCATGACCCGCCTGCGGAGCATTTTGTCCACTTCTGATTGGATGACTCGACGTTCAGCATGCGATACCCGATAAGTACGCCGACAAATAGGATTCGTGTCTCCAGTTTTTTTACGGTGGTGAACAAAAGATCTTTGGCCTAAAGGCCTGTCGCCGAAATCAAAGATGTCACTGTACGATTCAAGCAGGTGACCTATGTCCGTGGCCTGCGCAGAGGTGAGGTCAGGTGCAATCATTTTCGCGAAGTCATCCGTTAATGAACCAGAGCTCTGAGCTGCATTTGGCGCTAATTAACCACTCTCGGTATTCAGACTCTCAATGTCAAATTCAAAACCACTATGGACGCTGGCCAAGAACATGCCGGCCGAAATCACTTGAGGGAACAGGCAGAGATTCAGAAGTGGTAGAGCGACGTCGTTATTAGTAACTGTGACCAACGTATGCGGAACAGCAACGTTGCGGTTTAAAAGCACGTCAATGATTGGGCAAAGCACATATTCACCATCAAGAATAAATGGCTGTGCGGTCAAAGCGACGTGACAGACGCACATCGTGAAGCCAGCACAAGTGCGGTGGGGTGGTGCTCAGAGCATCGGCGAGTTGAGGCAGTTCCAACTGAAGAACGCCGGTCGCTCAGTCGACGAGAGCAGAATGTGTGGATAAAAAGTCCCATCCAAGGATAACGTCGTGAGAGCAGTTGTCGATCACAGCAGAGAGAACAGAAGCAAAGCGGCCGGCTATAATTGAGCACGCAGTACACATTCCAAGAACAACCACCACGACGCCGTCGGCCACACGAAGCACTCGGGCAGCTGCTGGGTTGAGAACCTTCTTCAAACGTTTACGTAGGCTAGCACTCATCACAGATACGTGAGCTGCAGTGTCGACGAGTGCTTGGATAGGTACGCCGTCTCTTTTAACGTCTATTACACTTCTTGTGGACACAGACCGAGGATTTGCTGCGGTAGTAGGAAATGCAGCACCACCTCCGAAAGCTGCATTTCTTAGTTTTTCGAAAGGGTGCGGGCAAACGCCACAGGGGACGAAAGGCGACGCGGCTACGGCAAACGGGAAGATGGACGACGTGTTTGCGGTGAGCGAGACTGGTGTCCGCGCGGCGATGGTGAGCGGCTGTACCACGTGTTCCTAACAGAGTTGCCGGCGCTGTTAGGCGAAACAAAATGAGCATTTGCATCAAATCGGCTCAGGTTGGTTGTCATGTGAGGTGTTGAGGGCCACGAGTTGAGACAGTATCAGGCGACACGACCAATGCGGCGACAGGTGAAACAGATCGGCTTGTCTTCCACAGTTCTCCACTCAGTCGGGTTCCGATAACGCGGAGAGAAACGTCGGGGTGGAGCGAAAATAGTGGAAGTGTGTTCGTTAGTTCTGAGATTGGCGACAGCACATGCAGAATGTAAACCAATGTTTTTATGTTCCTGGCGAATGATAGCTTGTACGAGAGGAACGGAAAAACTAGTAGCATCAGGGCTACGCGAACAAAAAGCTGCGAGCTCCATCGCATTCAGTTCACGTTGAACGATTCGCACCAATTCCTCTGATGGCGATGCAAGCTTCTGTGCTGGTTGATCTTCACACGTCGAAGTTGCGGCAGTATTGGGAAGTCTGGCGAATGGGTGCAAGACGCGTCGGCCTGCTCGAATTGTCGGCACTCTTTATGATAGCATCAACTGAAGAGCAGCTTTTGCACATGAGCAGATTAAAGGCGTCATCAGCAATGCCCTTAAGCATGTGCCCGACCTCCTCAGCTTTTGTCATGTCGTGATCGCCTTTAAGACAAAGTGCCAATACGTCCTGGATGTATGAGACATAGGACTAGTGCGGGAATGGGCACGGAAGGCCAGTTTCTACTTTGCGGCAATTTCACGGCAGGCTAGTTTGCCAAACAACTCTGTCAACTTCTGTTTGCGTTGGTCCCAGCTGGTTAGCTCATCTTCCTGGTTTTCGTACTACACCTTTGCCGTGCCTCTTAGGTATACAACAATCGGTTAGCTTGCATTAGCGTTGGGTCCCATCTGTTGATTCCATTCACTTATATATAGCTTTTTCGTACATAGCCATCCACTTTTCGACGTCGGCGCTATCGGTCCCGCAAGAAGTTCCAGGATCCTTGGGTTGCACAACCACAACCGAAGGTGACAGAGATGCAGCTGGCAACGGTTACATTGGAGGCGGCAATGACGTTGGTCCGGCGTGCTCACCGTCATTCATGGTGCGGACGGTGATGTGACGTCAGCTGCGGAGCTCCGTTTTCAGCCGTGGTACCCCGCTCCTCCCACCAATATGTTACGGGGATGTTGCGAGAGTAGAAAGGCTATATTTACAATATATATAAGGGCTGAGTCAGATTAGATAAGATGGCTGACCACCAAGAACACGCTATGATATCAGGTTTGTATGATTCTTGCTGTGCCGTGTTATTAACATGCTGGTGAAGGTTGGCCTTCATATCATATCATAGCGCTACAAGAAGTCAACATGGAAGCCGGCCTCTCCTCTTACCGGGCTTTCCATTGCCGTAACAACTCCAAGAAAGTCACTATGCTCGTTCGCCGAGAACAGGTGACGGCGATCCACGACATCGAAACTTCTCCCCCCTCGGGCATCCCCCACGTTTTCGTGGAGATCATCCCAACGCGCACGTCAGATCCCAGCCTATTCATCCTCAACGTATACGCCGCCCCGCATGCAGACCCGAAGCTCGATGCGCTTTTTCGCTCGGCCCTCAAAGTCAGCCGCGACTGCCCCCTGCTCATCGTTGGGGACTTCAACGCCGGTCATACTCTGTGGGGATACCTGGGCGACACCCGCAAGGGTAGACATCTAGCAGAAGCCGCGCAAGAGCTGGGCCTCACGCTAATCAACGATACTACCACCCGCACCAGAATCGGCAGCCGAGGTCAGGTAGACACTAACCCTGACCTGACGTTCGTCGTCCACTCGCAAGACTACACCTGGACGAACACCGGCGAAACTCTGGGAAGCGATCACTGCATCCTTCACACGGAAATCTATGCACGCGGCAAGCGTCGGCGGAAGCATCGCTTCTCGGTTACAAACTGGGACAAATTCCGCGAGTCCAGAAGAATGCGAGCCACTGAGGGATCCATCGCCAATATCTCATCCTGGACGAGCCAACTCCTGGCCGACGTGGAAGAGCATACGGAACATCTTGACCCGGAGGACGCCCCGGAAACCACCAACGTCGACAGCAGGCTGCTCCACATGTGGCAGGCAAGATCGAGCATGCTCCGGCGTTGGCAACAGCGGGGGAAAGATAACCAAGCCCTAAAAGAAAGAATCACTCGACTCGACGCAGAGATCTCCGATCACGCGACCGAGGTCACCCGGCAGCAATGGTACCAAATATGTGATCGCATGAGGGGACGCCTCAGCGCAGCCCGGACGTGGCACCTCCTACGCCACCTCCTGGATCCGGGCACCACCAGGGTCGAAGGCAGAAGAAACATGGCCAAGTTAATCCACAGGCATGCTCAGGACCCGGGGATGTTCCTGGCAGAGATGTGAGACAAGTACATCGGCCCGCAACTCAAGACACCGTTACCTGCGGCCTACCAGGGCCGGCCGAACGCGCACATAGACGAAGACATTACGTTCGCTGAGGTGTCGGCAGCCGCCTACAAGCTGCGGACGAACTCGGCGCCGGGTTCGGACCACGTTACCAACAAGATGCTACGCAACCTGGACGAGGCCGCAATGGAGCAGCTCACAGAGTTCATGAACGAATGCTGGAAGACGGGCGCCATCCCGGAAGAGTGGAAGACGTCAACGATCGTCTTTATACCAAAACCAGGCAAACCACTCAATGGGGACAACCTCAGGCCGATTTCACTGACATCATGCGTCGGCAAACTGATGGAGCACGTGGTCCTACACCGTCTCAATGAACACGTAGAAGATGGGGACGAGTTGCCCCACTCTATGTTTGGTTTCAGGCCACACCTGTCCTCCCAAGATGTGCTCCTTCAGGTAAAAAGGCAGGGGATGCAACCCGAAAGTCCGGTGGACGCTCGCCGATTCCGGTGCCTCCTGGGCCTCGACCTGAAGAAGGCCTTCGACAATGTCGCCCACGCAGCTATGCTCGAGGGCCTGACCCAACTGGGTGTCGGAAACCGAGCGTACCAATACGTCCGAAACTTTCTCACCGACCGGAACTGCCGGATCAAAGTCGGCGAACATGAAACTGAATTTATAGAGCTGGGGAGCCGAGGCACGCCACAGGGATCAGTCATCTCCCCTTTTCTCTTTAACGCGGCGATGCGCGTGCTCCCGGAACTGCTGTGCTCTATTCCTGGGCTTCACCACAGCCTCTACGCTGACGACGTGACGTTATGGGCAGCGGCGGATGATCCACAAGCTCTTCAAGAGATCATGCAACGCGGCATCGACGTCGTACAAGCTTATGCGGAGTCAAGGGGCCTGACCTCCTGATCAAGCCCAGCAGAAGTAGCTGTCCCAGGGGATTACCACGGAGAAGGCGCTTCCTTGAGCTTAAAGTCGGAGAACTTACCATCCCGGAGCGCCCCAGTATCAAAATATTGTGGCTAGACTTTCAGAACACGCTGCGCTGCGGGCTCATGTTAAAGAAACTCCAGAGGGCGACCAACTACACACTACAGCTCATTCGCCGGGTGGCTAATCAGCACTACGGCATGGGCGAGGGCGATCTGCTTCGACTTGTGCAGGCATACATAACCAGCAGAACCATGTACTCGACACCATATGTCAAACTCGCAGCCACAGATTTAGTCAAAATAAACACCATGATCCGACGAAGCACAAAGGCAGCCTTGGGCCTTCCGGACCACGCGGCCACCGCAAGGCTAGAGGCCTTAGGCATGCATAACACGATCTAGGAGCTCTTAGACGCTCACCACACAGCCCAAGTCCGTCGTCTCTCGCTAACCCCGGCTGGCCGCACAGTCCTCCGGAAGCTCAGTCTCGAGGCTATCCCCGAGGTTACAGAGTACATGACGATTCCGCGAAAGGTCAGGGGGCATATTTATGCCCCACCTCTACCCCGCAACATGGACCCCGAGTTCCATCAGGGCCGTCGGCAGGCCCATAGTGAAGTCATTTGGCGACGCTATGGCTCGCAAGATGGAGTGGTCTACACAGACGCAGCCAGACCCCCTCGCGGCGACCTCATGACTGCGGTGGTAGCTGATCACAACGGAGGACTGATAGAACATACAACAATCACGGCTGGCCAAGTGGTGGAAGCGGAGGAAACCACGATTGCCATGGCCATGCATGCGGACGCGGATACCATCATCAGCGACAGCAAGCAGGCCATCGGCAATTTCGTCCGTGGTAGAATTTGCAAACAGGCGTACCATGTCCTCACACGATGCCCCCTAAGCGGCTTGAAAACCCTCGTGTGGACCCCCGCTCACGCGGCTATGCCCGGCAACGCGTCGGGTCACAGTCTGGCTCGAGATCTCGCGCGCCGAGCCTCGTCCGCGGATGCGGACGGCGTGAATGAGGAGGAGAGACACGAGGAACCCTGCGAGACTTATTATGAAATAGCCCATCGGTATCGATTGAGGCGTCGCGCGCTCCCACCACCGGCCAAGCAACTCGACAAAACGCAAGCGGTCGCGTTTCGGCGACTTCAGACAAATACATACCCACACCCTAAATACATTAACAAAATCACAGGGGGCAGGGAAAGCGACAAATGTAGGCTCTGTTCAGAAACAGGCACACTCACACACATAATGTGGGAATGCACCTCGCTCCCGTTCTCTCATCCCCCCGTCAGCAGCGAGACTGACTGGACAGCGTGGCTCAGTTCCGGGGACGTCGACCGACAACTTGAACTGGTGGACTGGGCGGAAAAGGCCAAGCAGGCCCAGGGCCTTACTTGAGCCCTAACACTCAGCCACGTCCCTCTTTACCCTTCCCCCTTTCAATAAAGTTTATCACCACCACCACCACCAAGAACACGCAGCAGCCAGCGTTCCCGGTCTTCTTCGTCCTCTCTCTTCTGGCATCCTTCCGTAACAATATGGGGTAGAGACGGGGAGGTTAACAAAGAAGTTTGAGAAAAATGGTAAAGACCGCGCAACAAGTGATGAAATGAGAAAATGTTAAGCATAACGGCAGGAGACAGGAGGACGGCCGTGTGGATTAAAAATTTAATGGAGGTAGCTGATTTTCCATTTAACATTAAGAGGGAAAAAATGGAGGTGGGCAGGCCATGTAATGCATAAGGCAGACAATCAGTGGTCGATTAGAGTTACAGAATGGGTGCCAAATGAAGGGAAGTGCGGTCGTGGACGGCTGGAAGTTAAGCGGTGTGACGAAATTACGAAATTCAGAGGCATGACATGTAATCAGCTGGCACAAGAGAGAGATAATCAGAGATCGCGGGCAGAGCCTTTGTCCTGCCGTGAACGTAAGGATAGGCTGATGATAATGATTATGACACTGATGCTCGGGCCGGTACAAACCAAGCTTGTGGCTCGCTATACAACATCTCTGCTCAGACCTTCGCAATTATGTCACCGAAGCATTCAACATCAAACACTACAAGCTGGGCAGCCTGCAGGGCTAGCAAGGTCCTAAGTGAAACATACCTAAATAAAGCTAAAAGGCGTTGAAACGTAAAAGAGAACTAAATTAAAAAATAAAGACATATGAACTAGCGCTAATTTAGTATGTCTCAATTCTGGAATACGTAAAAACAAGCCCAACATTCTGTGACTGCTAACAAGCGAACAGGTGAAGATAATGAAAACGATTGCTCCCTGCTCGTCTATTTCGCTGCTAAAATTACCTGAAGCGCCACGACAGTTTAAATAATCAAAAATAAAAAAGGAAAAGACTACTGAAGGACATTCACAAGCTTCGTCACATATTTTTGTCGAGTAAGAGGGAAGTAACTGCTTCACGGGGAGCTTCGAAAAAGAAATAAATGCAGGCGTTCTTTTTTTTATAGTCCGAATCCTCATTTATGGATAGGTCTGGAAGATGACGTACAGTATGAACACACGCTAAAATTACAGAACGCCCTATATTCAGGCTTCCTTGAACATGCCGCTTACAATACACTGAGGGTTCCGTGATCACCCGTGATCCTTCACATTTGTAACTTATAGAATTTCATCGAAGCTTCGATGCTATCATACAGTAGACTTTCGTTAATTTGACTGGGATTAATAAGATGAACCCAATTTTTCGGTTAATTAGATCCCAAACGAAGGTATTGACCGTGAGCCAAGTCTGGGAGCCAAGACTGAGCGAAGGGCGCTTCTTTGTGCTCGTCGCAAGGGAGAAAATGTAGTATGTCTATCGTCATGGTCGCTTTCAAATTACGGCATCACTCGATCGACCCTGCAATATGTTCCTCTGTGAGCGGCGATGCTATTGTTGCGGAGCGGGCATACAGCTGACGCATGCGAGACCGCGGATATTCAAAGCGGCGCGCGCTCGCAGCTCGCTGCCAGAACCGCTGCGTTACGTAGTGCCACGCACGCGCTGCAGCGGTTCTTTATCGAAAGCGCCGATCGCTCAGCGCAGCGCGCGCGGAGGTCGGCGTCGGAATGCAGGCGCGCGGCGAGTGGGTGCTGCAGAGGTCCCTTCCCTTCCCCCTGCACGCACGCGGCTTTTTTCCTGTTTACCGTCGCGGAACGCGAACCGGCGATTTCTAAGAACGTCGATGACGACTCGACCTCCACCCGAAGGTGCTCCTCTATAATCGGCTCGCGCAACCCAGCGGGTACCGTTAGTTGCGGCCAGTTGCGGCCAGTTGCGGCGCGCCTTTTTCCCCGCACAGAGCCGCATGGGACTGCACACGTCGTCGTCTCGCGCGCGCCGCTCTGCTGCTCGTCGTACCACGTCATCGGCGAGCTTGCACGCGCGCGCTCGGTTGCCACGGCAGCGGCTGCCGGTCGAGAGAGAATCCCTGGTCGACCTTAGACCGTGCGAGACTGGACCGCCAGACAAACCGGTCAAGGCGAGAGCGAGCCATCCGCGCGCAGCGTGATTGCGGCGCGCGCGCCCCTTGTGTTTTCCGGGAGGAATACTTGACGCGTCTCCGTCGCCCGGATTCGGTCTCCGTGGAAGGGAACGTCCTGTTTCAATATTGCTGCGCATCCCGTAGGATAGATTGGTGTTGCGGGTTCCCATATCCCCAGTACCGCTTTCTTTATAGATACTTACCCGACATTATTTGCGCTACATACGTCCTTGATTTATTTCAGCAAACCTTAGTAGCGAGTGCCGCGCCACATCCGTGCTTCTTGTATCCCGCCTTCGCCGCTACAGTAAATCATGTTAGACCATGCAGCTGCGCTGGCAGTGTGTGAAGCTAGTATTGAGAGCTAATCACACTGCTCCAAATAGAACGAAAACAAAGCGAAGTTGAAAAACACCAACCACAGTTGGTCAGTCAGTCAGTTTACCGTGCGTAAGATTGAAGGCTTCGTGAGCGTGCCCCGTCTGTGTGCAAGCGCTGCTTCGTCTATCTGTCCCATTTGTGCAACTGTTAAATCGCAAAATTTGAACATTTTTCGATAGGTTTAGACGTATAGATCTGGTCAGTTCTGCAGGTATTGAAAGTTATTTTATTCTGTTGAGGCAGATTATAGAGCGTCTATAAAACCAGATGCACGAGTCAACGTGTAAAAACGTAAGCAGAAAATTCCCTTCAGTGAGAAAACGGGCAATCTGGACATTCTTTAGAATACTTTTCTGAAAATGTTTGGAAAATTTTCAACTTACTAAACATTCGAATGCAAATTTCCATCCCTCCGCTAAATTTGGTAATTTTTCCTGGAGCCTACAGCTGGGGGTGACTCAATATCCGAGGTCGTGCGATGGCCCTTTATTCTGCAATTATCAAGAAGCACGCTTGCTATTGTGCGAACTCATCTACTCTGCTGCGCTGCACTGTTCTCTTATGCTGAGTTTATGCTCCTACTACTGGCTACATTATTTTCCGAGGAGATAAACAGGTTACGAGCGAAGCCTTGCAGTAGCCAAAAATTTCGTTCGGAGCCAATTAGATCAGTAATATGGCCCCTGACAACCGAAAAAATAGAAGTCAACAATAGCTTTCCGATGGAATTGACGGTTTTTGCTTTCTTTGGGGGCGGTGAATTCGAATGTTTCCACTGTAAATATTGCCGTCCTGTTTCAGGCTCGTAAAAGCGGTACCATGATTGGTCCCCGGTGTCAACTTCAGACAAGAAGTCTTCACCCTCGTTGTGATACAGTATCAGATGAGTCAAGGCAGCGCCGAATCTCTCCGTCACCTGGCGGTGGCTCAATATCTTGGGCATTCATTGTGCACACAAGAGCCGATAACCAAGATGTTCACGAATTATGGTGTGAACCAAACCGTGCCTGATGTTCACACGCTCTGCCAGTTCATCGATGCGTATCCTCCGTTCTTGTCTAAGCTCATGAACCTACGCAGTTGTGTTGAGGGTGATCGCACGATGGCTTTGGCCCTGTCTTCGATCGTCTTTGCAACTATCACGTCCTTCTTTGAACCGTTTGCTCCAACACTTAACCGTGGCCTATGAAATGCAATGTTCAACGTACACGGCAGCCATACGGCTACTAAGTTGTTTCTGGCATACACCTCACGATACCACGCTGTTCAACTTTTGGAGTGTCCATTATATCACAACCATGTTCAACACAGTGTAAAAGAGCAATAAAAACATTTATCCTCACACCCGCGTGTCACTTTTGTAAATGAGAGATGCCTGTGTACTACGCGCATGCTTCGAGGATAATGAACTGAACCATTATTTCGCGAGGTTGCTTGCTTCAGTTTCATTTGACTCGCCTTCGTACATTAGAAATGCGAAGACACAATGGAATACACAAATGCGAAGATACAGCTTGATAAAGGGCAAAAAAAGTTTCGCTGGAAACAAAGTTCTATACACGTATACACAAAACCTCGCAACAAGATATTTAAATGTACGTATAACTCTCCAATAGATCTACGTATCTCAGAACAAGTCACTGTATATAATGCGTCATACAAGGCAAATGAACATGTTGCCCAATCACAGAATCACAGGTCGTAAAACCTCATCTCGGCACTGTGTTCGAAGCCTATCGACGTACTGAGTGGGCGTTGTGGGCCGCGGAACGTGCTCGAGTTAACCTATGCGGTTGTGGTTACCATTCTCGAAAAATTTTACGCACCCACGCCAACTGAGATAGCCGCAATCTTCAAGTCCTTTACCCGTATTCAAAGGGAAGAGGAATCAGCTCAGCAGTTTATCGTGGAGCTTCGATGCCTCGCTGATAAATGCAACTTCGGGACTATATTGAACCGCCTGTTGCGAAACGGGATAGTGTGCGGAATTCGCAGCAGTGACGTGCAAGAGGCACTTCTTTCTTACCCGAAACTGACGTTGCAGGAGGCAGAAAACATCGTTCTTGCAGCAGAGGCTGCACGACAGGGTGTTAAGCATATGAAGCAAACAGAACCGAAGGAAGAGCCCGAGCTTCACAGACTAGTTGGCGATAGATGGCAGCGACAGGCTGGAAAACCCTGCAATCAGGCGAGTGGATCGTCTAAAGCCTGTCACCGGCGTGGAAGCCGCGAGCACGGTAAGGAGACTTTATTTTTATTTAGTTTTTTATTTATGGTACCCTCAAGGCCCGAAGGCATTACAAAGGGGAGTGGGAAAACGGGAAGTATAACAATAAAGTACGGAAAATAAACAATGCAGTGTGTTAGTAATTACTATTTATACAATACTATGTAATATCTTGCCCAATATTTGGAAGTACGAAAGACAATGTAAACAAAGTAGCATCTTGATAATTCCTGTTAGTACAATGTTAACCAGTGTCGTCCTCAGTCGCTTGTAAGTACGGCAAGTAAATGAAATAACATGTTAATAATTCCAAATTATACAATGTTAGCTAAAGCCTTACGAAACAGTTTGTTGTCGACAATAGATACAATTTCACAGGCAAGGTGGTTCCACTGTCGTGATGATCTGGGAAAGAAAGATTGACTGAAAGTGTTAGTGTTGCCTGTTGAAAGTGCGATGTTATGGCGATGATCGATGCGGCTCGATGGGTAATGAGGCTGAGAAATGAAGTTACTGTGAAGGGAGGAATGGTAATAAAATTTGTGAAACAGTGTCCAACGTGCTATTGTTCTGCGAGATGCAAGTGATGGAAGAGATAGATTGTCCTTAATTGATGTTACGCTAGCGGTACGGTTATAATTTGAAAATATGAATCGGACTGAGTTATTTTGGACAAGCTCGAGTGAAGAAATAAGGTTTTCATGGTATGGGTCCCACACAGCTGAAGCGTATCCTAATTGAGGACGCACTAATGACTGGTAAAGTAGTAATTTTAAGGATGATGGTGCTTTGGAAAACTTGTGGCATAAGCAACCGAGCATGCTATTAGCTTTACTTATTATGTACTCAGTGTGAATGTTCCAGGTTAGTTTTGCTGTTATATGAACTCCTAAGTATTTGTATGAGTTAACGGGTTCTAGAGGAATTTTATTTAGATAGCAAGTAGGAAGAGTACTTGGGGTGTTCCTCTCCACGCGCATACCTTTACATTTATTAATAATAAGTTCCATAAGTCAAGTGTTACACCAATCAATCACGTAGTCCAAGTCAGACTGAAGAGCATTAGTGCCGTGTTTAGTAATTATTTCACGATATATCACGCAATCGTCAGCAAACAAGTGAATGTGAGATGTCAATGAAGAAGGTAGTTCATTAATATAAATCAGGAAAAGTAGCGGCCCTAGTACTGATCCCTGAGGTACACCAGAACAAACCTCAGTCAATGATGAATCATAATTATTCGCAGTAACAAATTGATGACGGTTAGTAAGAAAACACTCAATCAACTTCAGCAGGTTACTGTCAAGTTTTAAAAGACTCAGCTTGAATAGGAGCAGTTTGTGGAAAACCTTGTCGAATGCTTTGCTAA
Organism: Dermacentor albipictus; assembly: GCF_038994185.2. Classification (NCBI taxonomy): domain Eukaryota; kingdom Metazoa; phylum Arthropoda; class Arachnida; order Ixodida; family Ixodidae; genus Dermacentor; species Dermacentor albipictus. The sequence continues at coordinate 167,864,403 of NC_091823.1, forward strand.
AGTCTAAAATTACACAGTCGGCACGGGAGGCACGGTATAAAATACAGTGTAATCTATGAGTGAAAGATATTAGTTGGGTTTCACATGAGAATGTTTTGCGAAAACCATGTTGAGCAGAGGTGAAAAATGTGTTTGCGTCACGAAAGTTAACGAGGTTAGTAAATACAACATGTTCAAGAAGTTTGCAACTGGTGCTGGTAAGCGAAATCGGGCGGTAATTCAGGGGTGAGCTTTTGTTACCAGACTGATGCAATGGAACCACCTTCCCTATTTTCCATTGAGCTGGCAGAGTACAAGTGTTTATTGATTGCTGGAAAATATTAGCAAGTATTACAGAACAGTATGTGGTAGTGTTTTTCAAAAATTTACTATTAATGGTATCACAACCGGGAGCTGAGTTTAAAGGCAAATCATGAATCAGCCTAGCAATACCTGCAAAGTCAAGAGCTATGGGTTGCATAATGAGATAGTTGTAGTGTTTTGTGTGTGGTAGATCAATGTTCGATGAAGTGGAAAAATTATTTGCAAAGGATTCACAGAGAATGTTTGCGCAAGCTTCACTTGGAAAAATTTCACCAGGCTCATCTTTCAAGGTTATCGAGCTGTTAGAAGGAAAAGTAGCGGCCCTAGTACTGATCCCTGAGGCACACCAGAACAAACCTCAGTCAATGATTAATCATAATTATTCGCACTAACAAAGTGATGACGGTTAGTAAGAAAACACTCAATCAATTTCAGCAGGTTACTGTCAAGGTTTAAAAGACTCAGCTTGAATAGGAGCAGTTTGTGGCAAACCTTGTCGAATGCTTTGCTAAAGTCTAAAACAACGCGCCAATGACGCGCCAAAACTTTCGTATATCTGTCGTAAGCAATGTATGGGATAAGTAATTGTCTTTAGCATTTTTTAGTGCAGTTAAGTACAGATGATTGGCAACGTTATAGGTTTTCCAAGTTGTTTTACTTGCAGATGATTTAGCTAAGCGATAGAGACGTTTTTTTCTGTTAGATAGGCGCTTTATATAAGAGTTGTAACATGGGGATTGAGGATTAGAAGTGATGATGCGATTAGGAATGAACTTTTCAGTTAATTGGCGTACTTGGTCTACAAATATATCCCAATTTGACTGGACCGTACGGTTTTCAAAATCAACAAAAAATGTTTGAATAAATGACGATAGTTCATTGTTAATGGCTTCAAAGTTGGCTTTCTTGTAATCGCGTATTACTTTCTTAACTTTTATCTTTTTGGGATAGCAGACTTTTAAACCGAATGTCAGTAAGGTATGGTCGCTAATAACAGGTAGGTATGTTATAGAGGAAGCAAGTTCTGGTCGATTAGTTAGGATTAAATCAAGCGTGTTAGTGGTTCTGATTGATGATCCGGTAGGCTGCGTCACAAGTTGGGAAAATGAAAATAGGGAACACAGTTTACAGAAATCTTTAGCCTGAACGGAAAAAAGCTTTATGGTGGGTGGATGCGTATTCCATAATAAATTTGGAAAATTAAAATCACCGAGTAAGAATAACGGTGCTGCAGCAAAACGGAAAAAAATTAAATGAATAGCATCGTGTAGCTGTTCAGTGAAAGTGGCAGATGACGAGGGTGAGCGGTAGCAAACGCGGAGGATTATCTGTGACCGAGAGTTAGGCAAGCCCACGTGGTTTCAAGTTCAGTGTTAATATCTATATGAAATGATGGAATATCTTTAGAAATTGCGAGATGGACGCCTCCTCCTCGACGTGCAGATCGGTCACAGCGGTAGACAGCGAAATTGCCGGCGCCACTGAAAGTATCATAATCGCGCACATGTGCAGGAAGCCAAGTTTCTGTCAAGGCAATAATTTTTGCATCGCACGTGTCGATTGCCGAAGATAAAGAATGAAATTTATTCACAAGGCTTGTTATATTTGTAAAAAGAATAGGCAAGTAAGGTAAATCTTTTTGTGATGTTAGGCAACTACCCCTTACGCTTCCCTATTGTAACGCACGTAGTGGAACCGAATGATTCTGTAATGTGCCAGATGCACTCTGCGCTCTTTCACGGACGCTATCGGTAGACGTGTCGTAAATATAACATTTATTGTTCAGAAACAATTTATTGTAGCGGATTTTAAAGTTGGGGGAACCGGGGTGACTGGTACCGAGCTCGATTAACTTTTTGCGAGCAACGCGGGTGGGAACCGAGAAGTCTTCGCTAATAGTAAGGTTATTTTGTTTGAATTGATCGCGCAGCGCGAACACTTTCTCCCGGGTTTTCGAATGGGAAAACTTTGCAACTATGGGGCGACACTTGTTAGGATCGAAAGGACCGAGGCGATGTGAACGATGGAGGGTGTCATCTGGAAATGTATCGAAGAATGATTTAATCGTTGATATTGAGTGTCAGGGATACCACGAAATATTAGGTTATCACGGCGCGATCTGTCTTTAATGTCAACGAGGCGTAAGTCAAGCGCTTCCAAGCGACAGGTCGTACTGTTTACTTTGGCATTCACTTCTGAGATTTCTTTGGTCACTTGGTCGACGTTTTAAAATTTTTCTTCAAGTAAATCTAAGCGATTTTGGAGACCACTAATTTTTGTTTCAATGTTTTTCTGGCCATTTTTGATTGACTCTACGTCAGCAGCTAGTTCGAATTGTGTTTTGGAATTTTGAAGCGATCGAGTGTGCAGATCCTTAAGCAGTTTGAATAAAACGTTCATTTGTTCTGAAGGATCAGAAGGAAGCGATTCAATATCAAGCAGAGATTCAGAACGTGTGTTAGGTCCAGGGTTAGTCAGTGCCTTTAACTTGTGCCTTTAAACACGCGAAATGTTTCAACTGTAGGGAAAAGGGGCACCTAGCTACCGCGTGTCGATCTAAAGGAAAGCGATCGCAGCAGAGGTTGGCGCTGAGTGGCGGCTCAATGGAAAATGCCGAAACCGAGCTCTCCGCACAGTTGTATAAAGCCGGAACCAACCGCAGACAACGGACTTGTCAGCCCGGTACGACGCAATTTCTGCTGGGGTGGAGCCGACATCGTGATGGAAATGGACACTGGCTCAGCCGTGTGCGTGGTGTCCTGGAACGTCTACTGCCAACATCGCACAAGCAGGCCCTGCCTTGAAAAATCCAGCTTGGAGTTGTCATGCTACTTGGGTCTGTTTCCTATAGCAGGGAAGCTAACGCTCCCAGTTTCACACTGAGTCACGACTGTTACGGCGTCACTGACCGTTGTTCGCGTCGCCGGATGGAGCCTGTGCGGCCGTTATCTCATCCAGGCATTGAACAACGAAGGGGCTGCAATTCTGAGCGTCTCCAGCATTAAGGAGCAAGGGCTTAACTTGCAAGCGATCTTGTGTGAGGACGACGACGTGTTTGGAGCTGAACTGGGTCTGTTCAAGGTTCCGCCCGCTCATCTATACATGAAGGAGGATGCGTTTCCAAACTACTTCAAAACTAGCCACTTCCATATGCAATGCGATAAAAGATTTCTAATGAGCTGGACAGGCTTGTTAAATCTGGAGTACTGTCCCCGGTGGCTCACTCGGAGTGGACGACGTCGATAGTTGCGGTAATGAAGAAAGACAGGACAGTTCGATTGCGTGGCGATTACAAGCTAACGGTAAATACCAGCTGTGTGACAGAGCAGTACCCACTTTCGGTACTCAATGACCTTTTTGCTGCGCTGTACGAGGGTGGCGTTTACAGCACATTGGACCTTCGAGACGCCTACAACCAGGTTCCCCTGGATGAGCAGTCAAAGAAGCTCACTGTCATTAGCACACATCGGGGATTATTCTGCAATAATCGCCTGGCATTTGGGGTGTCTTCCGCCCCAGCTATCTTTCAGCGAATAATGGACAGCGTCCTGAACGGTTTGCCGAGAGTCCAGGAGTATTTGAACGACGTTCTGGTTGCCGAGAAGGGGAATGATGGCGGAAAGAACCTCAAGGCAGTTCTCCAGCGCTTTCGAGAGTACGGCGTCAAGCTAAGGAAGGACAAGTGCACCTTCAGCAGGCCTGAGGTTTCTTACATTCGCCACAAGATCAGTACGGGAGGGCTGCAACCTCTGGAGAAGAGTATGGACGGTATCATGAAGGCGCCAACATCCAAGAACGTGAGTGAACTGCGTTCCTACTTGGGTCTTCTCACGTATTATAGCAAGTTCCTTCCCAGTATGGCCAGTCTGCTACCCCCGCTCTACGATTTGCTAACGAAAGAACGTCGCTGGAATTGGGGCTGTCAAAAACGGGAAGCGTTTCAGGAGTAAAAAAAAAACGCTTTATGCAATGCCAAGATGCTTACTCACTTCGTTCTCTCACTGCCGCTGCGCTTCGAGCACGATGCGTCACCAAACGGAATCGGCACGGTATTGTCCCATCGCATTGGCAATGTGGCAAGCCGATAGGTTTACCTTACTGGGAAGAACATTCACCTTGATCAGAGATCACAGATAGAGTTGCCTTACGAACTCATATGCTTTCCTCATTGGAATGGCCAACAGCTCCACGTGCGACACATGCAACAGCGAAGAGATGCTCACACATATCTGTGTGTGCCCGCGATATAGCGCCCAGAGACAAGTGATGTGTAGAGTACTGGACCAGTTGGACAATCGTCCACTATCAGAATTGAAGGCTTTAGCTCAGTGCTCTGAAAGAACATCCGCGTTGAAGGCCTTACTGGCGTTACTAAGATTCCTGCCGTCTACGGGGCTTCTCGAGAGACTTTAAGAACGCCGCCCCCTACCGCCCTATAGTGTACGCGCTTTGATAGTGCTCGTCTCGCTTTCTCTCTACCTCCCCCTTCCATTCGCTTTCTCTTTTTATCCCCCTTAAGCGTTCCCCCCGCGCAGGGTAGCCAACCGGAACTACCTCTGGTTAACCTCCCTGCATTTCTCTGTATTCTCTCTCTCTCTCAATCACAAATCACAAGCCGCTGGTGGGTCTCTTTCGCGAAGATCGTCGCACGCCCATGATAGCTACCGCAAGAATTCAGCGTTGGTCCTTGCTCCTGGGAGCATACCAGTACTAGATAGAGTACAAACCTGGCTCGGACGACCTGAATGTAGACGTACTCAGTCGGCTTTCTCTAGAAACAACCGAGTACACATCAGAGGAGCTGCAGCAACTGGATGACACGCCCCTTTCTTCGCAAGCAATGAGACAGTTGACCGAGAAAGATCAAGTACTTAGAAATGTCAAGTCCTACGTGCTTCATAGTTGGCCAAAGGAACACAAAGCACCCGATCCGCGCTTGGAACCATATTTCGCACGAAAGAGTGAGCTAACCATTTATGACGGTCTCATTTACTGGGGTCACAGAGTCGTGATTCCCGAGGCTGCTCGTGGTGACACGCTGCAACTCCTGTATGAGACGCAGCAGGGAATGTCTGCAATGAAGGCATTGTTCCGTACGCTCGTGCGGTGGCCCGGCATCGATGGAGCTATCGGACAAATCAGTAGGAATTGTACTACATGCATACAAGCAAGCGCAATGCCACCGGCGAAAATACCAGTAAGCTTACCACAAACGCACGTAAATTGGTCACGTGTACATTTGGATTATGCTGGTCCAGTGAATAAGACGATGATTCTAATGGCCATAGATTCACATTCGAAACAGATCGAAGCCATTCCAGTGCGTCATGCCATAGCACAATGGACAGTTACATGCTTGCGTGAAATCTTCTGCAGGCTGGGCATACCGATGATCATTGTGACAGACAACGGAACTCAGTTGACGTCAGAGACTTTGACGAAGTTTCTGACAGAAAATAACATAAAGCATTTTCGTACGTCACCATCTCTCCCCCAATCGCACGGGCTTGCAGAATGCGCCGTGCGGATGCTGAAAGATGGCGTCAAGAAGGTTCGGTCAGGTGACTTGTCTGAACGATTGGCTAAACGGCTCTTTAGCTACCGTAGAACATCCCTGGATGATGGACGACTGCCGTCTCAACGTTTTTTGGAATAGCAGATCGGTTCTCGGTTAGACACGTGCCTTCCACCGCCCGTAATCTTTCCTATCTGTCCACAGGCAGATCAAGAAAGCAAGCTGAACCCAGGCACTCCTGTTTGGGCTCGCAACTTCGTAGAGGGAGAAAGGTGGCTGTTTGCCTCAGGGAAAGAAACAAGAGGATCCCGAATGATCACCATCTAAACGGCTCAGGTTAGCTCCAGCGTCACATGGATCAAGTCCGTCCTCGATACAGTCCTGTGCCGGCACAACCTTCGCAAGATCAACGAGCTCGTGTGCCGACGCTACGAGAAGAGGCTGAACCAGCTGTGCTTCGTAGATCGACCCGTATAAGAAAACCCGTATAGCGGTACTCACCTTAAGGAGGGAAGAGCACTGGAAAGTGAAAGTGACAACGAAAAAGAGGAAACCCGCGTTCACCGTGACGTCAAACTGACGTCATTGCAGGGACCAGAGCTGCTTCAGAACGTCTGGAAAGGGCTGTCACTGAATAAACGGGCGCAGTGTTCCCGTTCTTGTGTGATGGTTATTATGCTACTGACCGTCCGGCCGGATGCCGTACCTGCCCGGCCGCAGTCATAACAGTAACGAAATCGAACTTTCATCATGCGGCAATTCGCTGCGCCGCAATAATGTCTTTTTTTCTTTTGTGAGGCCGAGGCACCGACATAAAAAAAAAACCTAAAGGAAAGCACATCAGCCGCAATCAAATACTTAGTTTGGGCACCTAATGTGGCTACCGAAGGTATATCGAAGAAAACATGAGACGTTTGGTCCACACAGAACCGTACGCATACTGTTAGGTATCATTCACCGGCGAGACAAGACTTTCCGGAGAGATTGCGCTAAAGCGAACGTGTTGCAATACGTCGAGTCCCCAGAGTGATGGCGGCGAGCGACCATTCTTTCTTTTTCTCGTCTGCTAGCCAGACAGAGTCCAAAACTTTGCCAGGCGAAAATTCACTCTGCCAGAGAAAAACGAACGCGCACTGAAGTGCACCGCACAGTGGTTGGGGCAACACGAGAAAAACGCTTGCGCTCTGGCTGGCTCCTGTAGCCTGCGGGTAGCGAGAACAAAAAAAAAATTGAAGGCGCTCAATGTGTGCTCACGTATAAAAGTTAAAATAGAAAAATAAATAAGAACGTAGTAGATTTGCTAGCTTTAGTGCCTTGACATGGATGCTTTGGCGCAGGTAAAATGTTGATATCCTTTTCTGTGACATAACGGCACAGATGAACTACCACTACGCTTCGTCTCATCGGACCTCGCTGCGTGCTTTGTCCATTTGTCTCATAATGTGTTGATTTGGCTTGTCTCGTTGTATGGCGCAATGTAGGATTCTAGAAAGATTGATGCACATTTGGCGTCAAATGTTTATAACAAAATAAGCCCATAAAGTTCCAGAATTGAAAATCTAAAGGACCACTTTGGAAATGCGAAGGCACTTTTCGCATGAAAAATTTATGAGAACTTTATACCCTTAAAGCTTCAGAGTTGAAATCCATGCGTTCCACAGATTCTGCGGCCACCGCGAGATTCCGCGACAAGCCCGCTTGCCATCAAAACGCTCTTGAAACCTCGTGCTCGCATGGGGCTCCTTGCGTTAGTGACTCCCGGTGCATGTGCGTTGCGGTGATATCCAGCCAGAGTTCGCAATGCTCGCGCTGAAATGTCTTTTCGAGCATGAAAAAAGACATGCGAGACGAGCTCCCAATGACTTCCGGCACTGGGGGTTGTTTTGGTCGGCGGTGCATGACAGCACAAAAAAATTTCGGGGGATGGGGGGCTGAAGCCCCATAAGCCTCACCCATCCCTCACTATGCCCCCAATGGCTTGTTGCAAATTTGGTCTGGTAGTTTTTGTAAAATGTAAAAAAACAAGATTCTGCAGGGCCTAGTCCATGGCCTTGCATGACCTACGAACCTCAGTCAGATGCGTGGACAGATTCCTGGATGAGAGGCTGCACTTACCTTAAGATATTTTGACAGACCTTTTGACAACCTTTTCATTACAAATTTCGAGTACATGTATAGGAAAAAAAATTTGATACAAATCTTTTTCAGCAGTTTCATTCTGTAATTTTCGTGTTGATAAATTTTAGCGTTACTCTTCTTCATTGGTAGAACAGGTATCTATTGTCTTTGTGTCGATGTCATGGAGACATGCTTACGGAGGACGACATCAGAGGACTTAATGCTTCTCTGCCGTGGGCTCCATGTCCATGGGTGAGCCCACGTGACAATCGCTGCACGACGCCAGCACTCGCGATGTTCAAGTCCCCAGTCGTTACGTCGGTATCGTCATCTGTATTGTTGGCATTGGTATTCATTGGTATCAATCATTAGTTGGTAGCTTCTTTGATGGTCGCTGCGCGCAATCGCCTGGTAGCGTGATACGCTTTCAAATCACACGTGTTTTCTTGACAGTCTTGAAAAATACAAACACCAGCAGCCATTACTCCGGAAAGAAATTATTTGAATATTTCTCAATGACACTGTAGAGCTTCTTCATTGAAGGTCTAGATTTAAAGCAATACTGTAAACGTCGATTAAATAATTACTATTATTTAATCACCAAACCTCATATCAAAATATAATTTCAGTTGCTGAAAAGGGCAGTGAACACTACTCGGTTACATTGTCGTAGCGCACTCGTGCATTTAGTTAGCTGATACGCACTGTATACCGTTCAAATTTGCGACACACAGACTGGAAATATTTGGAATTTTAAGGCACGAGCATTCTTGAGGTTCCTACTTCACACATTTTCCGGGGCCTACCTATCTATGCTTTGTATCTAACCGTTATCTTGCCTACTTGGGTCGCTGGGCAGTCCGTGGTCGAATGGGTAGCACATCAAGCTGCTGTGCTGAGGTAACAGGGTTCTAAACTAACCATCGGTCAAAGTAGCTGCAGGGGGTAAGTACAGCTGTTCGAAGGAATCGGCGCCAACTTTGGTCGCTCCGTATGTGCCAGTAGGGTGAGTCCCGATCTTCAACGATCGTTTTTGACGCCAGCTTGGGTAACTAAGTACGTGCCACTGGGAATGTGCTGCTCTATAATGACGAAAAAGGCCCCTTAAATAGATCCTTCCGATTCTGAACATTATGGAACCTACGTCGCAAGGGTTCCTCAAGGACTGTAACCCACCGTATTAGCAGGCTGTGCCATGAACGAACTGGGCATGTGCCTCTCGCCGACTTGGGTCACCGAGTATGCGACACTGATTGTGCAACGAGCGAGGGAAGAATCCTGCTGAGCGTCGTTCGCAGGCACCGACGAGCCTCGCTTCTCGTCTTGGAGGGCACGCTCCTCACCAGGCCCACTAGATATGGTGCGGCTTGTTCAGAGGGAATCGCGAGAGAGGATCCAAGTTGCCGCATGATGCTCTACTCAAGTGTTCGCATGCACCGGCGCGCCACGCATTTCGGAGGCCATGCAAAGGATTCGAGGTGGCGGCGCTATAGATAGTGTGATGACGTAACGTCAAGTGCATGTCGTGCAACTTCGTCATCACGTCCACGGATATCAGCAGCGGATAAGCAACCGCTATTTTTAACATGCATGTCAAAATGAGTAAACGCTGATTCCTTGTTCTGCACCGGCCACTGTCGTTTTCTGGAGTACGGCTTCTCGGTTGACGCACGCTACTACACTGGCGATGAGGATGGGATTGGGGCGGCTTGCCACTTGCTTCTTCGATTGCTGCTGAAGACGACTACCGTGGGGCTGGTGCTGCAATGGTGAAGGTGGGAAAACTTGATAATTTTGATGAAAGGAGCGATAGCTTCGAGTTCCACTTGGAAAGATTTGAGCTTTACGTCTCGGCAAATGAGATAGCTAAAGGCAGGAAACTGGTTGTATTCTTGACGGTAGTGGGTCCTGGAGTGTATGAGGTATTGAAGCACCTGCTGATACCACATTCCCCGTCAAGCAAAACGTATAACGAAGTAACGGCTCTTCTAAAAAGTCACTACAGACTCAGAAATGCCGCGACAGCGGAAAGATGCCGATTTAACCGAAGAATGCAACTTGAGCAAGAGACTGTAGCTGAATTTGTGGTACAGCTCAAGCACCTGGTCAGAATTTGTGAGTTTGGCAAATTTCTAGACGAAGCACTTAGAGACAGGCTAGTTGCCGGGCTACAATGCGCCGATACGCAACGTGAGCTGCTTACAGCTGAAGAGCTGACATTCGAAGAGGCGTGCAAAATCGCGTTAAACCATTAACTAGCATCCACACAGACTCGGCAAATGGCGTTAGAAGAGCACCAAGGCAGTTCACTAAGGAATTCTAGATTAGAAGTTGATGTTCTAAGGCAAGCCAATCAAACTAGAGACCGCTATCGAGTCAAGAATAAGTGCCCCGAGTGTGTTTCCGTTGCTGTAAATGTCACACGTCGGAAAGTTGCCGGTACCGCAAGTATAAGTGCCATAACTGCGGTGAGCAACGTCACTTGAGAACAATGTGCAGACAGCGCCCAGGCAGAATTAAGGCACTGAATGCAATCGATAGCCCGGGAGACAATTCAGACGAATGGCATGAAATATACAGTATGACAAATAATAATTCAGCGTACTATGTCACTGTTCGGATGGAAGGACAAACCCTAAAGATGCGGATAGACACCGGGGCTTCCGTTACCGTCATGCCTTAGTCTGTTTTTCAGCACAAATTTCCACAACTAACCATCAAGATAGCAACTGTTGCATTAAGGACATATACGGGGAAGCTGGTACCAGTCGTAGGATTAGTGAACGTGCGAGTCGAGAACGCTGATCATATTGATATTTTACCTGTGCTGATAGTAGATGACGGGGGAAGACGGGTGCCATGTCTGCTTGGTCGCAATTGGTTGACAAGGTTAAATGAAACTGGCAAGAACTTCGAACTATAGAGCATGGCAGTGCCGTGGATGAACTAAAGAAGAAATTTGAGGCAGTGTTTTCACCGCAGATAGGGTTCATAATGGGCTACAAAGCACAAGTTGATTTGAAGCCATACAGCGCGCTAGTATTTTGCAAGGCACATCCTGTGCCTTCTGCATTGAAGCAAGCTGTGTCTGAAGAAATTAACACCTTATAACGGACTGGGGTATTGAAAGAAAGTCACCAGAAGCGATTGAGCAACCCCCTTGGTGGTAATGCCCAAGGATGGGGAAGCAAAAGTGCGGCTCTGTGGTGACTACAAGGTCACGGTGAACCCTGCGCTTCTGACTGAGCATTACCCTCTTCCTGTGCCAGAACATTTGTTCGCAACGTTAGCAGGTTCAGAGGTATTCTGTGTGCTTGACCTTGCTACCGCTTACCAGCAAGTAGAGCTTAACGAAGATGCAAGGGCGATTTCAACTCAGAACCCACACCAAGGTCTTTACCAATACCAGCGGCTCCCTTATGCCATCGCAAGTGCTCCTGCCATATTCCAGTCGCTCATGGACAGGACTTTCAAAGGCGTCCCTCAAGTGGGATGCTACATTCATGACGTCATAATTGGGGATACGAGTGCTGATGACTGTCGTCAAAAGTGGAAGAGGTGTTAACACGATTACAGGATCACAATGTGACGCTGCGCAGGAAAAATGCAAGCTCTTTCACAGCGAAATTCACTACCTGGGCCACAGAAATTCAGCAGAGGGAATCAAGCCATTGGAATTGAAAGTAAGGGCAAAAAAGGGTGCACCCGAGCTCATGAATGGCACAGAACTGAAGTCTTTTCTTGGAATGGTAAATTCTACGAGCTCTTAAAGAAGGCAAAGGGTTGGAATTGGCAAGTAAATGCGCTCTCGTGTTTCGAGAAACGAAGAACTTGCTCACGACCAGTCCGGTACTTGCTTACTATGATCCGAAGCAGTCCTTTTCTTAAGCTGTGATGCGTTGCAGTATGGGCTCGGCCCGGTTCTTTTTCATAAAGTTCCAAATGGCCTAGTAAAACCCATTGCTTTTGCGTCCAGGGCCCTGTCGCGAGCTCAGCGTAGCTATGCCCAGATCGAGCGAGAAGCGTTGGCGACAATCTTTGCCCTGAAGAAATTTCATCACTATCTGTATGGGCGGACATTCACGTTGTTCACGGACCATCAACCCTTGATAGGCATCGTAGGGCCACGGAAGCAGGTTCCATCTTTGGCAGCCGCTCGCATGCAACGGTGGGCTTTCATATTGGCTTCTTATCGATACTATTTGAGATATAGAAAGGGATCTCAAATGGCACTTCCAGATGTACTGTCCAGGGGCGCGATCGGAAATATTTTGTTCGATACGCGTTCTATTCAGTTGCTGCAAGTCACAAAGTTGCGGTATGCAAAATTTAAGACAGCGGGGCGGAGAGAGCAGCCAATCAGGAAGCGGTGACCTCCCCGGAAGTTTACTTCCGTCATTTGTCGTCTGCTTGCGGACAGTATACTACAAAACGAAATGTTTCTCGTCTTCCAAATGAATGAAATCTTTATCTTAAAAAAATGTATTTTTTCTTCTCAAGCCCGAACACGTTTTCAAATAGTAGTACGTGTGACTACTGCAATTTATAACTATTAGTTTCTTTGCATCGTCCCTAGGTGGTGTCGCGCACAGCGAGAAGAAAAAGAAAAAAAAACAACGGGTAGAGTGGCGCACTTTTCAAGAGCCAGCGACAACATTCCAGTGGCTCGCTGGCACCGATGATGGGGTCGATTTTTCTGTACAACCAACGAATTATTTGTTTCGAGAAACAAAAACGACGCCGGAATTCCCTTTCTGCCATTTCTTCAAACGCGTTTCGCACCACCACCCACTCTACTCCTTCCTCTAGAAACGCCAGCGCAACAACCTAAGTTCCAAACGGAAGCGCCATTTTCTGGAATTAAACAATGGATTGGATTCAAACGTGTCATGCCGCAGCTGCCTGTTGGATCCAATCCACCAGACGCGCCATGCGAAGCCGTATGATCGCTTCAAACTTCTCAGTTCCCGTCGGGTTCGGCGCCTAGCAGACGAAATGCTCGGTGGGAGGATGATTGACAGGAGCGTGTCGTCATTTTGTCGTCACCAAAAACATGGCCGCGCCCCGCGGCTGGCGACGTCGGCGCGGAGTAGGCCAATCGCGCGCGCTGGTAACCGAATGAACGCGCCGAACAACCATTTCCGATCGCACCCCTGACTGCCTATTTTAAGTGGAACCGGTATAGAGGAGAGATACCCTCGCTGTTTTTGGAACTACGCCACTGACGGCTATGGATGATGCTAAAGCGACCAAGTATGACGGCACGCTAAGCAAGGTTTACCGATATGCACTGGAAGGATGGCCAGCACAAGTAAGTGACGCTGACCTGGTACCGTACTATAACAGACACGCGGAGCTATCGTTAGAAGCGGGATGCGTCACGTGGGGTAGTCGTGTTATTCTGCCAACAACGTTGCAAGACGCTGTGCTGGGAATGTTGCTCGCAGAACACCCCGGGGCATCACGCATGAAGATGCTCGCACGTAGCCTGCTATGGTGGCCAGGGCTAGATGCAGACATAGAAGGAGCAGTAAAAAGGTGCAGCATCCGCCAAGCAATGCAAAACAGTGCTCCTCGTTCACCGCTCGAGCCATGGCCATATTGCGCCCGGTGCTGCCAGCGAGTGCATTTGGATTTTTTTTATTTGAAAGAACGACATTCCTTTTGCGTGTTGACTCTTTTTCAAAATGGATTGAGGTGTTGCCTATGAGATCAACTACAGCCGCGAAGACTATCCAGCGGTTACGAAGTCTATTTGCTTCTTACGGATTCTCCGAACAAATACTTTCTGTTAATGGTCCACAGTTTTCATCGCAGGAGTTCCAAGAATTCCTTGATGTCTGTGGTATCCGGCGCACGTACAGCCCGCCATACCATCCGGAATCCAATGGAGCTGCCGAGAGGTCGGTACAAACCGTTAAGAGGAGCCTCCGCAAGCAGCTGTTGCACGACAACAAGGGAGAAAACAGCAGACCGCTGTGAGAGGGGCTCGACGACTTCCTGCTGGCATATCGGACAACACCTAGCACAGTAACAGGCAAGTGTCCAGCCGAACTGTTTCTAAAACGAATGCCGCGCACGAGACTGTCCTTGCTAAGGCCATCATTTAGAGACGACGTGCAGAGCAAGCTAGAAGCAGTAAAGTGGCAGCACGACCAACGAAGATCGATTTTCCGTTCATTCAGGGCAGGGAACTGCGTATAAGTGAAGGCTGTCAGGCAAGAGAAGGTGCCATGGACGGAAGGGTGTGTGGTGCGGCCAGTTAGCTCTGTGACCTATCTCGTAAAAACGCAGAACACAGTCCGGCATATTCATGTTGACCATTTACGATCACGCAGTTTCCAGCAGGCAGGATCAAACGTTGATTCGGAGCCCCCGAGAAGACCCGGGACCGATGATGTTCTGCGTCATCGGGAGGCCCCAACCATGCCCCAGCAGGCGTAGCATGAAGCGCACACTGCAGCACCTCTCCCAGAGGATGCAATAACGCCGGACCCGCGACCACCAGACGGGCAGGAATTGCCACTGCCTGCTGCCCGCAATGACCATCCTCAGACGCAAGCCGATGCGCTTTCCGATCCTCCCCCAGTGCGTCGCAGAAGTCAGCACACCAGGAAACCACCAGACCGATATGAGCCTCACGATTTGAGCCACTGAAGATAGTTAATGAGGGCGACAATATTGGGGAGGGGCGGGGGGAAGGAATGTGATGTCGTAACGTCAAGTGCATGCCGTGCGACATCATCATCACGTGCACTGATATCAGCAGCGGATAAGCAACCGCTGCCTATAAAAAGAATGCCAAAGGAATAAACGCCGATTCCTTGTTCTGCACGGGCCACTGTCGTTTTCTGGAGTACGGCTTCTCGAATGCCGCATGCTACTACAGATAACACCCAGTGTTCTTAAGTAAGCGTGAAAGAGCAATCCCGCTGCAGTACATGCGTGATACACAACCCCGTTTTGATTGCGACAATACGTTGTGTAGCTATATTCATTCAATGTTAAATGCATTACCGTCGACAGTCTTTTTGAGGCGGCTTATAGCGCAATTATTTATGCGATAGAGATTACGTAATAAACTAAGTGTACTCAACTGCTTCAAAGAAGTATTTTCAGGTCCACACGCACTTCAGCTGAACTGTAGCCAAGAAGAAAAGATGCAGCAACTTGTTTTGTGAATGCATCAACGCCAAACAGCTGATAAAATACTGTACTATACTGACGCTTCCAAGGTTTCCTTAAAATTTCAGTAGTAGAAATTTTTCGTTTAGTATTCCTAGCATGAAGACGTAAACATCGAGTACTGCCTCGACCGTCTGCGTTCCCGTTCTCCTTGCTTATCTAGTCGCCTAGTAGGTAGCGCTTGCGATGAATCGTTGCATTCGAAGCGACGAGAGGTGAATATGACAGCGAGGAGGATGCGGAAGGGGCGGCGGGGAGGTTGCGGGGAGCCACGTGGTCGTACAAATATTCCCCCGAGTTCCTTGGCATGACGAACATTCGAATTAAAGAAAGGAATAGAAAATGCGCTCAGTTTCATTTCGTCAACAGAGCACGTAAAGGCGTTTGGCCGCCCTTGATTTTCCACTTCGGCGCTCATCCTACGGTGATGTGAACCATTGGGCTTATTTTCGTCGCAAGCAACGTGTGACGCCATGCAATGTAAATGTTTATCTACCACAAACGTCAAAACTTTATTCTCATGCGCTTTGTTATGCATTTGCACTGCACCACTTCATAGCTACACCGAAGTGCAGACTTAAAATCGGGTGCACGCAGACTTTGAGACGTAGGTTGGAGCGCCTTCATAACGCAGGCTTCTTCGCCTCTGAAAGCATTCGTTATAATAATAATAATAATAATAATAATAATAATAATAATAATAATAATAATAATAATAATAATAATAATAATAATAATAATAATAATAATAATAATAATAATAATAATAATAATAATAATAATAATAATAAATAATAATAATGTTTATTGCCACACAATATACAAAACAACACAAGCAGGCCGGTCTAAGCCTTAGTTGGCTTGTAGGACCGTGCCAATGAATATGATAGCCAAGGCAAAAGATGTACAAAAATTGATGAGAGAAAAAGAAAAAAAAAACAAGAAAATGAAAGGCAAAAAATTAAGAACAAGATAACATTTGTTTATCTACATATAACAAAAAATTGAAGAGGTAAATATTGCGATGAAAAAAAAAAAGCGACGTACAAGAGGGTAATTTTACTCTAGCTGTTTTAAGATGTGTTTGAGCGTTCTTTTTGATGTCGCGTTAAATAACTCTTCTGGTAGTTTGTTAAATATGTCAGGCACATAAGCACAGCGTCTGGCCGCGCCATACCTTGTGGCTGAACGTGGAACAACATAACGGACATGCTTTCTTAGCTCCCTTGCGGCGGCACGTTTTTGTTTGAAATCGGAATTCCAGAAATGTTTAACGACAACTGTTTCTATAAGTAATGAATGGAAGTTTGGTAGCCCAAGTTCACGGAAGATGTTTGCAGATGTTACTATTGGGGAATTGTACGCAACGTTTTTAAGAATGTTTTTTAGAATCCGGTCAACTCTACATCTCCAACGATCCGAGCAAAAGCCAAAGACTGTAATGCCATACCTTAACACACTGTAACCTAGTGCCTGTGCTATAATCTTTTTTACACACAAGGGTGCAATACTTTTGATATTAAATAACAGCCAGGCTACTGACCTCAGTTTGGAACAAATAAGTGATAAGTGATGTTGCCACGATAAATTACTATCGAAATAGATTCCGAGATATTTCACACAATCCACGTATGGAATAGGTGCGCATTTACAATGAACACAGTCTGACTCATGCAGGTAGAGAGGCAAGTTAATAACTGTAGTCTTAAGTGGGGAGCGAAAACAAACAAGTTTTGTTTTTTGGGCATTTACAACAATTCCATTATTAGAGAACCAAAGCATTGCCTTGTGCACGTCATTTTGCAACATTTCAGTGGATGTTTTATAAGAAAGGTGTTTCGCTAATAATACAGTGTCGTCAGCATACTGGAATACTGAACATTTCGAAATTGCCAAAGGGAAGTCGTTAACAAAGATATTAAACAACAATGGTGACAAAATGGACCCCTGAGGAATTCCAGCTTTTACCGACAGCTTAGAACTAAATATACCCTTATCATCGGTAGAGACCACCTGAAATCTGTTGCTCAAATAATTTTCGAGGACTTTGTAAAAAGGCCCACGAAATCCCCAAAAATGCAGTTTACTTAACAAGATTTGATGATTCAGGGTGTCAAACGCTTTCGCTACATCTAAAAATAGCGCACATGTGAAAAGATTATGATCAAATGCCGAAAACAGTTCATCTGAAAATTCCTCAAGCAGTGCCACAGTACCACGCCCTAAAACAAAACCAAACTGTCGATTGGTCAGGATAGAAAATTTGTTAAGAAAAGAAGACATAGTGTGGAAAAGAAATTTTTCTAAGACCTGAGCAATAATCGGCAATATTGAAATTGGCCGATTGTTTTCAATACTATCTTTCTTCCCTGACTTGTGTAGTGGTATAATAACTGCAGTTTTTAAGCATTCTGGAATTTCGTCGCCTTCCAAAAAACCATTCAGTATATGAAGGATAATATCTGACAGCGCATTGAAATTCCTCCTGATGGTGTGTAAAGAAATTCCATCATATCCAGTGGGCTTGTTAGGACGGAAACTGAAAATAATTGCCTCCAAATCACCCTTCAAAATTTTCGGAAGAAAAGCCGACGCAGATACAGAATGCCCTAACGGTGAAGTGCTTGTATATGGAGAGAGGGCCCTTTGGGACGCTTTAACAAAGTGCCTGTTGAAAGCATCAGCCACTTCTGTGGGAGGTTGTTGAAAAACGCCGAAAATAGAACGGCTATTGGAACTCATTCCTCTGAGATGATTTACCAAAGACCAAGTTTTGCTTACATTATTTGAAGATTGTTGGAATTTATAAAAAAAGTAACGGCGTTTGGCGCCACGCAGAAGAGCAACAACTCTATTTCTTGCCGACTTGTATTCTAATCGCAGTCTTTGGTTTCTGGGATTTCTTTTGCAGCGTTTCCACAAGTTGTCTCGATACGAAATGGAAGCAAGTATTTCCGTGTTCATCCAGCAGTGACCCTTCCTTATCGGCTTAGCTATCAGCCGTGTGCAACGCAATTCAAAATTTTTCATTTGCATGCAGAACCTTTCATACACTTTGGCCGAAGAATCTTCTTTGGCTAAGGATGACCAGTCAAACGAAACGATAAGGTTATCAAGCTTGGATTGATTAACAGTAGGGACAAGGCATTTACGCTGCCCAGATCCAGTTTCACCGATAACGTTCTAGACGCGTCTGGTAGAACTAGACGACATGCTACGAAATAGTGGTCCGCCATGCGTTGTAGAATAGTACATGACCTAAATGAACAGCAGGGAGCTCTGACCGCTATGTGATCTAAACAAGATTGCACTAGGCTAGTATTAACCAATTCCGCTCTAGTAGGAGCTGCAATTGTACATTCCAGACCATAAGCGGACAACGTAGATAAATAATCACAAACAGTCACTTTTTCAGGGCATAAAATATTGATATTCAAGTCTCCGATCAAGCAAAATTGGTCCACTGAGCTCCACTTCCGCAGAGCTTCTTCAAGCTCAGCAAGAAAACGTGACAGGCTGCATGAGGGTGGTCGATATATCGATAATATATGGACAGAAAATGACCTTTTACAAACTTTGACCATCATAGATTCAGCATGTACAAAAGATGCATCAATAGAAGAAACTTCACAGTTGTCGTTTACATAGAGAGCAATGCCCCCGCCACGACGCCCGCTTCGTGTAACAAAATGTGCGGAAAAGCCCTGTAATGTAAACGTATCAAGACAAGCCTGGGAAACATTGATTTCTGTAATCACAAATGCGTCTACAAAGTTAGCTGCCGATTCAGCCTGAAATTTAAATTCGTCCCAGTATTTACGAAGACTTCGAATATTAACGCTCATAATGGTAAAATCTTCATCAGAGCTGCACAGAAATTCTGTTTTAAATGAACTGAAGTCTGGTAGTTCACTGAAAGAAAAAGGCATGTTGGCTAAGCAATGTTTTCCAGGTCTGCTTGTTTACCAATTCGAACAAGAGACGCTGTTTCATTCTTTTTCACGAAGATCTTGCCTCCTTTCGTCCAACAAAACTGATAACCCTCCTCTTTTGCCTTCGTTCTCGCTTTCCAGAAGAGATCACGGTTAACTTTGGTCAAGTTATCATTGAAGTAGATCTTTGTAAAAGATGCACTTTCACGTAGTTTCTTCAGCTTTCCCCGCGCCTCAAGCCATTTTTCCTTCCAAATTACAGATTTAAAGCGCACCAAGACCACAGGTGTACCACTGATTTTGACTTTAAGCGGTGTACGGCTGCAATATCGTCAGATGAAAACCCCGAGAGGTCCAGATTTTCTGCCATTTGCGTGATGGTTTGTGTTAGGCTTTCATTACTTTTCACTGGCAAACCGTGGATCTCAAGATTCTTTAGTCTGCTGTACTGCTCACTTTCATTTTGCTTTTCTTCTAGCTTTTGTATTACTGCTGCCTGAGTTACCACCGTTGTTTTCAGAGCTTCCAGTTTAGCGCAATCAGACATTTGACGTTCCTGAATGTCCTTTTGTTGTTTACAAACAGAATCATACTTCTCAGAAAAAAACGACACCGATCCTTCGAGTTCCTTAACTGTTTTCGATACAGCCGTGAACTCTTCCCGCAGTAGTAGGAGAGAATCAACCTTCTTATGCAGAATCGGCAATGATTGCAAACTTTTTCGGATTTCCCTTAGCTCATCCAACAGTGATGACTCAGAACCACTGT
Organism: Dermacentor albipictus; assembly: GCF_038994185.2. Lineage (NCBI taxonomy): Eukaryota > Metazoa > Arthropoda > Arachnida > Ixodida > Ixodidae > Dermacentor > Dermacentor albipictus. Next base: position 167,884,224 of record NC_091823.1, read on the forward strand.
TATCATCCAGTTCAGCCTCAGTGCCGCTGTTTAGTTTCTTGTTACTTCTGCACGTTTTACAGACCCACGCATCTCTCTTAGAATTCCCCATAGTAGTGAAAGTGTTAGCTGCTATTCCAGAACATGACTGTCCTAGATGATATGAATATTTGCATTGAGCACACACCATTACTTTTCCATCAGTAGGCAGAGCCTTATGACAGGAAATGCAGCTGTCGTCTTTTCCCATTGTTCACAGCGAAATAGTTGGATAATGTAAACATATGCTAATATACAACAGCAGGGAAACTAATCTACAATAATAATAATAATAATAATAATAATAATAATAATAATAATAATAATAATAATAATAATAATAATAATAATAATAATAATAATAATAATAATAATAATAATAATAATAATGATAATAATAATAATAATAACTTTATTTGCATCCGAAATACACGATGCCGGAGGCCTACAGCAAAAGCTGTCGCATAGCAGCTTGACAAGGCCGCAGGCCCCCGCAATGGCAACTTAACGTAGCAGTCAGCAAGTCATATAATGTATATGAGTTATAGTCAGCACTCACTGAAATTCATGCATACAAAAAGATAAAACTCATTCCATATTCAGACATCATCATACAAATTACAGGTTATGAAGTACAAACATTCAGCTTTCAAGACGCTGTTTATTCATACAACAACGCCACCAGAGACCAGCACACACAAAATGCACCGCAGAAAGCGCACCTAACTCCGCAGTGAAACGGCAGCACAATTATACATTAACTATACTATTCTTTTCCCTTTTTGTTTTCTTCTTCTACGCACTAAAGTATTTTCGAAGGTCCGCAAAAGTACTATTGTCGGGCTCTATATTTTGTTTCTGTAGTGTATTCAATAACCTTGGCAGCCAGTTTTTAACATTTGTAAGCCATATGTTGTCCTACAAGTATCTATTGCCCATGTTTCAAAATTTCGCGTATTATATGTAGTAGAGTGATATTTCAACTTAGTTAACTGACGCAAGAAACAGGTATTATTTTTTATCTCTGCTTTATATAGCTTGTACAGGCAATAATCATAAATATTTGTTACTGGCATTAGGCTGTAGCTGCGAAATAAGGGCTCAGACGGGTAGTACCTGGGTACATCCGCAATATCTCGCAGAAACGTTTTTTGCAAAACATGAATTTTTTGCATATTGGTTTGCATCGTAGGGGCCCAAACTAGGTGACAATAATTAAGTCTCGAACAAAATAAAGTATTGTAGATTAGCATCATTACGCTGCGTGATATTATGCTTGCATTCCAATATATGAGGCCAATTACTTGGGATAGTTTTGTTGCTAACTGATCTATGTGCTCGTCAAGACAAGGTATTGTGGAAGACAACACGCAATGTTTTATTAGACGGTACTATTTCAATTGGAGTTGAGCTCAGCAGAACCCTCTGATTTAATGTTATCTTCTTGTTTCTAGCGTGAAATAAAACTGCGCTTGTTTTCCGTACATTTATTTTTAAGGCATTTTCTTCTGTCCACTTTTCAAGTTTACCCACGATTTCGTTGGCATTGCGAAATATTTCATTGGTTCCTTTTGCTGACAAAAATATACTTGTATTATCTGCGTAAATGACGAATTTTACTTCTGGACATATACTTACAATGTCATTTAGATAGAAATTGAAAATAAATGGTCTCAAGATGCTGCCTTGAGGCACGCCGCAAGAAACTGCTAATGGATCCGAGTGAAAGCCTTCTATGTCTACAATTTGTTCCCTATTTCTTAAGTATGAATGGGTTAGAGAAGCAGCAACACCTCGCATACCGTATCGTTCTAGCTTCCTAATGAGCAGTTCATGATTAATAGGGTCAAAGGCCCTTGAAAAATCTATTAAGATGCCCAGTATCACGTTTTCTTTTTCGATTTGATCTAATGAATATATACTCCTCTTGTGCAAGAAGTGCCGCTTCAGTGCTCAAGCCTTCACGGAAACCATACTGGCAGTCAATTAAGATGTTGTGTTTCTGTTCGAATTTTTTCAGTCTCTTGAAGATTACCAGGATTATGCAGGTGACTTCGTTGCGAGATGCGCACCGCGCAGCTCACCAAATAACTGGGACATTATTATTCCTTCGTTATAGAAGTCATTTCGTTGTAGGGTCGCTCGACTGTGCATGCAGCGACATAACGACGACGAAGGCGATGTTCGTATGACGCTTGCCGTAGGAAGAACGGTGAGGAGAGGTGTATGGCACAGAAAGGTACGACGCTTCTCAAGCAACATGTAGGGATCCTGTGCCTATCGTATCACACTGGGACATACTTTGTTTAGTCTGGAGGATTGACCAGGAATCGCTGAAGACTCAGTGGCACGTACTGAGTTGCTAAATGGAGGAAAATCAAGTAAAAAAAAAAACTCGCTGAGCATAATGCGCTATTCAGTTAACATTTAGTTGTGCCTTAAAGATACCCGTGAACCTTACACCAGATGTTCCAGCTAACTCGTGCCAAGCCTTAAAACATCCACTGGTGCGCTGAGAGAATGCAACCAACTTAGTGTTGTCCACAGTGCTCTTGAGCAACTGAAATAGTTTTTTTTTAATTATGGGCAAAGCAATAATTAGCCGCAATTGATTAACCAAACTTTTAAGTACTGATGTTATCGCTAAATTTACCAAGGAAATGTTGTAGAGCTTATTGAGAATCATCCGAATAATTTCTTTCCGTGATGATAGCTGACGTGGTTTGAATTTATTGGAGGTGGGAAGAAAGCGCGCCAAATTTGAAAAACTACCACGTTTCTAATCACTTGCGCGCAACGTCATTAGTGTGCCAAACATGCTGCTATTAAATGATCGGTTCTGCAGTAATACAGAGCGCATCAACAGCAATAGAGGGGGACCGAAAACAATGGTCTTAGCTTTCCCTTTTTGCAGAAATATTTAATCTGATCACGCAATGAACTGCGAAAGAACGTAGCATTGGGTAAGTTGGAATATGTTCATGCTACACCAAGAAGGAATGAAGCAAATAAAACCATGGCATATACGATAAATAAAGCCTCGTCATTACTGAAGTTCTGTGAGAGTTTTTGCTTGTTACAGGCATCGTAAAAGACGAGGTGGTTTCACCGGCGGACGGCAATGTATTGGAGTCGACTGGTACCGCCTATCGCTTTTTCGTGCGGCCTATTCAATCTGTCAGTCTATTCAATCTCCATGTAACATTGATCATTCGTTGAACACTGTTTGAGGTCAATAATGTCGCTGTGCGAAAGCACCTAGTCAACTGGTACTTTTTTCCAATCGCATGAGCTTCCAGGCAATCAAGAAAAACGAAAACCACAGCAGCTATTATAATTGCAAGAAATTACTTAGATATTTATTAATAGGGGGGCTCTACACTTCTCCTTTGAATATTTTGCGCTAGATCGACACTGTAAAAATTGGTCAATTAAATACTGTTAATTATTTACCTGAGCTCACAGGTAAAACATTTTCAGGTGCCCAAGAGCACAGTGAACAGCACTAAGCTGTTAGCATGCTCGCAATACACACCTGTATACGAGTTAGCTTAAGCACCACGCATTATGAGGTTTTATAAAGGGATTGATTGTTTTTGCTTTGTTACGCTGAATACATGGACGGTTACTGGCAGTATATAGTCGCTCAGCATATAGGGTGTACATGCACCCGTTCACTAGCACTTGCACTCGGCGCACGTAATCTTCGTACATATACCACGCGTATATCTGTCGACATACTGACCGACCGACCTAGCAGCAGACAGCAGCCAGCATAAGTCACGCCAAAGCGAGGAGGGCAGGGAAAGGAAGCTTCGCTTTAAAACAAGTCCTATAGCAGCTACAAGTGTAGATTACAGTCCGAATGAGAAGTTGTGGCAGAATCCATCTCACGGTGACTGTTGATGGTGATGCTATTAGCGTTGAAGTAATGTGGTGGCACACTATATTTATGAAATCACATTTAAAATCTGTGGTTGTCATTCTGAGACTTCCCTTAAAGATGGGGTTTCGCGTGCCAAAACCGCGATGTTACTCTGAGGCACACCGTAATGGTGGACTCCGGATTAATTTTGAGCAGCTGGTCTTCTTTAACGTGCACCCGAAGGACGGCACCCCCCCACCCCCACGAGTGTTCTTGCATTTAAGCCCCGTTAAAGCACGGACGCCGCCGCCACCAGGATTTGATCTCGCACCCTCCGGCTTAGCAGCGTGACAACAAACTCACTACGTCACCTCAGTGAGTGAGTCATCTTTTCCTTCAACTAAATGCGACACACAACTGTGGTATCGGCCCGTTTTGGCATGGCACTCGTCAAGATCGCTCATTGGCGTGAGGGAATGACGCCGACTGCATAACGACCCAGTGATAACGAAAGGAGGACGTCGATGGAAAGACAAGTATGGTATGACAATGGCATCAAAACAAAAATGAGATGAGGATTCTGAAATAATGGCAACGTTATTATGACGACAGCACGACGACGACGGCGTGAGTACAATGGTATGGCGAGGCCTGTTTACGCCGACTGCCGGTTGACAAAGCTCGAACGACGACGATGGTGGGGCTACGACGGCGTGACAACGACGGCACGACGACGGATATATGACGGTGACTGTCTGATGACTACGCAATGACGATGATGGCATGAAACCAGCGGCATAAACAAAATTGAATGACGACAGCAGGATTATGCTGGAATTACGGAGCAGGGATGACGTCGATGGAACGACGAAGGCAGTATGACGGCCATGATTTGACGACAACAAACTCATGTTCCTGAAATGATGATGAGGGCAGAAAGGCAACCGACGACGACAGCATGAGCACAATTCTGTGACAGTGACTGTGTGACCACGATGGCGTGACGACGATGGCCTGACGAGAGTGAGGCGACCAAGTTGAAATGACGATGGAATGACGGCATCACGGCAACAGTATGACAACAAATTCATGATGGCATTATGACGAGGACGCAATGACAACGATGGCATGACAACAATATCAGGACAATAAGACGACAACTAGAGTATCAGGAAGCTGGAGGGATGGCGACAGAACAACTGCGACGGGACACGATAGTGGTAGTACAACAGCGAATTATGGCAATAGCAGGACAAGGATGGCGATACCAGAACCTGATGGCAAAGCTGGAATTACGAGAATACAACGACCTCGACAGCATCACGAGCAGGAGCACTTACCTAGTGCCCCAAGCAAGTAGACAACTTCGGCTAATGAGTCGGCGTAATAGGTTAGATAAATACTTGATTCGGGAGACTTCGTTGCGCCGTATACTGCGCTGCCATTCTGCAATTAAATCGGCAGATAAGCTCAAAACCGCTGACCTAGGCTAAGAATGTAACTAACTAACTAACTAACTAACTAACTAACTAACTAACTAACTAACTAACTAACTAACTAACTAACTAACTAACTAACTAACTAACTAACTAACTAACTAACTAACTAACTAACTAACTAACTAACTAACTAACTAACTAACTAACTAACTAACTAACTAACTAAATAAATAAATAAATAAAATACAATGTTTGGTTCTACGGACCAGCATTGCTTTCGATAACTCCCAGTTCAAGCTGTCATGACGTCATATTGCAGTGGCATGCTCCGTTCCTGTGATCGCCACACTACGACACGCGAGCCTAGCCATGAGACACGTCTGCAGCAGTCTTGTCATTTTTTTCCTCTGCTCAACGCAATCGTATGTAGCCCCATTCCGTGGCCGCATTGCTACATGGCATCAGCATTTTTCTATTCTGTGCCATTGCATCACAATAACGACAGTGAAGCCTAAGCGCAATTTTTAGACCAGTTTAGTACACAATTAAAATGTCTGATCGGTGTTTGCCAAACTCCATCATTTGCATGTGAGGTCACGTTACAAGCGAAAAGCGATAGCAATAGTTTCTACAACACTGAACGTATTTCTATACTTTTTTTTGAGCTCCTGCTTGACCATGGTGTATGAGTTCGAGCATATGTGGCTGTACCAGCTATTTGCAGCGGATTTAAAGGCGTCGTGGTCATCGTCTGCGCATCTGTGGGGAAGCATCTCCGGGCGTTTGGACACATAATACAATTTTGTGCAATACTTTACGATGGTATCACACGCACGACAGTTGGCAAGACCGCCACTGCCGTAGATCACGCCAGGTAGTTGGCCTCGCAAGCTCCACACCCTTGAAGAGGAGGCCAATCGTCTCTAAAAATGAAACTTGAAACCATTGCTACGACATAAAATCAAGAGTATCCAAAATACTGAATTTCAAATGTGCAGTGGGGAACGAGAATGATAAGAATGCTTATTGGTGGTACTAATCAAAGAAATAAAAAAAGAGCATGCTTTAGGCGTGCTTGAAATAGCTACTGTGCTTAATAAAAAATGACCGTATCCAGTTTAACGTATTGTAAATTACAGAGGAAGGAGAAGTTTCTACTTGCCTTTGTCTGCTGGGGCATGGCATCGAAAACCACTGACGCGCGCTTGAGTCAGCTTAGTGTCAGTCGTCGCACGTGACCAAATGACCACGTCGCTGAAAGATAGACGCGCACACCATCGGCCATTCTTTTCTCTATTATTTTGAGTTCGTTTACAATCGACATGACATAAGCTTAGTCCTCTGATTTTTGGAAGGCACCGTGTCCTATTCACCTTATTCTTTCATGCTATTATTTCGTCTAAAGACTTCTGCAAGGCGAACACAACACAATGTGACTTGGATTACTGCACCGATGTGGGAATCAATGAGGCGAAGTGACCATTAATTCAGAGCCTTCTACTACGATGTCTTTCATAATCGATTGCGTAGTTTTAGGCCTTTAAACCCCAATGTAATTTTTTAAAATACTGCCGTCGAGCAATTCTAACAAAAATGTTAGATCCTTCTGTTAAATTAAAGCACATAACAACCCAACACGTCCTGACTGGTCTATATTCCTATGCCACTCCTCACGTTCTTGGTACGCCATGTTGCTCCAAGAAGAGCTATTACTACCCCGGCGGAATGCCGGCATCAAATATACCGTATTTATGAAGGGCCTTGCCTAACCGGCAAGTCAGCAGGTGGCTGCAACCTTCAAATAGAAATAGGAAAGGAGCCAATACACGAGCACTCCAGCGTGTATCACAACTGGCACAGCAATCTACAGCTTCTCATGCGTGAGCCCCCAACAAGTGATTATCTGCGCTACTTAAGCGTTCTTCCTAATTTCCCTTCAGCAAATGATGCTCAATGGTAAGGTCTCAAGCAGCTGAGGCTCAGAAAGAATAAGCAACACGCTATACTTGCTAAGTATGCTTTTCCCGCTCCTTATGCAGAAATAAATTCATAACAGATAACCACAGTGAAACGTATCGCCTACAGCACGCGAGACAGGTAAAGCAATAAAAGAAAAAGTACGGTCGTTGAAATTTACATATTGTGTCGTATCGAATACACCCCATACGGTGAATTTCCCTGTGTACATTGTCTACATTATCTACATCTACCTGTTAACAAGGTACACATTTAGCAGGGTCGTTTACGACTTTTCTTTTGGCGAAGAAACGTTCCACAAAGTTGACATAGGGGGAAAAGGTACCACGAGAGGGGCTGGCACACGTAGAAGGGCATATAAATCAATAAATATGTAGCGGTGCAAGGTTTGAAGGTAGAAGTTTTGAGGAAGAGAAATGAGATTAAGGTGGTGTACAGAAAAATGTTAAAATGAAAAGCGTGTATAGTATACCTGAATAACTCAAGCAGGCTAGGTCACCATTTGTAACGGCCCTGTTTCAATGGGGATTCCAATAAATCATTAACATCAGCATCATCATATAAATCCAGGGATATTATTACTTCGGCTTATACATGAAAAAAGGAACGACTCACTCAACGACCCACCAAAAGAATCTGAAAATAAAGGGGAAGCGGAATTGGGCAACAATGAACATAGAACACTTCGGGAACACAATAAATATGAAATAGTGCGTGGAATCTGGAAAGGAATTATCATGCCAGCGTTAATATTTGAAAATGTCATTCTATGCTTGAAGTTGGACTACTTGTAGATGTTGAAAGTTAACCAAAAATCGGTTGGCCGGTCGGTTGGCTCTGGGAGGACACGGCCAAACCACAAATGAGGCAATGCAAGATGACATGGGTTGTGCCTTATTTGAAGGGAGAGAAATGCAGAGCAAATTTTCTTTTGAAGAAAGACTCAGGAACACGGATGAAAAGAAACGGGCGGCTAAAGTGCATAAGTATCTGTACCTAAAACGCGCGGACACAGAATGGAGGAACAGGTCAGGATAGTTGGCAACCAAGTACAGCGTAAGTGAAAGGGCACATAGACAACAAGGAGAAATCAGACAGAAAGTGAAACCGAAGCAGCAAATTGGATGCAAAGAGTGGAAACGAAAGAGAGCATGGAGGCTTAGAAGAACGGAAATAAAGAAATCAGAAGGGAAAGTTTGTACGATAACAAGAAGGGAACTGTCTTGCTATTTGAGGCTCATGCTGATGGCCTCAGGACAGAAACATACCGGAGAAACTATTCGAAACATGATGAGGCGTGCGTGTGCTGCAGAAAAAAATTTCGAGGTATGTGAGCGCAAACTAATGGAATGCAAAAGAACCCACCCAGCGAGACCACTACGCAACGCACACCTTCCCGAAGTGCTTGGATCTAAAGTGGACGGAAGCCTGAACCGGTGAGAAGTCGAGATAAGCAAAATACATTTATAGTATTGGCGACAAAAAAACATCAGCGAAGAGATTCATACTGCAGAATCATGTACCGGCATAAGTAGGTACTAGGTATAGGTACTAGGTAGATAGAGAAGTTTTGAGGCAAAAAAGAGTCTACGGAGGCGTATAAAAAAATGCTAGGATGAAAAACATCTGTAGCGGACCTGATTAAGTATAGCAGATTCAGTGACTATTTCTGAGCGCCCCATTTCAAAGGCGATGCCGGTGAATCATCATCGTCATTCCCTTAGGTAGTGGTAGTAGGTAGAGAGAGAAGGCAAGAGGAAGAAAAAAAAAAGATTAAGGAGATGTATACAAAAACGTTGAAATGAAAAACATGTACAGTAAAAGCTCGTTAATTCGAACTTCAATAATTCGAATTTATGGATAATTCGAACTGTACGATTTGGTCCGGCCAAGCTCCATAGAAGTCTATGTATAAAAAAGTCCGTTAATTCGAACGCGAGAAGGTTCCCTCACGGATAATTCGAACTACGCCCGCCTGGCACACGGCCAGAGAAACGCGCCTCCGAAACGGAGAGAACGGCGAGAGAAGGCAAAATCAGACAAAAATCTAACCGACGCGGGGTCAGCCAGAAGGCAGCGGCGGCTGCCGCCTCTCCGTTCTACGTAACCTCCGAGACATCTTGCCCGCTGCGAATCTCGGAGGCTTCGCAAATCTTGTACAGCTGCTAATGCAGTGCGCAAATGGCACGGCAAGCGACAAAACACAGCGAATCAAGTACGTCGCAGCTGCGCTTGCAATCAAGAACCAACGAATCAGGGCCTTCGCCACCTTCACATGTTCAGCGTCTTTGTCTCGGCAGTCTTCATCGGTTGTGCACCTCTGTTTTCAGCTTAGGAGGTATCGGCCGTCGCGATTCATTGTGATGGTGTTAAGCCTCGGCTAACGTTCGTTTCGGTGGACATTGGTGGTGTGGCACAGTCGGACCCAGAGCTTCGACTTGAAGATGGCGTGTGCCCGCGGCACACGCCATCACTTTCTAACACGCCAAATTTCTGACATGCCCTACTGCTTCCAAATCGCAGTGTACTGTTGCCCTCCTTCACTTTCGTTAGTTCGAACTTTCGTTAATTCGAACTGAAGCGGCTTCCCCTTGCGGTTCAAATTAACGAGCTTTTACTGTATAGCATGCCTGAATACATCAAGCAGCCTAGGTGACAGTTCGTAACCGCCTCATTTCAAAGGGAATGTGAAAAAATCATCGTCAGCATTAGGAATCTATCATTCCACTTGTCACAACTTGACATCCGTGCAACGTAGCGTCGATACTTGCAAATATTGCATTGCAGTTGTGTTGTATTCCAACAAATGTCCTGACATGTAGCAGTTGCATGTAGCAGTTGCATTTGAATGTAGCTGCACCGGGTCAACTCTAGCAGGTTAGGTGACTACACTCTAAGGAATGTTTACATCCTTTCGAGTGTATATTTGCCACACAACGATAACTGTCATCTGTCTTGCCCACATCTCCTTTCTTGAAAGCGCTGCACTCGTTACTTTCCTGTTGGGAATGCTTTGTCATGCTGATAACGCGCATTCAGTTCGTTACTGGAAAGTACCGGGCTCACCGCGTTAAAGAAAGGAAATGCGGACAAGACAAAAGCATGGCAGTTTGGGCGAGTTGGTATGTCACGACATTTTTAGGCTTGTAGCGCAGCTCAGAAAGAGCAAAAAAGAAAGGAGGTAAGAGGTAATGAAAGGGAACTAAAAACAAAGTGCTCGCTCCGTTTTACGTTCCCTTTCGTTACCCCTACCGCCTTCCTTTTTTGCTCTTTCTGAGCTGCGCTACAAGCCTAGAGAAGTCGGACAAGACAGATGATTATTGTTGTGGCAAATATACACCCCAAAGGGTGCAACTCTTTTTAGAGTGCATATGTCACCACCTCGTTTCATAAGGGATACTAGATGCGACTAAGGAATCATCATCATCAGCAGCAGCATCGTATCGTTCCACGGGTAAAGGGATGTGACATGTGCGCCGCGTAGTCTTGATACCTGTGTTTACTCTTCGGTACATGTTATGGTGCCTCCTCGCAAGGTACGTACCCTCCAGTGCGTGCTGCTGAAAATGGAGCTCCAATGTAGGCGCTCCGGCACCTTAAGCTGTGTCTGTGCTGAGTTGGCGGCACAGGCCTGAGACGTTTTGTTTAACGGTGATTTCCAATTCAAGAGCACACCACCAAGTTGTACACATCTTCAAATGGAAACGCCTCGTTCAGCATATAGTTTTGGCTCTCGAACTTGTCGATTGCACGCCTAATCGCGTGGGAATGATGATGGTGATGATGATCTAATGATGATCACTATGTGATGACAATGGCGCGACGACAACAATGTGACGACGTCGATATGACGACGCCCATGAGATGAAGCCGACGGCGGGATGACAACGAAATGACCATCACAGTATGGCGACAAGTTAGCAACCTTGACGGCATCACAACTGCACATTGACGACGATGAAATGATGAAGTGACACTAATGGAAGGACGACGACCGTATGGCGACGATGACATAAATCAATGAGATGACAATTCTGAATGACTCCTATGGTATGACAGCAACTGCATGACGACTATGGCATGACGACAATTGAAGGGGGAAATTTGAAAGAAAGCCTTGGAATAGCGACCGCAATATAACTACGACCGCATGAGTCATGAGCCAAAGACATGAAAAATTATAGACAGATCAGCTTACTGTCCGTTGCCTACAAGGTATTTACTAAGGTAATCGCAAATAGAATCAGGAACATCTTAGACTTCTGTCAACCAAAGGATCAGGCAGGATTTCGTAAAGGCTACTCAACAATAGACCATATTCACACTATCAATCAGGTGATAGAGAAATGTGCGGAATATAACCAGCAATTCTATACAACTCTCATTGATTACGAGAAAGCGTTTGATTCAGTCGAAATCTCAGCAGTCATGCAGGCATTACAGAATCAGGGTGTAGACGAGCCGTATGTTAACTACCGAAAAATATCTATAACGGCTCCATAGCCACCGCAGTCCTCCATAAACAAAGCAACAAAATCCCAATAAAGAAGGGCGTCATGCATGGAGATAAGATCTCTCCAATGCTATTCACAGCGTGGTTACAGAAGGTATTCAGAGACCTGGATCGGGAAGTATTGGGTATAAGAGTTAATCGAGAATACCTTAATAACTTGAGATTCGCTTATGATATTGCCATGCTTAGTAACTCAGGTAACCAGTTGCAATGCATGCTCAGTGACCTGGGCAGGCAAAGCAGAAAAGTGGTTCTAAAAATATAATCTGCAGAAAACTAATGGTTAACAGTCTCGGAAGAGAACAGCAGTTTACGATAGGTAGCGAGGCACTGGAAGTGGTAAGGGAATACATCTACTTAGGACAGGCAGTGAGCGCGGATCCGGATCATGAGATTGAAATAATCAGAAGAATAAGAATGGCTGGGTTGCGTTTGGCAGGCATTCTCACATCATGAACAGCAGGTTGCCATTATCCTTCAAGTGAAAATTTTATAACAGCTGTGTCTTACCAGTACTCACCTACGGGGCAGAAACCAGGAGGCTTACGAAAAGGGTTCTACTTAAATTGAGGACGGCGCAACGAGCTACGGAAAGAAGAATGATGGGTGTAACGTTAAGGGATAAGAAGAGAGCAGATTGGGTGAGGGAACAAACGCAAGTTAATGACGTCTTAGTTGAAATCAAGGAAAATAAATGGACATGGGTAGGGCATGTAATGAGGAGGGAAGATAACCGATGGTCATTAAGGGTCACAGACTGGATTCCAAGAGAAAAAAAGCGTAGCAGGGGGTGGCAGAAAGTTAGGTGGGCGGATTAGAATAAGAAGTTTGCAGGGACAACATGGCCACAATTAGCACATTACCGGGGTAGTTGGAGAAGTATGGGAGAGGCCTTTGCCCTGCAGTGGGCGTAGCCAGGCTGAAGATGATGACCATGATGAATGATAACGATAGAATGATGATGACTGAACGTCCATGGCAGCATAAAAACAACCGTATGACAACGACGCAATGACGACGATGGAAGGACGGTGGAGGTGCGATGACGATGGTGCGATGACAATCGGATGGCTAAGCTGGAAAGACGGCGTTGAAATGACTGCGATGACATCACGATGGCATTAAAACCATGAATACATGACAGTCACTGTATGACGACGACGCAGTGCCAACGATTGCGAGACAATAGTGGCATGATCACAATTGGAAGGCGACAGCAGAATTGATGACGGTATGTGACCGGTGACTAGATGACTGTGTCACCGCCCCGTCTCAAAGTGGATGCCAGTAAATAATGAAGATGATGATGACCAACTTTAGCATCGTATCGTGCCATTTGTCATGCGACGTGAGATGCGTCCCGCATGGCGTCGATGCGTACGCAATCTGTATTGCATTTGCATATTATTACAGCAGGTCGCATGCCATGTAGCACTTGAATAGGTGGCGGTAGAAGGTTTGGTTTCAGCTCATGTATCTGGCTCTTACCGACTTCGGGGGATTGTCCAATATCTGGGTTGCCTTGAAGAAGGAATAGATTGAGGAGATGAACATAAATATCGGAATGAAATACATGTACAGCATACCCGATTAGGTAAAGCAGGCTAGGTAATTGAAAAGGGATGCCAATAAATCGTCATCATCATCAGCGTCATCATTGTATTACACCAGGTGTCCCGACGCGTGGTAATTGCATTTTGCATGTAGTTGGACCTCGCTATCTCAAACAGTCTAGGAGACTATTTGTCACCATCCCGTACCAAAAGGGATGCCAATAAAATATCATCATCATCATTATCATCAACATCATCGTATTGTAGCCTCAAGACCAGTGTTTACACTTCGGTGCAATTTATGGCGCGTCCTAGCAAGCTACAAACCGCTGCTGATGCAGCGAATCGTATAGTCCTAAAACGCGTGTGGCTACAACCAGACAACGTCAGGCTCAGCAGACTGCAATGCAGAGAGCATCACAAGCCGTAAGGCATTGTGTACGCGGGGCGGACGGTTCAGATCGTTCTCGCGAAAATGACGCAAAGAAACTTCCCCGCATAGACGCTCTACAGTAGGATACAAGTTAAAAATAAAACACTTGGCAATCAAGACACACGGACCGCGCGGCGTTGTGTTACTTCGCTAGCCAGTCACAGAAGCAAAGAAAGCCGTCGTCATGCGACGTTTCCAAAATGGCGTCGTACTTGATACCTCCGGAGCGTCTGCTGTTCTTGAAGAGTCTTTTCTTCGGCCGAAGTGATGAGGTGTGCAACAGACATATACAAGGTGTATGGAGTCTGAGCATTTCACTCTTCTAAAGTCCGCGGTACAGTTCATTTCACTGTTGACACCGTTTTACTTGTTCGACTTTACTGCCAAATGAGGTGAAACTTGACAGTAAATAGTTTCAGCGAAGCAAGCATTTTATTTCGGTTCAAAAAAGAATTAGGCTTTCACCTTGCCACTATAATAGACGAGTGAAAGCATATAAGATTACGCACTTATAATTTTATTTTTGTGATTGCTGCCTCATTTAGGTAACAGTGAAAATTTGAAGTATCAACTATTTGCGGCCTCCCGGTTCACGATGGCTGGTGGTTATTAGGGCACGGACGGGGCTTCACAGCAGACTTAAGTTGGATCCGACAACAGTGCTTGCTGCTGAAAATGGGGCTCTTATGGAGCCACTCCTCCAGCTTATGCTGTGACGGTGCTGCGTGTGCCGCGCAGGCCCGTGAGTTTTTACAGCAAAGCTGTTTACCTCTAGTAGTTGTATTCATCCCTGGCATGCGTTTTCAGGGGGCTGCTGGCCGGCGTACAGGTACCCTGGCCAGCTTACATTCGTACTCTAAGTGTAAGTGCACTGTAAGGGTTGTGAACTTCAGAATGAAATACACTTAATATCAGTTTAGGCACGTAGTTATTACAATGCAACACCTTTCGCACATGCTATGGTAATGGCTAGATAAGCGACCGCCGACCGAGGCAGCGAAATTGCTATAAGTTGCGCTGTTGGTAGGAACGTGCTGATAACGAGAGAGCTGGGCTTTTTCGCATGTTTGTTACGTGGCGAATCAGCATTTATCGACAACGGTGGCTGCGCGATTATGGATCATAATCTCGATCTGTTTAGCACGGGTTTGTACCTTGACCAGCCGTCAAATTGAATAACTACTTACAATACACAACTGGTAGATGAACTACCCCCGAGCGGGTAGTGCCCGGTACTCAAGCTCCTTAGCTGCGGCGCTACGTGTCACAATTTCGCCGCTCCAATTACCGGTTACTCGTCCGGATCTTTTTTCGTTGCCACTGTGCCAAAAAGCAAAGCTAAGCTGCAAAAACAAGAGCGAAATGCTGAGCCTGATTCTTCACACTGATTTCCAGACGTCTTAAAAGGATATCGACAGCGGCTTCGGTGAAATTATTTCGGTATTTGGAGATCCCTTTTCTAGTCGGCCTTTCTTGTGACGTTCTTAAAACCAGATTCAGACTGTTTATAAAATTAATTCAAGGCGGACATTATAGAAGATATACGGCATTTTCTAGAGCATGAGCTTCTGTTGTGCGTCTTCTTTCGGATGTTTTTATAGTTTCTATTAAACGGTTAATATAACATAATGTATCCCTTTTGTGCTACCTGGAAGCCAGCGCGTGGCCCTGGCATCTCGTTCATATAGCGTTCCGCATTTGTGCTGTATCGACGACGGCATGAACATTTCGGCTGTCGGCTAGCTCGACTCTGACAGCCTTGTTTAACCGCGACTTCGCGGACAGCCTGTTCGGCAGCGTTGGTAACGTATGCGTAAAACTGTGGCCTAACTTTAACTAAAAACTCTGTGCATAGTCTTCGCAAAGTCAAACCGACATTTCGCTCGTGATAACTAAGTGTACAAGAGTCTAAACCTCAGCCAATGTTTTCTTCATCGTTACTACCACGTGACAATAGCATAGTAAGGAGTCTAATGTCAGATGCTTGTGTGTGCTGCAGACGGTGTGCTTTGCTGCTACGATTGATCAAGATAGGGCATAATTTACCTTGCAGAACCGTCAGCTATCTTAAACTGAATACACTTTGAAGAGAGGCTATCAAAGATTCGTTAGTCAAGTTGATGAGGACATTTTTTAGCGGCGAAGCACAATGTAATAATTTGAAGGCACTTCTCTGTCTAGCTGTGCTTTGGATTTGATTATCCCAGGAAATATACTAGTAATTTTAAACACCATCGCATGCATCTCTTAAAGCCTAGCACTATAACAGAAAAGAGTGCGCAAACTTATTTTTAATGTGAGCCAGACTTCTTGCATGGTTTATATTGCTAATTGAAGTTCCAATTTGCGCATTCTGGTCTCATTTCTTGTTTTTTTCTTTTATATACAGATTTTGCTTACCTGTGTCTGCAAGAGCTTTCACACGTGACACGCAACAGGAAAAGTTTGTGTTCTCTCTCTCTCTCTCTCTCTCTCTCTCTCTGTGGGCAGTCAGGGCTCTCCTATCAAGGCTGGCCTGTTCTGGCTGCGGCAGCAATCATCTTCAATATGTATGCATAGTCATCTTTGCTGCTATTTGTCATTCTCGTTAATTACACTTTCTGCATAATTTCTGATTGACTAGGTAATAAAGTTTGGCTATGTTACATTGTGTAAAGTAGATCCCTTGCAGCAGGTTAGCCTGGAATGATGTTTTATGTACTGCACTACACTGCACGGCATAAAGAGCTCATCTGCCAATGTGTGTAAAAGGTTGTAGCATATTCTGCTTTATATTTCAGTTCGAGTAACCTGCAATATGCAAGAATTTCACTACTCTGTGGTACGCCGAAGAAGTGGCAATTAATTCAGCCTGATACTTTGCAAGCATATGGATATACTTTACAAGGGGCATCCACAAAGCAAGTCACAAATTATTTTTTAGTGAGGCGCGGGCGTCAGAATGAGAAAAATTCATATTGGCGGATAGCGTGGTGCGCAGTGTTTTTCCAGATGTGAACTAGACATTATTTTTAAGAATTCATTGTAGGCAAGCATTCTATTTTGTACACTGTTGTCATGCTATCTTGGTGGCTGTAGCTGAAACCAGGATGACATTTCAGGCTGAATTGCAGCATCACTGACGAAATGTTTCTCTATTAGAAACTATTTCAGTTCGTTGGGGAACCGGCATGGCAACTTTTTGTTACGAATTATATGTTTCATGCAGACCTTACATCATTGTTCTTTTGAATGAGGGCACATTGGCGTGCCATTCATTGGCATACCATACAGATATGTTTTATTCGTAAAATAGTTGTGACAAATAATTGTATCCTGCGGATTTCTCGATAACCTCATTAATGACATGAATGTGATCTATTGTAGAGTATCCCTTCCTGAAACCAGCCTGTTCCCTTGGTTGACTAAAGTCTAGTGTTGCCCTTATTCTATTCGAGATTATTTTGGTAAACGTTTTATATAATACTGAGTGTAAGCTAACTGGCCTATAATTTTTTAGTTCTTTAATGTCTACCTTTTTGTGTATTAGTATGATCTTTGCATTGTTCCAGTTTTCTGGGACCCTTGCAGTCGATAGACACTTTGTATAGAGAGCCGCCAGGTTTCCTAGCAATATGTCTCCTCCATCTTTGATTAAATCGACTGTTATTCCACCCTCTCCTGCCGCTTTTCCCAGTTTCATGCCTTGCAAGGCCCTTCTGACCTCATCTATAGTTATAGGAAGAGTTTCTGTATGCTGTTCATTATTGCTTCGAGCAGAGTACTCCTGAGCCCTCTGGGTAGTGTACAGGTAAGTATAGAATTCTTCCGCTGCTTTTCTTATACCTTCGAGATTGGTGATGACGTTACCGTGCTTATCCTTCAGTGCATCTTGGTTTGTCCTATGCCAAGTTTCCTTCTGACTGATTTCAGGCTGCGTCTATTTTTTACGGCTTCTTCAGTCCTCCTCACGTTATAATTTCGAATATCACTTATTTTCGTTTTGTTGATCAGTTTTGACATTGCCGCGAATTCTATCTTATTTCTTGAGTTGGACACTTTCATTCTTTGTCCTTTCGTTATTAGGTCCTTCGTAACTTGGCAGAGCTGGCCTACTGCTTGCCTTGGTGCCTTGCCTTCCACTTCAATTGCTGCCTCTGATGCCAGCCTCGTTACTGTTTCATTCATTACCTCTATGTCATAATCATCATCTCTCTTTTCTAAGGCTGCATATTTTTTGCATGTACCAGTCTAAATTTGTCTGCTTTTGCCCTTACTGCCTCTTACTCTTACTTACTCTTTCGCTGTTCAAATTGAGGTGAATCCTAGCAATCACTAACCTATGATCAATGAATTACTACAGAATTACTATAGAACGACAATCAAATGTCGATTCTTAAATTATGGCGCTGGTGTAACGACAACAGCGTGACCACGGCAGCATTAGGACAATGAGACGACGACGACCGTATGATGATGATGGTATGACGACGATGGTATGACGATAACTGGTTGAACAAACTGCAATAACGACGATGGCACGATCACGGCGGCATGAAGATGACGGTATGACAACAGATACATGATAGCGTCTGTCTGACGACAACGCCATGATGACAACGATATGACAACGACGGCATAATCACGATTGAACGACGACAGCATGATTACGATGGAAGGGCGAAGAGAATTACAGTGGAATGATGTACAAGGATTGCTCATTAGGATAGAATGACGTACAATGATCGTCGAAGTTGGTATGACGACAATGAGGTGACGTTATCGACGATATAACGATGGTGAAACACCAGCGTCAAGACGATGGCATGATCATGAAGGTATAACGACGAGTGAGTGAGTGAGTGAGTGAGTGAGTGAGTGAGTGAGTGAGTGAGTGAGTGAGTGAGTGAGTGAATAAACTTTTATTTGGTCCAGCAAAGCGCGATAAAACGCGCACCTGGCTAATCCCACGACGGGACTGACAGATCTAGTCTGCCGGCCCGATCGCGGGTGCGCTGGACGGCCAGGATTTGATCCTCAAAGACAGGACTTCGCAGGAGGGCGTCCCACTCTTCCTTGGTGAACTTCGGCCCAGCGACCCGCACTCCCAGAGCATATGAGGCAACGTAGCTACCTCACCACAGGCCACGCAAGAACAATTCGTATAAATCTCTGGATATATGCTATTAAGGGACGCCGGATTTGGGTACGAGTTCGTTTGCAGAAGTCTTAGTGTGACCGCCTGCGGCCTGCTTAACTTGGAGTGAGGCGGGGGGAAAACCCTTCTCTCTAAGTAGAAGAATTTAGTTATTTCATTGTGTGTGAGAGGAGCGTCTCGGTGTCCGGGGAGAGAGTCGCCCGACCCGAGGGCAGCGCGGTCGGTAAAGCCACGCGCAGCCTCGTGGGCAGACTCGTTGAGGTTCAGAGGAACCCCCTCAATCGCCCCGACGTGTGCAGGGAACCAAAGGATCGAGTGCATGGAGGTGTTGCCGTGTTTGGCGCCTTTCAGAATTTGAACTACCTGCCGGGCTACCCGGCCTTTCTGGAATGCCCTGATGGCGGCTTTCGAATCGCTATACACCCTGTCTCTCCGACCGTCTTGCATGGCGAGTGCAATGGCCCCTTGCTCGACCACCTCTGGGTTCGTCGTCCGGACGGAAGCACAGTTGATAACTTTGCCCAGCGTGTCAACGACGGAAACCGCAAAAGCCTTGCCGTCTCGGTATGCAGCTGCGTCCACGAAGCTTGCTTCGATTTTGTCCCTGTTTACTTGCTTTAGCATATTCAATGCTCTTGCTTTGCGACGACCTGCGTTGTGAACGGGATGAACGTTGCGGGGCAAAGGGGCGACCACGATCTTCTCCCCTATTTCTCTGGGGATTTGGGTGTCTTCAGCCAAGTTCTTGGTTGGTGCGAGTCCGATCTCCTCGAGGATACGCCTGCCGGCCGGCGTGGTGGACAGCCGAGTTAGCTGGGCCCGTTCCTGAGCCTCGGCAATCTCCTCCATGGTGTTGTGTATGCCGAGCCGAAGGAGGTCCTCTGTATGCGTTCTGACGGGCAGCCCGAGGGCTCTCTTGAAGAATTTTCTAATGAAGGCATTAAGCTTTTCCCGCTCGGCTCTCAACCAGTTGTGCATGGCCACCGTGTAGGTGAAGTGACACAGCACAAAGGCGTTGATGAGCCGTAGCAGGTTGTCCTCCTTGAGGCCACGATGTCTGTTCGTGACCCTTCGGACGAGGCGAAAAGCATTGTCGGTTTTCGCAATTATCTTGCGTAACGCAGTGCCGTTGCCGCCACGTGATTCTATAAACATACCCAGGACTCTGATGGTGTCGACCCTGGGTATCGGGTCACCACTCCGAGTGAACAGGTGAATGTCACTTTCCGAGACCGGTTTCCAGCCCTTGGGTCTGCGCCCTTTTTCTTTTCTATAAAGGAGAAGCTCAGATTTGGTCGGAGAGCATCTGAGTCCGGTGGGTAGCAGGTACTGCTCCGTGATGTCTACCGCCTCTTGCATGGCGCTTTCCACTTGCCCTTCGCTACCGCCGGTGTACCAGATGGTGACGTCGTCTGCTTAGATGGTGTGTTTGATACCTTCAACTTGGGCCAGATTCCTCGAGAGGCCGATCATGCAGATGTTGAAGAGCGTGTGGCGACGATGGCTCACGACGGTGGCATGACGAGAGTCGGATGTCGAAGTTACAATACCGACCATGAAATGACCGCAACGGTATCACAACGACGGTATGACAACGAATGCATGAAGACGACTGTATGACTACGATGCAATGACGATGATGGTGTGACAATGGCATGAGGGAAACGGGATAATGACGAGCGTATTATGAGAATGGCGTAACGATGGCTGCATCATGAAACTTCTATGACTACGTTAACGTGATAACAATGGCATCACGACAGTCGAAAGAAGGTAGTCTATTGATGACGGCAGTGTGATGGCGATGACACTACCACGACCTTATGACGACGACGATCTGGCAACGGATGCATGATTGGGGCTCGCTCGCGTTGACGGCATGACAAGGGTGACGTGACAACAAGTGAACGACGACAGCAGAATTACGATAGAATGGCGAAGACTGACGTCGCTAAAACGGTGAAGGTGGTATGGCTACGACGGCATGACGTTTGGGAACACGTTACTGAAATAAAGACAATGATAAAACGGCACAGCGACGATGATGGCATGACGACGAGCGTTTGATGACGAGAGTCGGATGACAAAGCAGGAATGACGACGACGCAATGTCTACGGTGGCATCACGACCACGAACTCGTAGCTAGTGCCCCAAGATATTATACAACCAGGACGAGTAGGTCGGAGTAGCAGGCAAGACGACGACAGTATGACAAAAATCAGATTACGAAGCTGTAATGACGGTGATTTAATGACCACGATGGCATCTAGATGACGGTGTGATCGACAATGATGTGAATGAATGACAATGAATGTGATCGACAATGCATGAGGACTGCATGACGACGATGGCGTGACGAAAGTCTGGTGGCAAAGCTGGAATGACGATTATGCACTGCCCACGAGGGCATTACGACCTTGAACCCATAGCTAGTACCGCAGCTATTATATGAATTGGGCAGATTAGATAGATAGATAGATAGATAGATAGATAGATAGATAGATAGATAGATAGATAGATAGATAGATAGATAGATAGATAGATAGATAGATAGATAGATAGATAGATAGATAGATAGATAGATAGATAGATAGATAGATAGCAATAAACGGCTGCAGTAGGCAATGAATGCTATTCGGATTTAAAATGTTTCACTTGTTAACAGCACAGCATACAGGTATATGTGAACTTTTTCCATCGGCCACGTGCCGCTATGCTTGTAATATTGAGCTGTAAAAATGCAAGATAGTACCGTCTGGTTTGCTTTCCGTACTGCAATAGGATAGAAAGTGGGGCGAGTTGGTACGGTAACATGATCTTGGATTGTAGCGCGAAGGGACACGGACAGAGACGAGAAGCAGACAGGACGAGCGCTAACTCTCAAGTCATCTTTTATTGAAACTAACAATATATATATATATATATATATATATATATATATATATATATATATATATATATATATATATATTTATATATATATATATATATATAGGGGATTGCAAATACCGCAGCATATGAACATGACAAGGTCTTAAGACATCAGTTAAACATATGAAGAGACAGGGAAGCAAAAAAAGCAAACAACAACAAAGTGTGGGAAAACTTGCATTGCGTCGCATTATTTCAATTGCAGTTGTACACCTTCGTTTGAAGACACCAAACTTATTTCAAGACACACATGCCGAACCACACAGGAAATAATCGAGGCATCTCACATTAAAAGATTAGGAGAGACTTGCGTTAGCCAAGCATCATTTTCTCTGTTAGAACGCGAATTTCAGTATCTTCACAGCACGTGTGTTAATCTCAAGTAGTGTCTTATTATTGTTTGCTTTCTTGCTTCTGTTAGGGTTGGTGTCTGACACCACGTGGCGACAGGAATTTCGCCCGACCTTCTACCAGGATTCGTCGAAAAGAGGGTTGACTTCTCCTGCGAGGGTCAACGTCAGGCACCTTGCGCACAAAGGGCCTTCTACCAGGATTCGTCGAAATGAGGGTTGACTTCTCCTTTCCTTGCTCGGTAATGTAGGAGGAGGGGCCCTCTCTCTGTGCCTGTCACGTGTCATCGACGGATGCGAGATCCCGCCCACACTTGTAGAGAGGCTATTTAAGGGGCTCCGAAATGTAATTTTATATACTTCATGCTTTTCTTATTTTCTTTCAACTACCTTTGAATAAACCATGCAAGTTTCGCACTAGCAAATCGTCTCGCCCTTGCTTGGTCGCCATGGTCTAGCGGATGCCTGCAGCTCGCCGACAACGCCACGCTACCCAATAAGTAATGTCGGTCGAGCTTCGATAGGCAGGCGCCGCTACTTCTCGGCAGCAGTACGGTACGCTACCCTGGAGTACGCAACAAACTGACTGGCAGCGATTGGGATACGGAATCCTGGAGACCCCAACTTGGACGACAACTACGAGATCGTAGCCGCTTCGTCCTGGCAACACCGTTCGGAAGGATGGCGTCTGGATCATGACTGCATATGGTGAGTGCACGGCTTTTCTTCACTGAGATATCACTTGGGTTTTACGTATTTTTTGGAAAGTACATAGCAGTGATTTTTCTTTAAACCATTCTCGGAAGTTTGAGTACGTCAAGGTTGTATAGAGTGAAGGTTTAGCAGCACTAAGAGCAGCCATGAACTTGAAGGCACTAAAGAAGCCGGAATTGTTGAGCTTGGCCAAAGAGTTGGGCCTACAAATTGCCGAATCAAAGAGAAAGCCGGAGGTCATTGAGGCGATCGAAGCGACAGGGGCAGAGGACGAGGAACTGACGGAATGCCTCGAGAGCATTAAAGAAAAAGAGGAAGAGCGTAAGCGCCTTCAGGAAAAAGAAGAGCGTAAGCGCCTAGAGGAAAAAGAGGAGCGCGAGCGGGCAGCACGTGAGGCCAAAGAAGAGGGCGACCGTGTTGCACACGATGCACTCGAGATGAAGCGCCTTGAGATTGAGCTCTTGAAAGCTCAAAATTCTGAAAGACCTAGCACAGAGGCACGTGAAAGCGAGCGCAGAATGACAGATTTGATGGCACCCTACGCAGTAGGAGGGGACATAGGTCTTTTTCTTGTACAGTTTGAGCGCACGTGTGAGAAGGCAAAATTCGCGAGAAACACGTAGCCGCAACGCTTGCTTACGTTACTGCCCCGTGAGGTCGCTGATATTATCGCCCGCATGGGGAAGGAAGAAGCAGAGGACTTCGATGAAGTCAAAGCAAATCTGCTTAAAAAGTACAGATTATCAGCGGAAGCATTCAGGCGAAAGTTCAGGGAAGTCGAGAAGACCAAGAGTGAGTCATATTCAGATTTCGCGTACACATTGGAGGTAAACCTGAAGTAATGGCTCAGAGAAGAGGGTGCACTCGGCCATGCCGAAAAGACAATGCAGTGCGTTGCCTTAGAACAGTTCTACCGCCGGCTGCCAGTAGACATCAAGCATTGGGTTCAGGATAGGCCAGGCGTAGACACTATCACGAGAGCTGCCAATCTCGCTGAGGAGTATGTAACCCGCCGTGCGTTCGAAGGCAACGAAGCTCCTAAGAAGGAGGTGACTAAATACAGACCCGACAAGCCAGAGCGATGGTCGAAGTCGAAGCAGTATAAATCAAAGGAAAGGTCAGACTCAGTGAAAAGTAGTGACGAGAAAAGCAAGGGAACGGAGGAGTCACCCGAACAGAGGGCAGAAAGGCAAAAAAAAAAGGCTTTCGAGGCCAAGAAACCAATAGTTTGCTACAACTGCCAGCAAACTGGGCATATCTCGGTGGGATGCGAAAATCTCAAACTAGTGTGGATGTCACTAACTAGTAACGAGGAAAACCTGAAATTGCTAGAGCCGTACATTCGAGACCTCGTGGTAAACGGCAAACCGTGTAGGGTGCTTCGCGACTCAGCAGCCACAATGGACGTAGTGCACCCGCCGTACGTAGAGGAAGGCCAGTTCACGGGAGAATGTGCTTGGATAAGGCAAGCCGTGGAAACCTCCAGTGTTTGTCTCCCTGTGGCCAATTAAGATTCGTATCGAAGGACCTTTTGGAGTACTAGACACTGAAGCTGTCGTCTCGGCACATCTCCCGCCTCAGTATCCATATTTGTTTTCTAACAAATCTGAGGATTTGCTACGACGCAGGGGAATCGGGTTTAGTGAAAGGATAGCGCAAGCTTTAAGTCGTTCCAAGGCACTGGAGCTCGCGGCCAAGGCAGTGTATGAGTGTCCAGTAGGGGAGGAAACAGGTTTGAAGGAGGATTCGTCCACCAGTACCGAACAGGACAACCCTATAGGGGATGATGCGGAAAGTACACCAGCTAATGAAGAAGTCAGGAAAGCAGCAGAGCCTGAAATGTCTCCCGAGGCAGAATGCAGACAAAGGTTATTGAATGTAAGCCCTGCCACAATAATTGCTGGGCAGGAAAAAGATTCCACCCTGCGTAGCCTAAGGCCGGATGCTAAAGAAGGTGTGGCCAAACAGAACGTGAAGTTCCTCAAGAGGGCAGGCGTCCTCTATAGAAAGTACACCAGTCGAAAGGGAGTGCAATTCGACCAATTCGTGGTGCCGCATCCCTATCGTGAGCAGCTCCTGCACCTGGTTCACGGGGGCTTTTGGACTGGGCATCTGGGCATTCGTAAAACAAAGGACCGCTTATTGCAGGAATTTTACTGGCCCGGCTGTTTTCGAGAAATAGAAGCCTTTGTAAGAAGCTGCGACACATGTCAACGCATAGGCAAACCCGGAGATAAGGCTAAAGCGCCAATGAAACTTGTTCCCATTATCACAGAGTCATTTCGCAGGCTCATAATAGACACAGTGGGACCACCAAGGCAGTCTGGCTATCTACATATTCTTACTGCACTATGCCCCGCAACGAAATTTCCCGAGGCAGTGCCTCTCAAAGAACTAAGCTCGGCGGAGATCGTCAACGCACTTTTATCTATCTTCGCGCGTGTAGGGTTTCCCTCAGAAATCCAGTCAGATCAAGGATCCGTCTTTACGAGCGCACTGACCTCGACGTTTCTGGAAAGGTGCGCTATTAAAATAATCCATAGCTCAGTGTACCACCCGCAGTCAAACGCGCTAGAGAAAGTCCACTCAGTCATGAAACGGCTTTTGCGAGACCTTTGTTATGAGCACAAAGCCGATTGGGAGTGTTGCTTGCCTGCAGCAATGTTCGCGCTTCGAACTGCAGCGCACGAAGCAACAGGTTTTTCACCTTCAGAGCTCGTTTGCGGAC
Source organism: Dermacentor albipictus (assembly GCF_038994185.2). Taxonomy (NCBI): domain Eukaryota; kingdom Metazoa; phylum Arthropoda; class Arachnida; order Ixodida; family Ixodidae; genus Dermacentor; species Dermacentor albipictus. The sequence continues at coordinate 167,909,883 of NC_091823.1, forward strand.
GCTGCCTTCGCTCCCCTCTCCGCATTGTTCGAGAAGCCTGGGAAGGCCGAGCAGACGATCCTTCGGTTGTGGCATACGTGCTAGAGCTGTTGCACCGTCTGCACGCTTCTCAGGAATTCGCAGGGCAGGAAATGCGTAAGGCACAAAGCGAGGCTAAGCATTACTATGATAGGACGGCTCGCACGCGACGCTTTGAAGTGGGGGAAAAGGCAATGATCCTGAAACCCTCGTTGAAAAACAAACTAGATGTTCAATGGGAAGGACCGGTTGACATAATTCAAAAATTATCTGAACAAACTACGTAATCACGGTACCGGGATAACGAAGGACACCACAAGTGTACCATAGGAATCTACTTAGACCCTACAGGCAGAGGGAAGCCACTGTGAACATGTCCCTTAACCAACCTGAGGAAACGGCTGTCGACTTTCCAGAGTTAACAGCAGTGACGGAGACAAAATTCTTGACGAGACCATTGATAAGTTAGTAGAACAGGCGGAGTTGAATCCCAATCAAAGGGCCGAACTGAGGGAACTCGTGTTTGAATTTAAAGACGTATTTTCAGACACACCGGGCAGGACAACTGCGATCGTTCACGATATCGAGTAAACCTCGTCGGACCCAGTTCGTTCGAAAGCTTATCGCGTTTCGCCTCGTCAACGTGAAGTCATGACCGCTGAAATAAACAAGATGTTAGAGCTAGGTGTAATCGAGCGAGGAGAGAGTGATTACACCTCGCGTCTTATCTTGGTTGAGGTCCCAGGAAAAGAGCCGCGGCCATGTATCGACTACCGCAGGCTCAATTCAATCACGAAGGACCAGACTTATGCAATACCGCATATCGAGGAAAGGCTTGAAAAGGTGAGCAGTGCTAATTTCATCTCTACGCTCGATTTAGTCAGAGGGTATTGGCAGGTTGCGTTGACGGAGAGGTCAAGCAGGCTTGCAGCGTTTATTTCCCCGATGGGAACCTTTCGTCCGAAAGTCCTGAGTTTTGGATTGAAGAATGCGCCATATTGCTTCTCTAGCCTTATGGACCAGGTGCTACGAGGAATGGAGGACTTTGCACTTCCCTATCTCGATGACATAGCTATCTTTTCTTCATCATGGGCGGACCATATGCAACACCTGCGAACCGTGTTGTGTCGTCTACGAGAGGCCAACTTAACTGTTAAGGCTCCCAAATGTCAATTAGGGCGTGCGGAGGTAGCTTATCTAGGTCATGTAATAGGGCAAGGCCATCGTCGGCCTTCCGAGGTTAAACTGACCGCAATAGACAACTTCTCGCAACCACGCACCAAGCGGGACATCAGATCATTCCTTGGCTTGGCGGGTTATTACCAAAGATATATTCCGCGGTATACAGAGATTGCGAGTCCTTTAACGGATGCTCTCAGAAAAACAGGACCACAAACGGTAAAGTGGGATGACGCAAAAGAAAACGCTTTTAGTATGCTGAAGAACGCGCTAACGAGTCAGCCAGTGTTGCACGCGCCCGACTACTCTAAGCCATTCATTCTTCAGTGTGATGCCAGTGACAGGGGTATGGGGGTGGTGCTCTGTCAAAAGAGAGACGACGAGAATAAACACTCTGTACTATACGCCAGTAGAAAGCTTTCAGTTCGTGAAGAAGCATACAGTGCATCAGAAAAGGAATGCGCCTGCGTATTTTGGGCGGTACAGAAGCTAGCTTGCTATATCGCTGGCTCAAGATTCACCACAGAAACTGATCACTGTCCCCTCACATGGCTGCAGTCCATGTCTACGAAAAACGATCGTCTTTTGCGCTGGAGCTTGGCTCTTCAACAATACTCCTTCGATATTCGCTACAAGAAGGGTAAGCTTAAGGGCAATGCCGACGGTTTAAGTCGTTGCCCCTAGAGTATCGAAAGCCTCATGCTCATCCGGGTTTCCGTGGCATTTTTTTCGTTCGTTCATGCGTTTTCCGAATTCATACGTTTTACCGAGGTGAAGCCGATTGTTAGCTGATTTTAATAACCACGTCTTAACGCTTTCAAGAAATGGCTGTTTTTAGTGTTGAGGGGTGGAGGACGCGCGTAGGGAATGGGAAAGGTGTAGTGGGTTTTCTTTTTTTTTTTTTAAAGCCGGGTGTGTCTCGGGGGAGGGTGGGTTTGTGCTCACTGCTTTGTGGTTGTGGGTCCGGCACTGTTCTGGGGTGATTGCTTGCCCACGCAGGAGACGAAAAGTTGCGAGACCTGCTTGCAAGACCAATTTCACCGGACCGGACCAGGGTGAAAAGTCACCAGAGCGCCACGAGGACGGATGACCACTCCCAGGAATCTACCTACAACGAACTAAGGGTTTGTGACCTCTACGGGGAATTCTGATACCGAAACGTCGATCCCTCGTACAGCGGCTGCTGGCCACTACACGTCGGGATCCTCCTCCCCCGGCAGAGATGCTGTTAGGGTTGGTGTCTGACACCACGTGGCGACAGGAATTTCGCCCGACCTTCTACCAGTATTCGTCGAAATGAGGCTTGACTTCTCCTGCGAGGGTCAACGTCAGGCACCTTGCGCAAAAAGGGCCTTCTACCAGGATTAGTCGAAATGAGGGTTGACTTCGCCTTTCCTTGCTCGGTAATGCAGGAGAAGGGGCCCTCTCTGTGCCTGTCACGTGCCATCGATGGAAGCAAGATCCCGCCCACACTTGTAGAGAGCCTATTTAAGGGGCTCGGAAATGTACTTTTTATACTTCATGCTTTTAGTATTTTCTTTCAACTGCCTTTGAATGAACCGTGCAAGTTTCGCGCTAGCAAATACTCTCGCCCTTGCTCGGTCGCCATGGTCTACCGGATGCCTGCAGCCCGCCGACAACGCCACGCTACCCAATAAGTAATGTCGGTCGAGCTTCGATAGGCAGGCGCCGCTACTTCTCGGCAGCAGTACGGTACGCTACCCTGGAGTACGCAACACTTCCCTACCTTTTGCTGTATTTAACTGATGTCTTTAGACTTTGTCATGTTCATTTACTGCGGTATTTGGAATCACCTTTAAATATGTTGTTAGTTTCAATAAAATTTTTGTTGAGAGTTAGCGCTCGTCCTGTCTGCTTTTAGTCTGTGCCCGTGCCCACTTCGCGCTACAATCCAAGATCATGTTAGGTTTCGTGCTTCTAATAATTTGATTAGTAGATATGGGCAGAGTGTACTGGAATACGGTTGAGTGGGACGAGCGACTGGGGACGGCGCATGCTTTGCGGTGGGGCGCGCGACGACTAAAAATACTGTGGTGGTGCTGCGATCGAAGTAGATTGGGCCCCATCAAGGCCGCTCCGTTGGTAGCTGCTGGCGACTCCGCTCGGTAGGGTCGTTCGTACTGCTTCGCGCTCTACTGTTTATGATCAGACTGCTCAAATGCTGTTTATAATTGGATATCACATGCCTTAGGAATACATCCTTTCTTTCTCTTCCTTACTTCATTTTATTTATTTTTAATGGCGCTGGGTCAGCTTTCATTCTGCTATGTTATTGCATGGTTCCCTTTGGAGAACAAATATTTTTTTTTGTTCTTCAAGCTTTATGTATCCCTAATGTGTATTTTCGCTCAAATAGGTTTTCATCGGTATGTCTTGCGAAACGCAGACAAAAAAAAAACATATGTAAACGTCCTGCGTGCCACTTAGAACAAATAAAACATATCGGCGCAATCCGGCCCCTTGTACTCAGATTTACAGGAAGTATTGTGGTAGAAAAAATTCCATTCCATTCATGTTTCTGTCTTCCTCGCGTAACAGAACGCGGAGTAATTGGTACTGTTTTTTTTTTATTATTGCGGACGGCACTCGGGAGGGGAATACAGTTTTAGGTAGCGATTATATATATTATGTATATTAACATTTTTGTCCAGTCTATGCTTAACAACATCAAAACTCAGTGCCCTTCCACTCTGTGAAGAAGGATGACCAGCGAAGCTGTGTATATATATGTGGGCCCTTAATGGCGAACTGCACCTCCGCTTCGGTGAAGTGGATATGGCGTTGCGCTCCTAAACTCGAGCTGACGGGTCCAAACCAGGTCTCGGAATCCGGTGGGAACGAAATAGAAAAACAGTCGTGTAATTTTGTTTAGGTGCACGTTAAGGAACCCCAGGTGGTGAGAACTTAACAGAGTGCTTCATGAGCATATTGCCAGATGTAAAACGCTAGAATTTGTTTAAAAAAAGATACAAGAAGAAAAAGAAGGCCCTTCGGCTTTCTTCTAGGGGTGTAAACGAAAGATAGTTTTCTCGAGTTCCGATTTCTGAGAAAAAGATGTTAGGCTTATCTTATATTTCATACCTAAATGTAATGCCGTTCCCAACTTTACGTCCGCTCAACTAAGCAGTTTCTGCAATATAAACGGCTGCTTTCAGTTATCCGGTGCACTAACATAAGAACAATACTGAAGCATTTAGAGGAACGGCATGCCTCACATACACGTAGACATATTTCCAGATCTGCTGCGTAAGTTGACGAAGATAAGTGTGGTAACACATTGGGCACCCGCATTTAATGGGCTGCAGTCTTGCAGACATGGTGAGACTTAAAAAAAATGTTTTCCTTGCCTGAATCAAGTTTGCAATTTTACAGGCTGTTCCAAAACGGTGCGCTTGTATTGAATGACAGCGAGGAACTTGTTCAGCAGAACCGATTAGCATCCGCGCGTTAATTCTCTCAGGAACTGGTGCGCCTTCGTACAACAGCCACGCCTCTCCAGCAGCACAATCATCTGGAATAAGAGTCCTCACTTGCATCGGCCCCTCACCTTCCACATTTCGAAAGCGATGTTATTCGTTACATTCGAGGCCATTTAATAATTTTTAATAGTGAATTATGAAGTCGAATACGATCTGAACAGCAAATACTATTTGATTGGACTATATATTTCTACTTTATTTCGCGTGCGGGCATATTGAAGGAGATTGCCAGAGAAGACACGGAGGTTACTTTGGTAAAGGCTTCCCGGTCTTCCTGATTCAGTCTGAGTACATGGGCAATGTCTTGACCCTAAAACTTTTGTTCATATTAACGTCCAATAATTGCCTTGATTCCTTTTTCTCGGAAAGTCGATTGGTTCAACTGGGGCTGGTGAAGCTTTGGGAAAGAACACGCTTATTCCTTTCGGGAGTTTTCGCTTTTTCAATCAGTGCATTTAGAATATTTGATAATATTTCTCTTGCACATATTTCGTGGAGATATATGCCTAAAAGTTCATTGGTCATATGCATCTATATGCATCTATATGCATCATATTTACCTAAAAGTTCATTGGTCATTTGCATCTCTTCGCGACGCGCAGTTAATGAATCTAGTTTATTTCACTATATTATTGTTTTCTTTGATCATTGCGCCTTTTCAATATTCCACCAACAAGAAGCACTCGTTAAATGACACGATATCAATAACATTATCTTACGTAGCTTCATGTTGCAGATAGGCGGCCTCTGTGGCAAAAATTACGTGTTACATTTAGAAAACAACATTAAAAATGGTAGTTTACCTGGCTAAGACTGCAATTGATACTGGCCGCTAAGAGTCGTGGACGCACCAATGCAAGTAAAACCATAAAAAATTTTCCTGCACATATTTCTTCCAAGAAAAACTGGGCGTCTGCCAGCTTCCGCGCAACGAACGAGCGCTCGCTAGCAGACGATGCATTTGACAACGACAGCAAAATTTAAGACACGATGTTGTATAACACATGCCTGAAATATGTATACGTACCGAAAAGGTGTTAATAAAAATTTTCAATGGAATTAATGTACCATTATAAGAGCGTACGCGCGCATTCGGTCTCAGGGCCCGCAGGGAAATTGTTTTGAATATGCCGCTGAAGCGCGACTCCGCCCCAATTCCGTTCGCGCGCAAGGCAAAATTTTTCCACCCGTGGCGTCTCAGCGAGAGGGCGCCGTTCTTCCCACTCGACCATAGTCTAGTACGCTCTAGTACGCGACGGAACGAAAGACAAAGTTGCCAACATGCCAAAAGCTGGCATACCGTCGCATAATTATTTGTTTGTCTATTTCTCAGAAAATTGATTAATAAAAACTGGCATCGCTACGTAGTTGAGCATGAAAGCGCCTATCAACATGTCGCGATGACGCAACTATACGGTAGCTTATAAAAGGGACTGCCTTCGTTTTTCTTAGGTTTGCAGAATCGACAAGAAAATGGAATGCATGACTATCAGACTTTGTCCACAGCATTTGCAATAATGGTTTTTGGCACTTTGGGCAACTGATCTTTTCTGTGAATTTATGAAATAAACCCCTCTGCTCTAGTGCATACAGTGCGGAGCAGGTATGAATGAATGAATGTACGACACCGACACGTTGCACTGCTGCACTCTGCAAACCCAGCCACTGGGATTTGCTGTTGTGAATTTCCATTCGGGAAGGTTGCAGATTCACTCACGATTTGGTGCTGCCATCAAGTGGGTTACTGGCCAACTAAGCACTTGAAGAAAGTCGAGCGTTTGCCGTTGAGTGGCGAGTGTAGATGGTTCGTAACGTGGTTCGTAATAAAATTGCCCCGTAAAAAGAAGGTAGAAAGATCTCAAGATCTACACCTCTCCTCCTTTGTACACTCTCCTGCGCCAATGACAGGGCTTTAGCGATGGCATGCTGTTGCAGTGTAGCGGAACTATGTCGAGTATTTTGACGCGAGCAGGATAGTAAGGAGTCTGGAGCTTGTAGTGTGACCGCAGTTTCATTAATTGTACTGTGGAATTGCACCTGAAAAATTTGCTCACGCTGGTTCATGTTTGCCGACCGGTCAAGCACCAGTGAGTGTTTTTTATTACACCGCGATCACTCCCTCTCTTAGCTTGTCGCTCGTCGAGGACAGGGCAATCGCGTCACTTATGGGCATCTGGAATCAAAACATTTCAGAGTAGGGTAGCCGGCAGAAGTGGGTGCCACCGGCCGCCATAATTCAGCTTCCAAGTCATGGCCGGACGAGTTGTTTGAATAGCTTCAATAATGAAATTGAACAAGTTTCAGAACAGTGGCTAGCCGGGCGTGTTGGTACGAACATATACTTTAGCAAACAGTGGAAATAACGGGACACAGAAAAAAGGCACGCGACACATGTCCCGTTATTTGCGCGGAAATATTCGACAGCCGAAATTACATTTCTATCCCCGCTTCTAGTACAGGCAACGTATACGCTGCTTTCGCTATTTGGACGAGGCGTAATGAGCTCCGAAAGCGCTTGCATGCCCTCTTAATCTGTGGCCAAAGCTTCGTTCGGTCTACCTAGTCACCGTCTACGATTTAGGCCGAAACAGAGGTTTACTGAACCGCACGGGCGTCACGCCCATCAGTCGCAAGCATAGAGACAACGGATGCAGCTGAGGCAAGCAATGAATGCTTCACCAAGTGATCATAGATGGCGACGCTTACGGAATCACCCTAACAAAGGGTCATAGCAGAAAATAGGCATGAGCGACCAAATTCGCAGCAACACTTGCTTACATCCTTGTTTACTTACATTTCGATTGTTTTCAAATATTTTAAAAATAAATGTGTCCATTCTTTCCAGTAGAACTCCTTAAGGTGGTAGGCCACAAAGAATTCTTTTATTTATATCTGAAGCCAGGATTCGGACAACTTTTTTCCTAAATCAGCACGTCTTATTTAGCTTACTGAACAATTTAAAGTGCAGAAAATCGTTCATCTTATTTTTTGGCAATCAGGTTTTGTCATAAAATGGGGTAAAACTACTCGTGCCCGCAGTGGTAAGTAACTAATGAATTACTGAATTGAGTAGAGCTTTAACATCTAAGTAGCTAAGTGGAGGCCCTGTATAGTGAACTAGAATAAATGCAATGTGATAAATATTAAGAAAGTAATGCCCAAAAAACTCGGAAAGCAAAGAAAATTGCCAATTTGGACCAAGTTTATTTGCAAAATGAGCTCTAAGGGCAAAAATACTGCATCAATTTCCTTTGTTCTAGTTCGTTGCAGATATCTATGTGAGGAATGAGTGTGCGAAATGTCCTAGAAATATGTTCATTCAAAACAAAGTTATGAAAGTTAGTGGAACATCAGGTGGAGCAAAATCTTGTTTTGAGAAAAGCATAAAGAAATCTTCAAGCCATGTGGAAGGTGTCAAACATACACAAAGGCCTGAAATGCACCAGGTTCATAGTTAGAGCCCCCATGATATGCACTAGAGTCTCCTTTTGTTGATGTGGCTGCTCGGCGACAACATAAATGAGAAACAGGTATTTCGAATAATATTTATATAAAAGAAACAGTACTCATTTTCGGTTTCGCAATACAAGGATATGGGTTCGAAAACTCACTGTAACTCCCAAACTAATGGTGATAGGAAGATAATTTCTTTCCACGGTTGCTTAATCTTTACGAATACATAAAATAAAAAAATAATAAATAGTGTGAAAGAAATTCACTTTTGAATTCGGCCTAACACCTTAAGCAAACCTCATAAACTTGTTTACGTCTGAAGTGCACGACGACATATTGCTACGAGTGCATTAATTAACTGTAGTCGTGCTGTGGATTCAACCAAAAGAAAATATAAAATATTCCTTCGAATATTTGCTCTCATTGAGGCACACTGTTTCTTCACACGAACAACTTTACCAGGTTACAGGCATTATTGCGACTGTCGAGAGTACTTACTGTAAATCAAATCCTCATTAATGTAGAAATCACCTAAACATGTATTTAAATTTGCTTTCACAACAGAGACATCTATAAGTATATATAGTGCTATGGTAGCTCAGTTGGTAAGAGCATTGCACACGTAATGTGAAGACGTGAGTTTATGCGCCACATGTGCCCATTTGTATTTTCATATATTTTGATTTCGATTACTTTATCATTTCTTGATTTGAATTGATAAGTACTAGTAATATTCCCTATGCGGTCCTAGGTGCGACCGTTACACGCATATATATATATATATATATATATATATATATATATATATATATATATATATATATATATATATATATATATATATATATATTGTTACGTAGGAAGACGCAGACGAAAAGCTATGTACAAGTATATTTACAAGGAAAATACGCTGCGCTTGGCCAAGAGGCAACAGCCCGCGCAAGCTTCTAACCGTCGTCGTCGTCTTCACACTGCTGGCATTTCGTGATCGCACATATTGTGCCGTAAGTCGAGCACGGGCAAGCTGGCGTGCATGGTCGGCGAGGGCGATGGCGTCGCGCGCATACTCGCTTGTTGAGACCGCAGCAGTAGGAAGTGCCGTGTCTAGGGGCAAGGTAGGTTCGCGACCGTACAGTAGATAAAAGGGAGAAAATCCGGCGGTGTCGTGCCGGGAAGAATTGTACGCAAATGTTACGTAAGGAAGGGCAATGTCCCAGTCGTGGTGGTCCTTGGAAACGTACTTGGCCAGCATATCGGTAAGAGTACGGTTTAACCGCTCTGTCAGGCCATTGGTTTGAGGATGGTATGAAGTAGTCAGTTTGTGTTGAATGGAACAGGAACGCACAATGTCAGCGATAACTTTCGAGAGGAAGTTTCGACCACGGTCAGTAAGCAGCTGTCGCGGGGCGCCATGAAGCAAGATAATGTCACGCAAGAGAAAGTCCGCGACGTCAGTGGCGCAGCTGGTAGGGAGAGCCCGAGTGATAGCGCCCTTATGAAAATGGTTATGTCCTTTATGTTTACTGTATGTTTCCCGCAGTTCACACGAGGAAATATCCTTTATGTTTCCTCCATGTTGAAATTTGGCCACTGCTTTTATGTTTCCTTCCTGTGTCCTCCCTTTATGTATCCCTTATGTTACCGTACTTTATGTTTCCTCCATGTTGAAATTTGGCCACTGCTTTTATGTTTCCTTCGTGTGTCCTCCCTTTATGTATCCCTTATGTTACCGTACTTTATGTTTCCTCCATGTTGAAATTTGGCCACTGCTTTTATGTTTCCTTCGTGTGTCCTACCTTTATGCATTCTTTATGTGGCCGCAGTGACGAAATCCTGTATTTTACGTAGACATGCATAGATGAAGAGTTCCGTGTACACATTTTATATTTATAAATTTTTCCTGAGTTAAAAAGTTTTGCATTGGTTTTCATTGTAAGGTTACTGTTCCCTACATGATGCAGCGCATGGATTGAAACTCTGCTATGGCACAAAAATTCATGCCAATTTGTTCTAAAATTACAAACTAATTAGCCTTCATAGATTATTTCAGTATAACACTTGGAGAACCACTGTACGTTCCTCACTGCAGTGCTGCTGTTCTAGTTATGTCTTTGTGACTAATATAATATGTAATGTTTGGATGGAAAGATCAGGTTGGATCAGTGCTTGCACTTTTAAAAGAAAGTTTTGACTATACTTTGCAAAAGTTTGTCTGAAACTACGAACAGTTTATTGGACTATCTGAATGTTACTTCAGTTTGCCACGTCTGCTCACAGCAGACCTCTGGAATGTGTTGCTTGGTTGAGAGCTCACAAGGCACCTGAAAAACAAAACAAAAGCCAATCTTTTTCACTTATTCAAAAATATTCATATAAGCAAGAACAGCCTGGCCTCTATGCACACAGCTAAGAAACGTGGAGAAGTCAAAAACAGATCATAAAAACATCAGGGCAACACAGAAGCTTTTAACTAATTGTTGTTTGAAAGAGACTGAGCTGCCAGTCCACTCAGGTAATAAATTGCTCACAATTTTTTTTAAGCATTTCTGCAGCAGCTGCTAAGTAGTACATGACCTATAGGAGTAGGCAACTGGCCAACAAATCTTTGTGTGCCTGCTTGTACAGATGTCTCGTAGTTATATCTCAAGTGGTTACACTGTTATATGGTAAACTTCAGGCGGGAATAAAGCCAGCCGCAAACATCAGACTACATGGGAAATTATCACCAAAACTTAAAGATCTAGTAAATCAAATGAACAATCCATTACGAAGGGTCTAAAACCTAGACCGCGATTTTGTAGCGATCCCTTTTCCGATGCTACTCCTTTTGCTCATTGATCTGACCGACATTCCGCTATCGTTATTAACTATAACAGCCAGCCGTGAAAGGTGGGTTATAAGAGTGGCAAACATCGAGCGCAAAGCATCGCAAGAAAATCGCATCCCTTATTAGGCAGTGCTACAAGCCACTGTCTTTAACAATCGCAGGAACTCACATCCCGTTCTTCGGATGAAAATATTAATGAAAACGAGCGTCTGATTGAGATGCCTCGATTAAAAAGAAATTTCGCTGTTGTAATGTCGGTCTACATTTGCCCTACAATATAGAAGACAAATACACGAGCACGTCGAAGAACACAAACAATGCAGACAAGTTCTCGCGAAGATGCACTTCAATCTGAACACTATCAATAAAGTAATCTTCACACAAGCTAATACCTGTTCAAGTGTCAAACTTCGCAGTCGCGTGCCAACTCGCGATGCCCGTGACACATCGACATGCATTACAAACGTAACTTGCGGAAATTCATATCTACGGAAGAATTTCTTGCCGGGAAACTACCGAGAAAACAATAACTTTCAGCGTTTACGTAAATATTTGCCCATTAAGTCCCAACAATCAGCGGTGGTAGCACATCACTCCATAAAGCAAGTAAGCGGTAAGAAATGATACATTTCACGGAAACTCCCCTCGTGAAACGCTTTGCTAAATGTGCACAGCAACATGGTCAACGTACGCTCAGAAAGTATTCTGTTGTCGTTCCACAAAGCTTACTACATGAACCAAAAGCTGCGAGAATGCGCGCAAGCGTCAGACCTGCTTACCTTCAATGTGGTCAGCAAACGGCTTCTTCGTCTCGCAGGCACCACGCGACGACGCTCTTTCCGGCGCGAACACTGTTGAATTGCCGATGAACACCAGCGCACGAAAGCACAACTGTCAACAAATTCTTTCACGCACCATAATTCGAAGCCACAGTATCAGGTATTCCACGAGCGAACGCGGACAGGCGAGAACAAAGGCAGCTCGGACGGGCGCTGTAGTACACAAGACACTGGCGTATCACACGAAACATAAGGCGAACTAATTGCGTTACACGAGTCCAGAGGTTTCCTGATGGTTAATGCACACGGTACAGATCACAGTTTGTTTAGGCACTTCGAAAATATGATTAAATTACTGTGTAACGAACACTCTCACCGCTCACAGCAACACAACGTGGCCCAGCTCACCGTCAACCGTTACACTGCGGCAGCGCCGCACTGCGGTTAAAACGTGAATTTAGCCTCCGAGATCTACGTTTTCCTTTAGGGCGTGCATTTTGGAAAAGCACGGCCTTCGAGATTTAAAAACGTCGTTGCTGGAAGGAAGGCTGGCATTTAAACACAAATTATTGATTTTAAAGTGTCTTGGTGCGCTGCCTTGTTTTTTTAAAGTATATGCAGAGATTTTAGACGAACTATGCGCGAACGCTTGTCCTGTGGTTTGTCGGCGGACACGAGCCAATCAGCGCGCATCATGTGCTGTTCCGTCGCTTGGGATGGCGCACGGTGTGCGGGCAGCCGCGAGAGCTGTGACGCCTACCGATCAGAAATTCGGAATTGCCACACATATACACGCTTCTTATGGTGCCCAGTGGCGTGTTTTTGAGAACGTCAGGCCTTATCTTGCATAGGTGGAACCATATTTGCTCGTAGCGTAAGGAATGAAGGCGACAAAATGTGGCGATGGCTGGCTTGCAGCGGCAGCGGAACTTCGGCCAAAGTGAAACAGGCGTACTGCTTGCATGCTCGCGTAATCAAATACGGCCATACTCCGCACACAACTTTCATACTTAGCCAACTCACAATTATAAATTGTTCAGTTGTACGCCCAAGCAAGCATTTACGGGATCCGCGCTGCCCTGCTTCTACGCGTGCTAATATCGACACAGCAGTTACTCGTACTTGTGGTCAGCGCGAAAGCGACACGGACAAAAGGAAGAAACACAACAAGGCGCTGTTTCTTCGGAGTGTTCCTTGTTTCCGCGTTGCTTTTGCGCTGTTGCTACGTACGATGAATCGTAACCAACTCGCCCACTATATGCTCTATGTTACCTACGTGTGCACTGAAGTGCACACCTAGGTAACATCCCGCCGTAAACACAAAGGGCACATACTACAATAATTATAATAAGGGTTGTTTTCTTGGGGCAAAGGAAAGGATAAGTCAAGATTTAGTACTTACAATGACTCTGCAGAGTGTATTAACGGCTGTCACAAAGTTCAGGTATATCTGCCTGCATTATATGTACAGACAGTTGTTATGTGCACTCAAGTGTACACTCAGGTAACACATAGTGCACATCCAGTTAACATCCTGCGGTAAACATAAAGGATACATCCTAGAGGCATAATAAAGGTCACATCCTCGAGGTATACGTTAGGATGAGTAAACATGTGGTACACACAAAGTTGGCGTCCCGGAGGTCACACAAAGGACAAGCAATCATAAAGGTCACATAGGGCACAAGAAGGAAACATAAAGGAAACATAAAGGATATGACCATTTTCATAGGGGCGTATCGGGTGGCGTAATCAGTCGCGACGGCTACCCATTTGTTCCCAGAGGATGACGTGGGAAAGGGACCGAGCAGGTCTAATCCAACACGAAAGAACGGTTCCACAGGGACAGTGATCGGCTGGAGATGACCGGCAGGTACCACCTGAGGTGTCTTCCGACGCTGGCAGGGATCACAGGCAGCAACATAGCGTCGAACGGAGCGAGCGAGACCAGGCCAATAGAAGCGGCGGCGGACGCGGTCGTACGTGCGGGTTACCCCAAGATGTCCTGCAGTGGGTGCGTCATGCATCTCAAAGAGCACAGTCTGGCGTAGATGTTTTGGCACGACAAGAAGAAGATCAGGGCCATCAGGGAGGAAGCTCCTTCGGTACAGAATGCCGCCCTGGAGGACATATCGGCGAACGGATGCGTCAGTAGGTGTAGAGCGCAGACGCTCGATGAGTACCCGCAGCGATAGGTCTCGGTACTGCTCATCGGCGATGTTAGCGAAGGCAGACACAGAGAAAATGCCGTCGGCGGTACTACTGTCGGCGTCGTCAGGCTCGTCTACCGGGTAGCGAGACAGGCAGTCAGCGTCCTTGTGTAGTCGGCCAGATTTGTAGCTGACAGAGAACGAATATTTTTGGAGGCGTAAGGCCCAGCGACCAAGTCTTCCTGAAGGGTCTTTCAATGAGCATAACCAACAAAGCGCGTGATGGTCTGTGACAACGGAAAAGGATCGGCCATATAAGTATGGGCGGAATTTCGCAACCACCCAAACTAGGGCCAGACACTCACGCTCAGTGATGGAATAGTTGCGCTCCGCGGGTGAGAGGAGCCTGCTGGCGTAAGCGATAACACGGTCGTGGCCACGCGGGCGTTGTGCCAGTACTGCTCCAATTCCGTGACCGCTGGCATCAGTACGGACTTCGGTAGGCGCAGAAGGATCGAAATGGGCCAGAACGGGAGGCGTTGTGAGAATGTTGATTAGATGAGAGAATGCAGAGGCCTCGTTATCGCCCCACTGGAAAGGAGCGTCTTTTTAGAGCGCAGCTCTTTGGCGTCCGTTCCTGGGTTTCGCGTCGTCGTCGGCGTCGTCGTCGTCGGCGTCGGCCTCGTAACCAGCTCGCCTCCGCCGCCGCGCTCCGCCGCCGCGCATGCGCGCTGTCGGCTCTCCGGGCGAGGGAGGATGATGGAAGGGAGGAGGAGAGACTGTGGAGGAGGGCTGGCTACACAAATGGCTCTTTGGCGTCCGTTCCTGGGTTTCGCGTTGTCGTCGGCCTCATAACCAGCTCCGCCCCCCTTTCATCCCCCCAGCGCTAGCAGCGACCGACTGATACCGCTTTCGTGAGTCCGCTACCGCACTCACGAAAGACGTCGTGCACTTCCTGCAACTCGCATTAACCGTCCATCGATCCACACCGATGTTAGTAGTGGGGGACTTTAATGTTGACATAAAGACAAACAGCAATTTCCTAACACTTATGCGGGAGAACATCCCGTTCCTCTCGCTCGTAACGCGTCCCACGGCTGTGACAACCTCGCGAGGCACTTGTATAGATCTCGTCTTTGAGAATCAAGCATTGGTGTACCAAGTCGAACATATATCAGTCTATTTCTCCGACCACAAAGCTTCCTTCATGACTGTCAAGAACTGTTAATGGAGTCTTTGTTAAAGGAATACGTGTGAAAAATAAAAAAAAATTCTGTGATAGCGCATACATGTGTTGCTCGATTTCTTTGCCTCAATCTATAGAAAAGGTGAAACAGCTTATTTGCTGCGCTCAAATTTCGCATTAGGAAGTAACGTAATCGTCGGTAATTTTTCAAAAGGTCGTGCTATGGCGGCGAAATTCCTTACGAAACGGCGGAAGTACGAACAAAGGCCGATGAAGCTGCGCACATCCTTGACACACTTCGGAACAGGGAAGTGCGTAACAGCATGGATCTTGCCTGGGTCCGGTTGCACTCCGTTCGCGTCAACGAGATGTCCAAGGACGGTAATCTGGCGACGGCCGAAGTGGCACTTCGATGCGTTGAGTTGCAGACCGGCTCGCCGAAAAACGTCCAGGACTTCCGAGAGGCGCTCGACGTGCGTAGCGAACGTTGGGGAGAATACTTTAACGTCGTCCAAGTAGCACAAGCACGTGGACCATTTGAAACCGTGAAGAAGGGAGTCCATCATGCGTTCAAAAGTGGCAGGAGCGTTACATAGGCCGAACGGCATCACCTTGAATTGATAAAGACCGTCGGGTGTTACAAAGGCAGTCTTCTCGCGGTCGAGATCGTCCACGGCAATCTGCCAATAGCCGGAGCGAAGGTCAATAGAGGAGAAATAGCGAGCACCGTGGAGGCAGTCAAGGGCGTCATCAATCCGAGGTAGGGGATACACGTCCTTTTTGGTAACCCTGTTAAGGTGCCGATAATCCACGCAAAAGCGCCATGAGCCATCCTTCTTTTTTACCAGCACAACCGGTGACGCCCAAGGACTACATGACGGTTCAATAATGTTCTTGGCAAGCATTTTGCGAACTTCTGCGTGAATAACTTGACGCTCAGCTGGGGACACTCGATACGGGCGGCGATGAATAGGAGGGGCATCGCCGGTATTAATGCGATGTTTGACAGCTGTAGTTTGGGCCAAAGGACGATCGTTAAAGTCAAAAATATCGTGGTAGGAAAACAGAACGCGGTAGAGTTCACGAGCGTGCTCGGAGGGCAAGTCGGGGGCAAGTCAGCGATGGTACAATTTGTCGACTGCGATGGTAGAGGAGTATCGGATGAAGTGTCGTCTACTGCAATGGATCCTACTGAGTGATCCTCGAATGAACAAAGCTGGGCCAAAGACATCCCACGTGGCAGCACTTGTGTCGTCAAGCCAAAGTTGACCACTGGCAGGCAGACGCAATTCGCCGTAATAGATAAAACTGTATGGGGTACTGTGATCCCGTGTGTAAGGAGGACGTCTTGCATAGGAGCCGCGATGTAGGGACCGTCGGGGACTGGTGGGGATGACACTAGGTCAACGTAGGTCAGTGCCGAAGGTGGCAAGCGAACGAAGTCGGCGGAACTGAGGCGACTGGGGTGGGGTTCAGCAGGATCCAGAACAGGCAGGTCAAGGCGGAGAGTACTGGCGGAACAGTCGATGAGAGCAGAATGTGCGGAGAGGAAGTCTAAGCCGAGGATGATGTCGTGGGGACAGTGAGCGATGACTGTGAATAGCACGATTGTTGAGCGATCGGCGAAGGAGACGCGGGCGGTACACATACCAATTACGGGGGCTGTTCCGCCATCGGCGACATGGACAACAGGCGTCGTGGCGGGCGTGAGAATTTTCTTGAGCCGGTTACGAAGGGCAGCGCTCATTACGGACAAATGCGCTCCAGTGTCTATGAGAGCAGACACAGAAACACCGTCGACTTGCACGTCAAGAAGGTTCAGATGAGTGGGCAAAGTCAGTAGAGGATTTGGCGGCGTAGGGAGCAATGCAGCGTCACCTCGAGGCGCTGCATCGTCTAGTTTTCCGGCTGGGAGCGGCGTCCGAAGGGAGTCGGCGAGTAGGAGCGACGGGGCTGGGGAGAGCGAGATTGTCGTCGTTGGGGCGAATGCGAACGAGAATAGGGGCGGTTCGTTGCAGGAGAATCAGTGGCGGCATTATCGGAGCGTGCGGCATAGGGACGAGAAGGGCCACCTGAGGGGCGAGAGTAGGCAGTATAAGTAGACCGGATCGGGGAACTCCAGCGACTACGACAGTACCGAGAAATGTGCCCGATTCGATGGCAGTGGAAACAAATAGGCTTGTCGTCAGCAGTGCGCCATTCAGATGGGTTGCGGAAACGTGGTGGGTAAGAAGATGCGGGACGGGGCGAAATCGAAGAAGCCGGGCGGGTATCAGGGCGATGGGCCGAGCAGATGGTGTGAAGACCCATGTTTTCAAACTCCTGGCGGACAACTGCCTGGATCAGTGAGACCGTGACTGCAGATGTGTTGGTGGGACTGGAGTCGAAGGCAGCCGGATAGGCGGCCTCGATCTCACGCCGGACGATCCTCGTAACATCGGCAGTGTTGTTAGGACGAGGAGCGTCGGCACAGGAAGATGTCACTGGTGTGTTGGGCAGACGGGCAAACTGCTGGTCAATACGTCGGCTTTTGGCGAGTTCCAGGCGGCGGCACTCTTTTATAACAGCATCCACCGTGGCTACGTTGTTGCAAACGAGCAAGTTGAAGGCGTCATCGGCAATGCCTTTGAGGATGTGGGAAACCTTGTCTGACTCAGTCATGTGGGTGTCAACTTTGCGGCACAGAGCCAAGATGTCCTGAATGTACGTGACATAGGGCTCTGTTGACGTCTGCACACGGCCGGAAAGCGCCTACTGCGCGGCAAGTTGTTGACCGTAGGGGTTGCCGAACAAGTCTCGAAGCTGTGTCTTAAGTGAATCCCAACTGGTGAGCTCATCTTCGTGCGTGCGATACCAAACTCGAGGTGTGCCACCGAGGTAAAAGACTACGTTGGCGAGCATAATAGTAGGGTCCCACCGGTTATTGCGGCTGACGTGTTCATACAGGCTGATCCAGTCATCGACGTCTTCCCCATCTTGGCCCGAGAATACGCCAGGATCACGGGGAGCGGGGAGAGTGATGTAGGTCGGCGAAGTGGCAGCAGGTGTCGGAGCCGGCGGAGTCGGGTTGTCGTCCCCGGGAGCCATGAAGGAAGGCTCGACGTACCGTCCACTGCGAAGCTCCGTGACGAGGTACAGGGAACGTCCACCTCCACCAGATATGTTACGTAGGAAGACGCCGACGAAAAGCTATGTGCAAATATATTTACAAGGAAAAGACGCTGCGCTTGGCCAAGAGGCAACAGCCCGCGCATGCTTCTAACCGTCGTCGTCGTCTTCACACTGCTGGCATTTCGTGATCGCACATATTGTGCCGTAGCACAATATATATATATATATATATATATATATATATATATATATATATATATATATATATATATATATATATATATATATATATATATATATACTCCTTATCTTATGACTACACACACACACGCATGGTGTTCAAAGTTAGCTTTAAGAACCACCACCATCATCATCATCAGCCTGGTTACGCCCACTGCAGGGCAAAGACCTCTCCCATACTTCTCCAACCACCCCGGTCATATCTGTGTCCATGTCGTCCCTGCAAACTTAATCGCATCTGCCCACCTAACTTTCTGCCGCCCCCTGCTACACTTCTCTTCCCTTGGAATCCAGTCCGTAACCCTTAATGACCATCGGTTATCTTCCCTCCTGATTACATGTCCTGCCCATGCCCATTTCTTTTTCTTGAATTCAACTAAGATGTCATTACCTCGCGTTTGTTCCGTGACCCAATCTGCTCTTTTCTTATCCCTTAACGTTACACAAATCATTCTTCTTTCCATAGCTCGTTGCGTCGTCGTGAGAACCATTGGTTTTTAAAAACCTGCGAAGAGGAGTACACAGAGGGCCATATTTCTACCTAGGTAATGCGGCCAGGCGGTCGCAAACTGTGAGGATAATTGTCGTCATAATGTCAGTTTTTATTTAAATTCGATAATGAACCTTTTATTTACAGCAGTTAGCATGTATGTTTATATGGAAAATTCAGAGGCAGTGCGATTTGGTGACTATTCCATTTTGTACAAATTTAGTAACGTGCCTGTGTCCCGAGATGTGGACGTCTGAAATTTCACCTCAAGCCGTGTAATTACGCATGCGAGACGGCGGCACTAGCTATGAGGGGCGTGCCTCATAATCAGAATGTGGTTTCGGCACGTAAAACCCCATAATTTTCTTTTTTTTATCTATGAGGCCCCTCCCTAGTGTGCCGTAGCTATTGCGCACGACGCTCCGTCTGACAAGAATGTGGAGCGACAGGCGGCGGTGGTTACTTTGCGTTCTTGGCCACCGTTTTCGTTCGTTGCCAGGGAAACTAGAGGATGTCATTGCGTGGCGGCTTGGCTGAGCTGTTTTTTGAAGCAATGACTTGCAGAGTTGGCGACAAAGTGCGGTGCCACCGAACACGTACTGTCGAAGAAATCAAGTGCAGGATAACGATACTGGCTTTGGTTTTATTTGTTCATGTTTTTGCAGAATGAATGAATGGAAATGAATTTTCATTTTGTTTTGCAAAATGAAAATGAATGGACGCTCTACATGTCCGTCCAAAGTGTCGGGTTTGAGGGCTGTGCATTGCCTACGCCTGAAAAACTGCCCTGAAATAGAAGGACGGCTGTGCACTGGCGTGGGGGTAGTGCACTTTATTGGTGTATGCCTGACGATTTTTTTATTCTTCGCGGTTTCGCGAAAGTGCTCAACAGATCAGGCATCACCTTTCTAGCGCATCTAGTGAACCCCTGAGCTTCCATTATGCCTTTGCCACTGATTGCCTCCATTAAGCTGGGCCGTTTGAAGAAGCAAGACCTGCGTTGGGACCTTCTGCGCTGAAAAATGACTGCTTTGTCCGGGTAGAGCTGCTATTCCACGGCAGAAAAATTGATGTGGTTCTGTTAATGGTGGAGATGAAGGGCAATGCCTCATTAGCAATGAGTCTCTACGCGTCTCGCCATGCGGATCAGTGAATTCGAACCAAAGCAACATTTGTTAGCATTTGCATACGTTTTCGTGCAACAGGCTCAGTTCACACACAAAAAAAAAGACAGCTCAAGAAGAGCATCACTGATGAGGGCTTTGAAATTCGCGTCCTTGCCTGCGTACATACAATGCCAAATGCTTGCATCAGATAGATTTATAAACAATGCAGGAAAAGAGCGGGAACAGTGCACAACGTTTTAAAAGAGCACGAATTTCATCCATACCATGTGAGTCTTCATCAGGACCTACGTGAGGCAGACATTGAAAAACGGGCAGGCTTTTGTAATTGGGGAGTGCGGTAGCGCGATTAAAAGACGGGACCAAAGGAGACACACAGGGACACACACAGCGCTGTGTGTGTCCCTATTTGTCTTCTTTTGTCCCGTCTTTTAATCGCGCTACCGTACTCCCCTTGAAGATGCATTAGAAACAAGCCGACACTGCAACCCTCATGAAGTTTATTTGCAATTGAGTCCTAATAAAAATAATTAGGATAAGGATTTCGTACAAGGAGTGATTTCGACCGATGAGGCACGATTTTGCAGGAACGGCCGAGTGAACATCCACAATGCTGACTACTGGTTGCAGGAAACTGGCTTGGGCAACACAACCACCTAATTCGATGGTGTCTAAATGTATGGTGTGGCATACATGGGGACAAAATCATTGGCTCTCACTTATTGGAAAGGACCCTTAATGGAAAGTATTATGCGGATGAAATTCTTGCTGGTGTTGTCGATAAATTTGCCTCGAGTCTCCCTCTCAACGAGCTGCGGCAAGTTTGGTTCCAGCATTGATGAGGCGCCACCATATTTATCCTACACTGCAAAGAACTGCTGAAACTTTAACTTTCAACAGCAGAGGATTGGACGCGTAGGACATATGTTTCGGCCGCCGATATAACATGATCTCTCTCCGCTGGACTTCTTTTTGTGGGGCTACGTGAAAGATTGCGCTCACACAGTTGAGCCCACCGATGTCAATGACATAAAGATGAGAATAATTACCGCCTGTAGAAGCACTGACCCGGAAATGCTGCACAGAGTTCTCCGCGCGATGGGCGTGAAATGCGAAAACACCCTTGTACTTAGAATAAGGCGCATGTTAAAGAACCCCAGGTGGTCGAAATTTCCGGAGTCCTCCACTACGGCGTGCCTTATAATCAGAAAGTTGTTTTGGCATGTAAAACCCCGCAATTTAATTTAATTTAGTTTAGAGTTCTCCACTCGACGCGAGAGAGGTTCATGTGGTGTGTTGCGGTGGAAGGCAAGCATTTCGAACATGTTTAAACCGTTGGTTTCTTGGCGATTGTAAAAATTCTAAGTTGAGTAAGATTTCATACCACTCGTAACTAATATTGTGTAAGCAATGGTATAGTTGAAGCAAATTTCTTAAATGTTTGTACGTTTGGTTTGTATGTAGGCCATGGATTTACACTGTACGTGTCTTTCTTTTTGTTCTTTTGTTCCCACTTCTTCCGAAGTAATGCCGGAATCGGAGTTGTGCCTAAATAAATAAATATGAATTTGACTAAATTTCATAGTTCAAGTTTCATAGTTTCATAGTTCAAGTTGACACAATTTCATGCTCTGTCATGAGGACTGGTATGCATTCTAATTTTAGAAAGGTGACAGAGAGTACGGGCCATTAACCCGCGTTTCGTAAGCGCTGACAATGCAGGGTCGCAAATTATCCTTACGCATGTGCAAAGCGCCCTGGAATGTTTAGTGGTTAATAATGTGCTGTATGGCAGCTAACGCTGTCGCTTTATGTTGTGAGATGGCATTAGTTTTAATCATTCTGCAAACAAAGCTTCCATTATTATATAAAAAAAGCAGAGCAGCATCGCTGCACCTGAGCGCAAAGAAGCCTCAAGCGGCATGCGTCTTGTCATCTACACTACTAGCAATTGCTCAAAGAAACAGGGCTCGTGTCACGTCGCCCGCACAGTCATTCTTCGGTTTCGCTGGCCAAGAACGGAAACGAGAATGAAAAGTAGTCACCATCGCCTATCACCCCACATTCTTGTCAGACGGAGCGCTATACCCAACAGCTGCGTCACACTAGGGAGGGGTCTCGAATGCTTAATTAGACGGCTTGGGCTGAAACTTCAGACGTGCATATCTCAGGACACAAGCGCGTTACTCATATTGTACAATATGGTATAATCACCAAATCACACCGCCTTTGAGTTTTCAATAGAAACATACATCCTAACTGCAGTAAATGAAAAGTTAATTATCGAATTTTATTAAATACTGACATTTCGACGGCAATTATCCTCACAGTTTGCGACCGCCTGGCCGCAAACGTATGTAGAGAGATGGCTTCTGTGTACTTCTCTTCGCATTAAAAAAAAGGAACCCGGAGAACGTAACTTTGAACACCCTGTATGTATACACACAAAATAAGAACCTACGTTGTCGTATTCCACCTGAAACTAGTTATTTTCGCATCTACTTTCATTTTGATTTACTTATGATTTCTTTACTCCAACTAGAAAATGGAGCCCTGTACGGGCCCGGGGTGGCCTAAAAGCCCGGCCCGGACCACGAGCCACGCTCGGGCCTGCCCATCAGTCGGGCCCTGATTAGGCCCCGGCATGCTATCTGCAACTGCACAAAGCTGCAGACTAAGCACTGTAGCAATATGAAAACTGGAGGTCAGTGCTACCTGTCGGTTCATGGGAAGTCGTGGAAGACAGGCCACGACCCAGAAAGGTTGTGCTGCAAAGATTATTGCATATTAGCAGCGCTCTTCAGTCCTTCTGAAAATGGTACCAGTCATCACCAGCGCCCGCTGTACGCCCCGCTTTCCCATGAGGTTAACATTCTTTGCACATGACAGGCACTTCTTTCTACCTTGCGCCATTTGACGCAAGTTTTCTGTTAACTTGAGCAGCTACATATGCCCTCGGGGTCGTGATGCTGTCAAGGTAGTTCCATCGCCGTCATATAATCATGATCATTCCATTATAGTCATGTCCTTCTTGTAATGCTGTCATCATTTTAGAAACATCGTCACATTGTCGTGATGCTGTCACCGCCATACCGCCTTCGCAGTTCCATCGACGTCATTCCATCGTAATCACGCTGTTGCCAGTCGATCGTGATTATGCCGCCGTTGGCATGCCGTCGTTGTCATTGCGTCATCGACATGCGGTCATCATTATTCATTTGCTGTCATGCCATTGTCTTGTTGCCGTCATAGTCCCTCCATAGTTATCATTCCATCTTCGTCCACCGGTTCTCATCATACTGTCGTCCTCACACCATTTTTGTCATACAGATGTCATTCTGTCGTCGTCACGCCATCGTCATCACACAGTTATCGCCCTTCCCATTCCGTCCTGTCATCGTCATCACGCTGTTGGCATCATAGATACTATAGGAATCATTTCACAAGTGTCATCCAATTGTCGTCTTGCCGTAGTCGTCATACCGCCTTGGTCGTTCCATCCACCTCAATTCCTTTTCTTCATTGCGTTATAATTGTGCTATCGGGAATCAGTTGTGGTTATTCCTCGTTCGTAATGGCACCGTCGTCATTACACATTCGTTATCATACCACTGCCGCGATGCCATCGTGGTCGTTCCAGCTTTGCTATCTGATTCTCGTCAGACCATTGTCGCCGCCCTATTGTCTTCATACACTCGTCATTCCATTGTCCTGATGTTATCATCGTCACGCTGTCTTCGTTACACTATCGTCATCACTTCAAAATCATCCTCGCATTGTAGTCATGTAGCCGTCCTCACACCGCCTTCGTCCTTCTATCGATGCCATTTCCGCTTCGCAATTGCAACGTCATCATTACATGCGCCGTCGGCATACAGTCGTCGTCCTACCGGCATGTTCATGAATGACTTCGTCGAATTGCGTTACAGCATAGCAGGCCGATTACGGATACGATGTACGCAGCATGTAGCCGAGGCGCTTCAGCTCTCGGAAGAGCCCCTACATATTTTGAATAACGCTACCTTAGGCAATACGTTGTGTCGCTACGTGGTCGCTACATTGCTTTACCGCTAATCGCATTAACTTGAACAGTCATCTCAAAATGGGTTATGGCGGAATTCTTTCATCTTCGCGATACTAAAACACTCATGTGACCATCGTTCTCAGGTCATTAGGACCTCGGATTGTTAGAGGGTATCGGGTTCAGTTGAGAGACGGGCGCCCCGACGTTCGAAGAAAGGTAGCGCTGCGAGTTTGACGGCGGCCCCGGCTGTAAACAAGGGGGATCGCATTAGGGTGGTTGAAAGTGGCGACGAAGATGAACCTGAAAAGTGGCGAGCCACTGCAGAGTGGGATTCAAATGAGGAAGAGCTATAAAAATATGTCTTACAATGAATTTTCCCTCTCCTCTTTACCCTACCACATGGTATCGGAGTGCTGCCACAACCCATCAACACCACACATAACCCGACCGACCGCCGAGCAGTGGGAGGCCCTGCTGACAAGCCCCAGCCTTGAAGACCAGCATTGTCTGGGGAGTAGGACCATGCTATCGGCTCAGGCCCACGATATCCACGACTAGGGACGCCGCCCACCTCGAACGAGTCCATCGTTAGCTCATGTTTACGAAGAAAGTTTATTCTTCCTCCTTTCAATGAATTTGAAATGATTGGAAGCTACTTAAATGAAGCGAGACTCGTTTAAAAAATTCCCTAAACTGGCTTCAGTGATCCTATATAAGAGCATCCTTCGTATAGCGTTCACAAGAAAAATCGATTAAAATACTTTCAGTACGTGTGGGTTACATGTTACACGAGCAAAACACATGCCTAAAAGCAGAGCCATTTACAATTTTATTTTTCTCCACAGTAATTTGGCAGGGTTCATAGATGTACCGCTTTGCACTGCCTTGTGCGGGATCATTTTATTAAAAAAGCCAAAATGAAAAAAAATTTAAACAAGTTGTTAGAACACCGAAATAAACTTTTCGAAAATATATTCTGGAATATACCCTTATACACAAATAAATTTGTGTGCTAAGGCATATATAGTGCAACTTGCTACTGGTTTTCATGGTTTTTAATCGCTATATGTTCAAGTAAGTTGAATATTGCACCGTAAATTGTGTCATAGTTATGCCAACTAAGTTAATTTAGATTTGCAGGTATTTATTGCTTTCACATAATACTTTGAGCCTACGCGGATGCTGCAAAATTTTGTAACGTTTACGAGAGATTAAAAAGGAAAGAACGCAGAAAATTCCATTCTTTCGGTGCTTTTTTTTCATTTTATTTTAACACGGTAAATGGCTCACCTCTCATGTGCACAGCCTTGTTGTACAGGTTTATCTAGCTCTGGGTGGGTTCCCTGCGAATTTACGTGAGCAAGCAAGTATATGATATCCCAGTCTGACGAAAAAAAGCGGCACTGCTGTACATGCACTGTGCCTATTAGTGGCATGAGCACCGAGAGGCACCCTTGTTTCCGGCGCAGCTCTTCCGGTTCACCTCCCGTGATGACTGGGGAGGAAATTCAAATTAAATCAGAAAAAAAATAGAAAAAAATTGGAGGACGCCTAAGCTTCGCCTTCAAGAGTGGAACGCGACGGCGTTCCCGTCGACCCGCCAAGGGGTGTAAGACAATGCGCTATGGCGCAGCGATCACTTACGAGGCGCCCCGCATCGGACTTTGCGCCCACCTATCACGCGGTGAGCGTCGAGCAACGCAGCGTTCGGTGCGGCAACGAAACGTGCGCCTGAGCAAGCGGAAAGAACCAAAGAACTCGGTGTCTCGGAGGGCGAAACGATCTACGCCAGCCAAACGTCGTGATCGGCACGGGAAGAGAGATAGATAGATAGTAATCTAAAGAAAGGAACGGCGCTTGATTCTGCGACCCCTGTGGGAGCACGGCGACGCGTCGTCAGGGGAGAGGGAGTCGGGGCCACGACGCGCCTGGCATCGGTCCCCGCACAGCCCCAATGCGCGCGTGGCGCGCACCTGTCGGGGCAGCGCCGTACATTGAGAGGAAGGGGTCTTCTGTGTTTGCCGCAAGATGGCTCTGTGTGTGTGGTAAGCGCAGAAGAAATGTAGCGGAAACGTACTTCGTTACGCGTTTAACTGCGACTTCTGTAATTTACACGCTTATAATTACCGATATACACAGCAGTATAGCTTTCTACGGCACGTTTGTTAGGCAACACCGCATTCACTAGAGGCGTTTTTTCCCACTTTGGGCGATCGAACTCGTGGCTGAGTGGTAGCATCTCTGCTTCACACTCCGGAGGCCCTGGTTCGATTCCCGCGCAACCCATCTTGCGAGTTGTTTTTGTTTATGAATTGCCTGCTGGGATTTTTCACTCACGGCCAACACCGACGACAGCGGATTTTCTGCGACACGAGCTCTTTAACGCTATCGCGTTAAAATAGTACAGTACAACATTCCCGGGTTTTATTATGGATGTGACATCAGAGCATCAGTTTAGTTAGAAGTCCAGTTACTGAAGTATGTGGAATAATTGGAATTATTAGAAATCATTGTTACCGCCCGCCAAAGCACAGAATCGTAGACCTTATAGAGACCCGCCACGTGAGCCCGGCTTCGGTAAAATTCTTGGAAACCAGGAAGTAGAAAGCGGAAGCAATGACATCACTAGTGGCGTCATACACAAGAAGGTGGCATGATATTTAACCGGCTAATTAATGGAAGGCAGTTGCCTCCGAGTGTTCGGCTCGTGCGTTACGTTCGCCTAAAGTAAACCTAAAGAACACCAACGCCGAGTTACGAGTGCCACTTAGAGAAACCAAAGTGAAAGATTAGGGTCACCTAGCATTTTACAGTGAAGCTGTTTATACGGACCATGTGCCGGTGTCGTCCCACTTCGCTAAAGAGGGGCTACGTGACCTGGCGGGAGAAGAAAGGAAGAGCTACTCAACAGAGAGGGGGAGGGGTTGGAGTGACGCCTTGGAAAAAGGAGGGAGCCCTTCCCTCTTGTGAGAATGCTATCTTATACGCGAATCTTGTACGCTTGTCACACCGTGTATTTTCGGCGATCAGGTCAAAGCGGCGTCGAATTTATCGGCGATTGATTCCAGCCCACCGCGAAAGAAACAAATGTTATTCTGCCGTTATGCGGCCAACAAACAGTGTCCAGGAGATTGAAAGGCGATACTAGGAGCGCGTGGCTGTCGGCACTTGTTGAGCCAAACAAGAGTTCCGCGCGACGCTCGCAAAAGCGGAAGATGAGGTGAAAGAATGGCCCAAAAAAGATTGACAATATAGGCGGCTTGTGAAATTTGACTCGCATGGTGTCACACTCAGTGTAACTGACACCGCTTCGCTGTTGGACCATCTTCACGGACTTGAAGGGGCGCTGATTCTGTTATTCTACGTCATGAACAGAAAGTATCAAGAGTCCAGACGCGCTCTTATTGCGAAACAAAGATGCTTAAATTGTCAACAAAAATTGGCACCATTATATTGTAGCAGAATAAAGCAGTGAAGATGGCATGTTCTTTGTAACAACATGATTGCCCATGTCGTTACCCTTGCGGGCCACGAACTTGTTAAATAAAAACAATACGTCTAGTTGCGTGTATTACGGTCTTCCTGAAAGCTAATAAACCAGTGTACTTAAATTCACGTTCGCGCCAAGTTTATTGGCTCGAGTTCCATCACTGTATATCGCTATAATTATATAAGATTCAAAAGTGAGACAAAATGTGCAGTGGTGTATATAGGACTGTTCACTTATGCCTTCGCTATGTACTGCCGTACAACCATTTACGGAGTGTAGTAGGGTCATTGATATCACAATTTAATGCACGAGAATGGCGATCGAAGGACGTACTTTTGTCTTTTATTTAGCAGCAGCTTTATCGGAAAACCTGATGCAATGAAATCTGCCCCTTGCAAATAATCTTCAAATTTTTCTGTATCCTCCTTCCTAAAGAGTAAGCAAGCGTTGTGCCACTCTTGGTGGCACTTGCCAGAGTGATTCCACCATATTATCTTCTCGGTCAATAGTATATGCGTGTTTTCATATCAAGTACTATAATAATCTCTGTGTATTCGGCTAGTAATAAAATAAAATGGAGCGTTTATCTCTCTCCAGTTACAGTGTAGCCGTGAAGAGCGCACACGGCATAAAGCTACTTGATGTAGCTTGAAGACCACCCGGCGCCCGTTGATCACATGACGGTATCTTCACAATGAGCAAGCACTCGGGCTTTGTATAGACCAGAACACGCTAGTCTCGCACCCAGACTAACCGAACGCATACTCTCGCACCCGGGTTGCCCGGTCGACCGGCGCTATTTTGTACTGGGCTGCCAAAGTGTGTTCGCCGGCGACCAGTAGACATGGCAAGCGCCAGCTCTAGGGCTCCAAAGTGCGGAAATGTGCCCGTTCACACGGATCCAAAGTAGAAGAAGTCATCTGGGCATCATTGCGTCGTGTTTGGATGCTAAAACAACCAGCGGAAAAGGAGCAGGTTGCTTAGCGCTGTTTGCGAAGAGCACAACACACGTAGGGAATCGTGCCGGTGCGGTGTTTTCAACCTGCGCCGATTTCCATCCGCAACGAAGAATGCCAAGCTGCGCCACCGGTGGATAGCTGCAGTGAATAGGAAGAACTACCAACCCAGTGAAAATGCACGAGTGAGTATTCGATCTGTGTATATTTTGGTGCCACGTTCGACTTTGCGCCCTACAAACGTAATACGCAGGTTTGCTCCGAGCACTTTCTGGGCAACAAGCCTACAGAGCAGAATCCCGCACCGGTGCTTCGCCTTGGCTATAACAAAAAGGCAAGCCTTTTCGTGTTTTCATTCAGGCAGAGCTCCCGATGGTTAAGCGGAACAGTTGAGTTTGCGGTTAGCGATACTTGCAGCTGGTGCACGGAATGACCATTAAGCGTGAACGACAAGTTGTAGGCCTTGCTGGTGAGCGTTATTGCTAATGAAAGTAAACCGAAGTCTGCTCGTCACGTAGCATGCGTCCACAAAAACGTAAACGACGACTACTCGTCGCCGAAGGTGTTCTTGCAGCGCACCTACCTTTACGAGCTGGTGTTGCAGGTGTCATTCGTAACGAATTCATTTGAGCCTCCTGAGCTCTAAACTTCGTGCGGGCTGTTATGCGGGGCAAAGTGCAAAATATTTCGGTTCATATGGCGAGGAAAATAAGGTGCTTAATTATTCTTGTATTTTGTAACAAAATTTTGATCGTTCTCACTAGTTTTTTTTTTACTGTTTTCTTTTCTAAGGGAGCGCCAACAATCCGATGGCCTCGCACAAGCGAAACAGGTCTGGTACCAGGTGGCTGCAGTTGGTGGGGCTAATTTCTTGGAATGCAGGTGCGGTTGTTGTCTTGTACCAAAGGGGTCCTGATGATGCAGCTTTAAGTAGGGATGGTAATTTTACGTGCCCTGTCATGGTTTGTGCAACTGTACAACACCTGCATCTGTCATGCTCGCCCTGTTATACGGGCTTTGACTGCACATGTAGTTGAACATTATAACTACTGTAGTACCTCATTTTCCAATGAGTGCAGGTTTAGCATCATATGCTGCTTGTTCGAGTGCTGTAGGCTTTTGTTCTGAATGTTGTACTCTTAAGTGGTTGCACGATACAATTGGCCTGGTGTATTTTCCGTTTCATTTTGAGAGGACTTCATATCTTCGCAAAAGTGATGGCATGGGAAAGAACTACAGCCCTTCTTACTATAACATCTATATTGTTTTCAGTGTGCAGGTGGTGAAGGGCAGGCGTCTGCTAACCAGGCAGTCAAACGACCTCGCCAGTTGGTTGCCAAGCGCGGCCAACGCAGTAGAGACCATTAAAAACAAGACCAAACTGAAAGTGCAGATGACAGTGTTCTGCGTGCTTTAATAATATATGGCACCAACACAGTGCTGTAAATTCCTTCACAGGTTACGTGCCAAAAAGCTCACAGGTGTTCTAGCATATAGCGCGCGGTTTGTACAAACGTAATAGCGTACCTACCCGATGTATTCGCTTCTGCAGTCTGCACAGCACTCAGTGTGTCCATTGTGGCCTTTCACGAGGTCTTGAAGTTTGATTGAATCCAGACAGCGAAAATGACAGGTTAGAAAAAACGTGAAACACGCCTTCCGCCCAGCTAAAAAGCCCAAGTTTCGCTTTCGCGCCGGGTCGCATCTCCCGGCGTGGCAGCCCAGGCCTGCTACTTCGCGGCGCTTGGGATAGATGGCGCGACCGGCGCTCATCAATATGGCGGCGCCCTTTGAATTCACGGTGTTCTGGTGTATAGGCTCAATGGATAACTGGTCGAACCGAATTGGGCTTGGTCGAGTCGAGTAGGACATGAACCTTTCGGGCCCGGGATAGGTATGGGTCAGGTTTCAAATCACCGGACCAGGCTCGGGTGAGTCAACGCATGACACTTTCTGGCTGGGGTCGGTGCCCGGGACTGAATGAAAAAACGGCCCATGCAGTGCTCTACTACGAATAATTTCTCTTTTGTTGCGACTGCCTCCTACATATATATATATATATATATATATATATATATATATATATATATATATATATATATATATATATATATATATATATATATATATATATATATATATATATATATATATATTATATGCCCGAATGTAAATGTAAGTATGCTGGTTCATTTGCTTTGAGGAAGACCATAATACACGGAACTAGACGCTTCGTTCTCATTTCACAAATCGGTGGCCCGCAAGAGTAACGAACATGGGCAATCATGTTGTTACAAGCAACATGAGGTAATCACTGCTTTATTCGGCTTCATTGTAAAGGTGTCAATTTCTCTGTCCACAATTTAAGTACTTTTGTTTCTTAATAAGAGCACATTTGGACTCTTGGTACTTTTGTTTTATCAGACAGAATAATAGGCACAGTGAATGTACAATGCATATATGATTAGATGACCCCGCCGGAACTTGAATAAGTCGCTTCGTGCGCGCGTCCACTCCCCTGCTTAATTTGCCTGGACATGTGTTTTCTGTTGGTAGAATCAGGATCAACAGACAATGAAGCGAATACAATAAATAAGGTAGTGGCTGACAAAGATTGAGGCATTGCCTTCTTCTCGTTCGTTTATATTGTTACGCATATAAAACTATTTACAAGATCTATTTTCAAATACGATATCTTAACGGAGACGGAAGGGAGAACAGCCTGGTTCTGTTGACTTGTTTCGCAGCCGTCGCCGTTCTTTTCTTCGCCTCATCTTAACACGAACCTCGATGGAAAAAGCGCCGTCCTGGTGTGTGAAAGAGGACCATGAGGTAGACTGAGGATGGACGTTAGTCGTACGACGTGAAAGATGTCAGATGAGCTTATGCCAGATAATACGGTAGAGCTTACGGAGACTATCTCGCAGGTGACATTGGTCACTTGGCTTAGGACGAAGTAAGGGCCCTTGTAGCAAAGAAGTTTTTCCGTGAGTGGCATTCGGCGGGAAGGGTTCCAAGTAGCACAAAAGGGAACTTGGTGAAAAGTGTACGTCATGGTGCCCCTGATGGCAAACGCGCTTCTGATTTTCTTCATATGCCCATATAAAAGAACGGGCAAACTGCCGGGAGTGGTCAGCACAGGCAATGGCGTCGCGGGCATACTCGCTGCTCGAGGCATTAGAAGAGGCAATTCAGTGAAGCGTCCAAGGGCAATGCAGGGTCCCGACTGAACAGATTGTAAAATGGCGAACAACGGGCAGTTTCGTAACGTGAAGTGCACATAGCATGTCGTACTTAGCATGTCGAAGATGTCGAAACGTACTTAGCATGTCGAAGAATCCGGCTCGTTCACTCAATCAGGCCATTGGTCTGAAGAAGGTAGGTGGAAGTGAGCTTGTGCTTGGTAGAGAAAGAGTGCAAGATGTCGGTGATGACTTAGGAGAGGGCGCTACGACCACGGTCCGTAAGTAGCTGTCTGGGACGCCGTGCACTAAAATGATGTCACGGAGGTGGAAATCCGTGACGCTAGTTGCACAGCTGGTCAAAAGAGCTCGGGTGATGCCGTATCGCATCGCGTAATCAGTCGCCATAGCGATTCACCTGTTGAAGTCGGGGAAAGGACTGGGAACATATAAACCCGCTTGGAAGAATAGCTCGGGTCTAATGTCGAGGGTTTGAAGATATCCGGCAAGAAGCGTCGTAGCTTTGTTTTTTCGATGTCGACAGGGCTAGCAACGTGTCACTCTACAGAGCGAGTGATGCTAGGCCATTAGAAGCGACGGCGGACACAGTTGTAGGAGCGAGTCACACCAAGATGGCCTGCATTCGGTGCGTCATGGTGGTCATAAGGAACGTCTGAGCGAAGGTGTCGAGTGATGACACAGAGTAGAGAAGGACCATCGGCGCAAAATTACGTCGGTACAAAACGCTGTCCTGGAGCACGCACCCCCGTAATCATGGGTCAGTAGGCGCAGATTCAACTTGCTCGGTGAGGGTCTGCAAGGTGGCATCACGGCGTTGCTCACTGGCCATGTCCAAAAGTTGGGACATGGTGAGAACGCAGGTGTCCGTGTCGTCAGCAGTCTAGCGTCTTGCAGGCATGTCTTCGAAACACCTCCTCGAGAAATTTGTCAACCTAATGGACCACTTCCGAGAGGACAAGTTCCCTGAGGCTGCTTATAATATTCCTTATGCGGACTGCAGCTACAGCTTCGTCTTGGTAAAAAGAAACTAATAAAAACAGCAAAAACAGACAAGGCAGGTCCCATGTAATTTTGTCTCGAGTACTTGAATATGTTCGCATGGCTCATGAACAGCAAGGAAATGCATACGAATAAGCGCTGCTAGGGCGAAAGCCATAGATCGGCAAACTTAGCCATGTGTCGACTCATTCAGACCGACCCGGATGTTTGAGCCTGAGTGAGCCCGGTGAAGTGGAACTTTAGTGCTTCAGAGTCCGAGTGAGCCCAGCTGAGTAGAATTTCGATAAGTTTGAGTCCGTGTGAGCCCTACTGAGTAGAATTTTGGTGAGTCTGAGTTCGAGGGAGCCTGGCTGAGTGTAATTTTGGTCTGCCCGAGTGAGCATTAAGCAAAAGGACATTTTGTAACTGATTCTAAGGGAATTTCGGTTATTTTACCAACTTATATTCGAAGCTGAATATTATTTCAATTATCGGTGGGACGTGATCACTGCCGATTCTAAAGTTGTCAGTGTAATAGAAAATTACCACGAATTGAAGCAGTTTGAAAACCATAAACTTGGGGCAAATGAAGGGGGGGAGGCAGGGCGAGTATCACATGAAAATTCAAGAAAATAAGTGAGGAGGTAATGCCAATCGCGATGAAGGTGAGCTGTACAGCAGAAATACTTTTGTGCACATAAGGAAGTAGTTCTCTCAGACACTGAAAAATGAATTAGCTGAGCACACTAACACGGGACAGCATTAAACAATTTCTGGCCCCCTGAGTACTCCAGGTGGTGTCTTGCGTTGCGTCAGAGCTAATATTTAAAGCCAACATCGGTCTCATATAAGGTATAATTTGCTAGAGACGTTATGAAGCCGCCGCTGCATGCCACGAGACCTGCTACTGACCACGAGACATCCCCCACAGTCTATTGATGTCCGCCGGACCGCAGTTGTCCGCCATGACGTTCAGGCTGCGTCATTGGATTCATAGCTGTTCATAACTGCATATATTGGCGGCTTTGGAATTGCGCAGAGATACTTGTCTGCCACCGGTAGTGAGAAATGGTTTTGAGTATGTGGTGCAGCAATGGTCTGAGCACACTGCAGCTTACACAACAGCGTTATGACCAAACATTTTCTGTAGTTTCAGAAAGCTCATCGGTATGCAGCGCTTTCTCGTCACACTGAGCACAAGTTGACTTCCCCGGTCCTGCGCATTCTTTGTTGTACAGACCATTTCCACCTCGAAGGCAGAATTTTTGCGACGGTTTCTGGCTAAATGATTGGACGTACATGACATCACCCGTTTTCCTGGCTTATAGAGCTGGGAAGACCTATAGCTCATGCACGGAACATCATGTTACGTGTGTGATTCGATAATGATGTAGACGTGCGCTCCGGTATAATATGCAACTTTGAGGCAGCCCAAAATTTATGCAGCTGAGCGTCGCTTAATAGTTAAAATATGCATGCCCAATACGCGCTGTAAAAATGTAAATGAGTTCTTTACTGCTCCTTCAGCCTTCCGACTTATCATTAGCAAGTAACTCTCAAGATGAAGTGAAGGATGACTGCGCAGATCCACTTGTCTAAGGTCGTGTTATGCCTAGGTAACATAGGCCAGCTACGCCTTTTGAGATTCTCTGACGGCGTAGGCAAGAGACCCCTTATAGTGCCGCACGGCTCCCACCTGAGGCCCACAACATTCCCTGCTCTGCGCCTCCGGTGGTAGCCGTGCCAAATTTCACGAAAACTGGCGAGAAATGATGTGTCACGGGTCTAGTTGGAACTGCACTGTAAGAAACAGCGCACTGGTGGGTGACAGAAAAAACAGACGCAAGCGATATGTTCGTTTCTTCGTTTTATCCTCCATGGGCTGGTGCTCTGTTTATTACCACAACAGAAATGGTTTCGTATTTCGTAGAATGCAATAAATGCCAACTACAGAGAAAGTTGAATTTACAATTAGCCTGACTGATTCGTCTCACAACTATGGAATGTTGTCGTGATTGATTCCGCCAGTTCTTTTGAATGTCGACGCGTGTTCCTAAGCTCACATTTAGGTTGGTCTACCAAGGCCGAATACGTAACTCCTATATCATTTAAAAACTCGCTCTCCACAAAAGGCGCCTATACCTTGCAAGCAGTGCAACAAGATTTCAAGCCTGCTTATCTTAAGTAGGCCATCACCACAGTACGCATCCATCATTTGGAATCCTCAAAACGAGACCTTAACCCACATGACTGAATCAGTACAAAACAAGGCTGCAAGCGTTATTGCATTATCTAATGCTATGATCAGGCTGTGGTCACAACATTCGCAAAACACGCGTTTGTCGTATTGACTGTACTAAGCTTTAGTAGCTCTACGGTAAGAAATGCTGCCGGCCGTTCGTATTGCCACTTGCGTACGTTGCGTATATTATACCCAACAAAACGAAATACAAGGTGGTCATTCCATATCTACACAATAACGGAGTTACCACATTCAGACAGAAACATGTGTGCAGACACAGCACGTACGCCTAAAGGACCACGCAACCAGAAGCATCATAACTGAGAGCAAAGCCAATGCTCTCAAAAGCCCATGCCATTTCTTCCTGCCAGTCATTGCCCTAAATGATGGTGCCAGAATTCCCGGAACCGGAAGAAGAAAGCAGAAGCTGTGGCTCTCATTGGTCAAGCCGTAATGACTGGTCGTACCTGGACGAGGCAGGAAAGTAGTGGGCCTCCCAACAAATACTTTGGCATCTGTTGTTTCTTTGGCGCTCTCACCGTGCCAGGTGACTTCAGTCTGAACAAAATAGTTGAGCTAATTTACTTTGCATTCGTGAAAGATCTCCTCATTGTGTATGCCTAGTCTTAACCTAGCCTTGCTCGCGACATCGCAGTAGGTCTACTGTGAAAGAAGGGCTTCAAGTGCCGTCACTTGCAATGCACAGCACACACGTGCGCTTATACATCCTTAACGCCTTGCTTCAGAGAAAATAAGCATTCGTGGTGACTCACATTACAGGCACCATACACTTCTGGGCGCATAGAAGACGTCACTCGATCAAATATGTTCAGACATGCCCCTCTCGTGTTGCCAATAAACGAATTAAATTCATTACCAGCGCACATGGACACGTTAACTACTATATGGGGCCCTATAACGTAAAACTATTCCAATATCTTTCTATTCCGATCTCCTGACGTCCAATTTGCGTAACCACCGACGCAAGCACCAGGCGGTCACCCGCAGGGTTGTCTGAACAGACCAATCAAACGCTCTCCTCGTTCATAGGACGTCACTTTCGTTTGCTTCAAAAACGAATAACATTGCCTACACTGAGCGGCTTGTCGTATATAATTGGCTCCCAAGAGGCGAGGAGAACGCTGAAGTGGAGAGGGATTCACTGGGGCAGATCCAGTGCACTGAAAATCGATAACGGGATAAAGAGGGTGGTGCCGGCGTCTGCGATTGGTCGGCTTTCCCTTACTTAGCTTGTGGTGGCTGGTCGAAAATCACGGCGGTATGCAACGGAAGCTTAAGAATGACGCTACAACTGACCCTCAGCAAAGAAGAGTTGGCAGAATGAGGTGGTAAACGTGCCGAAAGGGTTCGAAAACGTTGCATGACCACGCAAGAAGCTTTATCATACGCAAATACACCCATGCTCTCCGGCAGGTGCGAGTAGCCAGCGTCTCAGCGATCGGCGGCAGCCATCTTTTATTCCTTTCGGAACGGGGCAGCCTGCGGCTATTCCGAAGAAAATTCAGTTTTGTTCGGCATATTAATGCATCTTTATCGCGTGCACATCAATTTTACGCGGTGAGTTTGTGCGGTTTTGTGACGTCGCGTGACATGCAGGTGAAGTGGGTGCAGCCCGAAAACTTTTTACCAATAGCCGAGGGCTGATGGCGAAAAGGGGTTGAATCAGAAATAACTGTTTTTCTTTTTATGTCAAATCATGCATAATCACTGTGTACACATCATATCAGATGGGGAGGTATCGCGGTTTTCGTGACGTCGCGTGACAGACAGGTGAAGTGGGCGTAGACGAAAAAGGTTTTTGACCAATCGTGGAGGGTTGCTGGCAGAATTGGAATAGAAAAGCTTGGAATAGTTTTACGTTATAGCGCCCATGCTTTCCAAAAAGCATTGCTGACCTGTTTGTGAACCGTTAACAATTTTCGAAGAGGGTAAATGCTTTATCTTTCATTGTCTTTTTGATGGAACGAACTCTGCACTAGTGAGTTTTGCTAGAAAGATATTGCCTTTTTCGCTCAACTATTTTTCTTCACTATATACTTACATGTTTGTATAACTTGCTCAGGTGTGAGGTATTCTTTCACACAATAATGTTAAAATGATTGTTCTTTTTCCTTCCTTCCTGTGTAATGCCCCACGGGGCCTCTAGCGTACAGAAAAAATTATCCTATTGCTGAAAGTGAACGATCGCTAACGCCGCCTCATGTATGTGTGGCTTGTAATTACCTCATGGGGATCATTCTTTCTGTAATTATTCGCATTGCGCTAGATATCTCTGAAATATGTTTTAGGCCCAGGTGAGTTACGCACACGAGGTGCAAGACCGACCAACCAAATGGATCCGCAAGCCGAGAATTACACACAGTCGTCATCATGCATCAGTCTCTCAAAGCAAAAGAAGTGTCATACAGGCGTGAGTGAGTGAGTGAAAACGTTATTGAGAGCTCTAGTAATTGTGTTGTTCTGTGGCTGGGGCGGAGTCTTCAGGGGAGTCTTCCTCCTTGTGTATTCCCCGCAGGTCTGCACCTGCTGTTTCGGCCATCCACTATCGCAATGGTCGGCTGCCCTCAGTCCATGGCTCCGCTGGCCTCTGCTGTCCGTCGGGCACGCCGCACTAGACCTAGCTGGTCTTCGCAGCAGTCGCTGGACATCAGCTCCTCCCATCACTCTGCACTTGGGTGTGATATGACTGGGACTACGTCAGTTGGTTGGTCTCGTACAGGAGTATTTTTTCAGTGCTTCCTGGCGTGTCCATGGACGGGTCTTCTCGCGTTCTATCTCTTAAGCTTTCAGAAACTGCTTTTTTCTAAAAGGTTATATGCGTAAATATAGATTATTTTTTTATAGATAAGGAAGTCCCATGTCATCATAGAGTGGCTGATTATTATACACAGTACGGTTTGAACCTTTCTTATACACTGCATTTAAGGAGCAGTTGAGGCTTACAACTGGTTCCGCTACTCTTGTATGACGTGACCATTGTGCTAATGTTTATTTTGCTGGAAACTGTTTTTCTTCCATCTGGCCTATATTTCATGCATGGCAATAAGATTTTCTGCTCCTTTGGTTTTTCTTAAGCAACCAGCAATATGAGCGTGCCGTGCAACTGCACCGGAAACATTCCGCCAAACGTATCGCGTCCATTTGACTTTCTGTGCTGTTGTTCACTGTGAAGCCTTCCTCAATGTATAGGACCTACGTCAGAGCTCGCTTTCCAGGTGATAACAAGTATTGGAGAAAGCAAAACCTATTCCAAAAACTTTCATTATTTTCTTACAAGAGGTATTTCTGTGTATATCTGTAAATTTCTTAAACAACATTGTTATTGCTGAAATTGTGAAGAGTGAAGATTTCTCAAATTTTCGTTGCCAGTACGCTAACTGAAGTAGAAGATTCTTACATTCAAACTTCAAGAATATGTTTTTTCTCAACATGAAGATGTGGTACAAGCACGTACTGCTCGAGCTATCAGCACTTTTCTTGACTTGTCGCTTTAATTTCATCTTAGACTTTGTTGACGCCTGGAACCAAATTTTATGATTGTGGCCGTTTTCCCGAGTGGGAAGCAATTTTCTGAATCAAACAAAATTTTCCCAGCGCGATTGTCTTTTTTGATACGGTGAACAGAAAAGCTAAAATTGTTGAGTGAACGATTCAAGTGAAATATTTATTCTGTGTTCTCAAGGAATCCGACATGCAGTGTAAATAGAGTGTTCTATTGTCTCCTAAGCGGGAATTTCTCGTGATAACATGGCTTACCTCCAAAATATGGACTAACAGTAAAAGGAAGAGCTGTAATACGTTTAATGGTGTGGCCTTCTTTTCTCACATTATGCAAGTAGCTGATTGAGAATTTTCAGTTCGACACGGAGAGAGGGAGAGAGAGAAAGCAAGGACAGGAAAGGCAGAGAGGTCAACCAGAAGAGCACTTGGTTTGTCACCCTACACTGGGGGTGTGGGAAAGGGGAATAGAAAGAGGAAAAAGGGAGAGAGTAAGCACCGAATGCGTGTGGGAGGGACACTATACAGAGGTAGACCATAAACGGTCTCTTAAGCAGGCGCACTTCAAGTATAGCACTAGTGCACGAATCGATTTTCATGCCAGCGACACGTGTGGCCACGGGCCGAGTATCTTTGACTCAGTGAACGGTCTCGAGTCCAGTCGGTGCAAAGTCACCCGCAGAGAGAGGTGTTGTACATTGTAGCGAGGGCAGCTACACAGTAGGTGCTCGATGGTTTCCTCGCACCCACAGGAGTCACACATCGGGCTCTCGACCATCCCCAAACGATAGGAGTATGCATTCGTGAACGCCACTCCCAGCCACAAATGGCACAGCAAGGTTGTTTCGCCGCGGGAAAGGCTAGATGGCAGTTGTAACCGTAGCGTGGGGTCAAGTTTATGTAATCGACAATTGAAGGCACTTGAAATCCAGAGATCTTGTGACTTTTTGCGTGCAAGTAGGCGAAGTTCCCTGGTGGCGTCCGACCTCGCCAAAGGTGTTGGACGCGTGTGGGTACTTTCGTGTGCAGATCGGGCATCCTTGTCAGCTAGGTTGTTGCCGATGATGCCACAGTGAGCAGGAATCCACTGAAATGTGATGTTGTGCCCTCTTTCCAGAGCACTTCTCTGATGTCAGGTATCATCTACTTGTAAGTTTTGTGGTGTAATGCAGACTTGATACTATGGAGAACTGCCTTAGAATCACAAAATACAACACATTTCTCTGTTGGCTCTTCGGTGACATTCGTCATAGCGGCATGGAGAGCTGCGAATTCTGCCTACGTAGATGTAGTCGTCTCTGACAATTTGAATCTAACTGTAACCTGCTTAGCTGGAATGACGAATGTGGCAGTTGAGCTGGTAGGTGAGGTCGAACCGTCGGTATATAAATGTATGCGGTCATGATGCGTCTGGTGCAGTAATAGGAGCGTAAGTTGCTTCAGAGCCGGCGATGGATGATTGGAATTTTTTGAAATTCCAGGAATAGTAAAATATGCTTCAGGCTGTCGCAGGCACCACAGTGGAGATGAAGGCTTCGCCGCCGGTGTAAAAGATGACGGTATGCACTCTTGATGAGCGTTAACAACTCTTGAAAAGGTTGCTTGAGGTCTCTCGGCTGGTAGGGAGGCCAAATGATGGTCGGGGATCCTTGACAGATGGCGAATGTGCGCTCTGAGAGAATCGACAGCTACATGTGTCTGGACCATATGGTTTCCCACGATGGCAATTGTTGCTGCTGTTGAGGTGCACCGAGGCAGCCCTAAACACGCGCATAGGGCTGGACCTTGTAGGCTCTCCAAAGTGCGAAAGTTCGTCTTGCATGCATTTGACAACACTGGTAGACTGTAACGTAGGAGTCCGAGAAACAGTACCCTGTACAGCTGCTTCATAGAATGGATTGGTGTCCCCCAGTTTTTCTCGCAGTGAAATTTGAAGACCTGTGCAATGGCAGCTAACTTCTTCAGATAGACACACTGAGGGCTCTACGAGAGGTTGCAGTCAATGATTACACACAGAAAGCGATGCGTATTAACATGGGATACAGCTTGACGATTGACTGAAACATGATACAATAACATTTGCTTGCGCGTAAAGCAAACCAATGCGCACTTTTCAGGAGACACACTGAGGCCTTGTTCTCAGAGATAGAATGCCGTCATGGTTTCCGCCCACTGAAATCTGGCTCGTACATAAGGGTGAATCAGCGCAGAGGCCCAGATGCAAATGTCGTCTGCGTATATCGAGACATGAACTGTCTGCGGTAGGTACTCCGCTGGTCCTACCAGGACGAGGTTGAACAAAATAGGGCTCAACACTCCACCCTGTGGCACACCACGGCAGATGTAATGTTCTCAAGTTTGGCCGTCTTCGGTCTGTAGAAACAAGCACCTCTCTCTCAAATAGTCCCGAAGCCACTGGTACACCCGGGCACCAACTCCAACAGTCTCAAGTGACTTCAGTATGACCTCATGGGTGACCTTGTAGTATGCTACTTTTATATCTAGAAAAAGTGCCACTGATAGGCGCTTGCGGCTTTTTTTTGCTTTTGGACCCAGGTTACGATGTCAATGACGTTGTCGATGGACGGGCGACATCGACGAAAGCCCGTCATGGCGTCCGGATAGATGTTGAATCGCTCTAGGTATCATTCCAAGCGAGCAAGAATCATTCTTTCCGTCACTTTGCCGATGCAGCTCGAAAGCGCAATCGGACGATATGATGAGAGCTCAAGTGAAGACTTTCCAGGTTTCAGAATAGGGATCAAGCGACTCGATTTCCATTGTTTAGCAACGGCCCCATTCTGCCAAGACTCATTGTAGTAGTTGAGCAGCTCTTCACGTGCGTCTTGTCCAAGGTGGCATAGGGCAGAATACGTGATGCCATCAGGTCCTGGTGACGAAGAACGCCTGCAGGTCGCCAACGCAGCATTGAGCTCTTCGAGTGAGAATGGCACGTTCATTTGTGGTACACGTGCTTCAGGGGGATGTCAATAAGTACTGCGTCGGTAATGATGACCACTGACTCAGCAACTCGTGCACAGAACTCCTCAGTTACATGAAGTTCCGAGCGGAGTTGGTAGAGGGCCAGAGCAGCAAAGGGCTTCCCTTGATGCGGAAATGAACGAAGACCCCTAACCGTTCTTTATATGTGCGAGAGCGATTTTCTGGGATCAAGCGACTGACGGTAAGTTTTCCAACGCTTGTCTTCCAATTTATCTATACGACGCTGGACTTTCTTTTGTATGCGTCGTGAAGTCCTCAGATCCAAGACGGACTTCGTACGCCGGTATCTCCTCTCCGCCAGTTGGCGTGCCGCACGCAGCCTCTCCAGTTCCACGTCCAAGTCTGTTCACCTTGCTGATCTTGTAAGCGAGCAGATGGATGTTTTCAATGCCTCTGAGATTGCATATGCGATAGTGTATGAGATGCCTTCCCGACAAGGGTCATCCATATCCTTTCTAAACTTTGACCATTCAACTGTGCGCAAGACAGTAGAAGAGCGTTGCTCAACTCCTATAATCTTTATATATGTTGGAATATGGTCGCTTCCATGTGTTTCTATGTCCGTAAACCACTGGATGCTCGGGGCAAAGCACCGTGACACCAAAGTTTAGTCCAGCAGCTACTGTAGGTCGTGACTTGCAGAAATGTAGGGCTGCCGTCATTCACACAGCACAAATCGTGGTCGGCAGCAAAGGAGGCAAGACTTCTGCCCTTGGAGTCAGCCTTAGTGCTTCCCAAACGCTGGTGATGCATGTTGAAGTCACCTGCGATAACCCAGGGGTCATTGTTCATTAGTAATATTTTCTTAAGTCGTTCGCCGTCGAAGTGACCCACTGGGGATGTGTAGGCTCCAATTATAGTAAATGACGCATCCTTCTTTTGGACACTCAGGCAGGCATATTGGTTGTCGTCATGAGGCTCTACCGCGTTAGCGATACATGTAAGGTCCGTGTGGATGTAGATGATTATTTTCGTGCTGGCGCAGCGTGTGGACGAGACGAAAGATTCGTAACCGGACAGTGTGAGTGGCGTTGACGTATTTGGTTCGCAAATGACCAGCATGGGGAAGCGATTTGCGAAAATGAATTGACGAAAGTCTGCTATACGGGTCCCGAGACCCCTGGCATTCCACTGTAAGATCGACGCACCTTTAACTTCAGTGCGGAAGGGGACTATTGGTCGAGACATGGTGCTTAACTGATGCCAGCAAGCACTGGATTTAGTGCATCTAGTATTTGCAGAGCACTTCGAGCTGCTGGTGCTTCCAGCTTGTTCAGTATGATGCACATTGTATTAATTAGCGATTGCAGCATATCAACCGTCTGCCTGTCTTAGTCGCACAAATCACCGACAGTAGACGGCGGGGGTTGTCCAGCAAAAGTTTGCTATGAGTCTGTAGATGGATGCTGTCGTTTCGGCAGAGCCGGTCAAGATTCTGCAGATGTGGTCTTCTCAGTGGCCTTGTTCTTCGCGGTCCTTTCTACAGTGTCTGGCCTGGGCGGTAGAGGAAGATGTGGTGTTGTAGAGAGTGGCATGCGCGTCGCAGAGGCAGCGGCCTTCCTTGAGGAGCGCCGGCGACGGGAACGTCGCTTCCTGATTTTATCGGCGGCTTCACGATGCGATGAATGATCACTCGCCATCTCTTTCAAGATGGCCATTTCCTTCTTGATATGTGGCCACTTCTTCGATGAAGCTTCATGTGACACTCCGCAGCTTCAACATTTCATTACAGTCACGCCACATTTATCTGCAGCGTGGGGCTCGGCGCAACGGGGGCATGCTGGCTGATTTTCGCAGACGCTGCTCACGTGTCCCAGTTTCATGCATTTGCGGCACTGAAGAGGCTTCGCACTGCATGCCTGAAGTGTCCTACCTTAACATGCGAGGGTATATATTTACCCCTGAATGCAATTTTCACGCAGCATGACTTGCCTAGCCGCTTAACATCAACGACGACCTCATCATTGGCTGGCTTGATAAGAGTCGGCCAGTCGTTATTAAGGATGGCGACGTCTACGTCGTAGCTAGCGCCGGTGACTACGTCGGATCCCAGAGGGATGCAAGAGTGCACCTGAATTCCATCGAGGTCGGTTACGCTGCGTAGAGTGGACATGCTGGACATCAACCGCCAGTAGATTTTTTCGGGTGTTCACTCCAATGTCAGATATTTCATTTGGCACCAGGGCTTCCAGGTACATCGACACAGATTGCCTGTTAAGTAGCTTCATGTTGACGGTGGGAAGCACGGGCACAAATATGATGGTATTGGCATCCGGCCTCTGCGTGTGTCTTACTGTTTGCGTGCTTGACGATGAGGACGTCCTGGTGTTCCTTCTTTTCGCTCTGCGGTTCTGCACAAGCCTGAAGTCGTCATCGGAAGTGTCCTCACTGCTGAGGGAGTAAACATGGCTGTCCTTGCTGTCGCTGTAGCTCTGCTGACCGATCCGCTTCCTGGAGGCGGCCGCCGCCGTCGCCGGTAGACGTGCGGGGTACTCCGCTTCCATCACGACCGAGCAAGGAGCGAGGACAAGCGGATGAACCTAGATTTGCACAGAAATAAACCGGAGCTAGAAAGAACAGCACTGTATCAAAAACATTTCGTCGTCGTCCTCCTTTCCAGTTCAACACGGGCTGTCCATCTATCCTTCGAAATACCTCATGGGACTAGAATATTACTGGGTTCGTGGCAGTCAATGACACTTTTTGGTCTCGGTGTAATCCCGTGATGAGTAAGACACAAAAAGTTTGACTATTATTCCGAAAATGTATTTAATCACGAAGGTGGCGATCGCAAGCGCAGTGAGTGCTTTGACATCTGAGCGTGTAAGTCCGCGCGCGGCGCTCAACCGAAGAAACCAAAGCCAGGTCCATAACCTCCGTAGCCCCGGTAGAGTCCAAAGCCAGGGTATCCACCATAGCCGCCATAACCTCCGTAGCGGCGAAATCCACCGTACCCGAAGCCTGGACCAAAGTTGCCTCCAATGCCGCCGAAGAGACCAAGCTGCGCAAATGCCCGGCTGCAAAGAATAGCCACGACCACGAAGACGACCAGCAGGGACTTTATCATGGCGAGGTCAAAGGTGGTGCGCAGAAGGCTTGAGCTGCAATTGAAGTGCAATTTGTATTAACGGATGAAGCGGAATCCTAGAAACACAC
This sequence comes from Dermacentor albipictus, assembly GCF_038994185.2. Classification (NCBI taxonomy): domain Eukaryota; kingdom Metazoa; phylum Arthropoda; class Arachnida; order Ixodida; family Ixodidae; genus Dermacentor; species Dermacentor albipictus. The sequence continues at coordinate 167,954,511 of NC_091823.1, forward strand.
AATATTCGAGTGCTCTAGCAGCCTGCATCTTACTAAATTTACTTGAATAATGCAGACGGGAAACTGCGTCGGAAACAGACATCATTTGTTTCGTTTTGCCCAGTTAACTTAGCGCCTATGGCGGGGAGTTGCTAAGCATGAGGTCGGCCGCTCGATTCCCGGCCTTGGCGGAATGCAAACGCTGGAGAGTTGCGTTCTGGGTTCGCGGTAAAGAACCCCAAGTAGTCCAAGTTATTCTGTCTTGAATCACAAGACACGATGTGCTCAATCTTGTAGAAACGCGGCACAGCACCTCGATACCACGAGAGATGCGCAGTGAACATCGGCGATAAACGTTTCCCTTAAATTATATGTTCAACTAGTGGAAGAAGACGCGCGCCGTCACTTTTTGTAAGAAAATCGTCTCTCTGCGATGCCGTCAACGCGCCAAGCTTCTCAAAACGCTTCCTTGCACGAGAATTATGCGCAAGCGCTCCTGTACACATGCGCTCGTGGCCCAGTGGTTTCTAGGGCACCAGACTTTTGTGCAGCGGCGAATCTGCTTCAAAGCCAAGCATCGGAAATGTAATTTCTATTTTTTTTTGCCGACATCGTCCACTTAGGGAAATGTGCGCATGTGTCGTGCGATCGGAGTAAGTCGATAGCCGGTAAAAGCTTACACTAAATTGCGCCAACGAGGCTAATGAAGCTTTGTTTCAAAATGATGTTGCCGACTGACGTAACAAACTGGCAGGGTACGCGTACTCTATTACTGGTATACTACTCATCCACACCTTTAGTTTCTTTTTTCTATGTCAGTTTTAGTTGATTATTTTTAAGTACAATGAATGGGTAAGAGAAAATATACAGACGAGGGCCCCAAAGTCAAAGACTGCAACTGGACCCTCGGTTAATATTAACAATGGAGAGACATATGAAAGATGCGCACCCTACGTGGTTCCTCAGTGGCTATGGTGTTAGGCTGCTGTACACAAGGTCGCGGGATCGAATCCTGGCCACGCCGGCCGCATTTCGATGGGGCCGAAATGCGAAAACACCCGTGTACTTAGATTTAGGTGCACGTTAGAGAACCCCAGGAGGTCGTAATTTCTGGAGTCCTCCACTACGGCGTGCCTCATATTCAGAAAGTGGTTCTGGCGCGTAAAACCCCATAATTTATTTTTTAAATGAAAGGTGAGCATGCTAGGTGAAAGAACCAAACAACAATTGCGAAAGATGCAACATAGAAAAATTAAGTAAAGGAAAACAATTGTCAGTATACAAGCCTACAGTGCATAAAAGAACTGTGAATATATACAAATGACAAATGCACTATAATAAACGATGTAAACTTAGTTATACATGTAAAAAAGCTTAAGGGCATAACTAAATGCATAAAAGGATGAAGATTTCATGGTGTTGTTGAGCGAGCGATAACGTCATTCATTCATAGTTACAATGAACCGTAGGTAGTAGGAAATTGGAGATACGTGCAAGCCTGTTGTTATAATTATTATTGATGAGGTACCTGAAATAAGTGAATTCGTATGAAAGTTTTTTATTAAGTAATTTATTAAACATAATTAATATGTAATGGTTGAAAATGTTCGTTGCAACAAGGAGGTTATTTTCACAAAGTAATCGAATAGCACTCGCGGGAAGCCCACTGTTAGTGATAATCCGTATTGCTTGGTTTTGTAAGTGCTGAATAGACGAGATATGACAGTAATATGCATTTCCCAAGAAACAATGCCGTATTTAATGTGACTATGAACTGGAGAAATATGCTTTTGATTTGATTAATGCTCTAATATCGAAGGTACACTTTTGCTTAATGAAGGCAATGTGCTGATGAAAGTTTAGGTTAGGTTAGAATCTAATTTGACGCCCGAAAATGATACACAATCGGAGACGGGAATGTGATGACCATTTAGAGTTATCTCAGACAGGCCAGGTAGTATGCTTTGGCTAGACCGGAAAATTATGAATTGTGTTTTGGTGGGACTGATAATAAATGATCGGAAGACCATCGTGGAACACTATGTTGAAGCTCATTGTTTAGTCTAAGGATTAAGGTTGTTGGAGGTTTGTCACACAAGGAGATAGTAGTATCATCTTCGTATAGTACACAATGTGCAGATTTAAGACACGTGGGTAAGTCATTATGTAAATCGACAGCAGTAAGGGACCTAGTATGGAGCCTTGTGGTATACCTTGATTAATAACTTCAGTTTAACTGCTTTCTATCATGCAGATAACTTTCTAGGAGTTTTAGTACTGAGCCGGTAATTCCGAAGCTTCTAGCTAAGTAAAAAGTACGGTCTGATTAATCGTATCAAAAGGTTTAGTGTAGACCAAAAATGCCGAACCAACGAAGTTACCCGTATCAACCGAGTGATGAATGTAGTAAGCTAGGGACATTAAAGTTTAGTCGAACTGCCAGCGCGAAAATGAAATTAGCAGATTGCAGCAAATTAAACTTCAGCAAAACAATTCATGTGTACGATAAGGCCGCTTATGAAGCAAATAATAACTACGACATTTCCTGCCTGCGTTTTAATCCAGTCTCGATTCTCGAAGTCTTAATGACAATTGGGTAATCTTTAAGGACAAAGAATTCAGCTAACTAATAAATTCATCTCCAACATAAACTCTCTTGCCATTAAAGAAAAAACACGGTATCGAAAAAGCAAGAAAAAAATATTTTTCGTATTGCGAAACCTAATGAAAGTGCTTGCGCATGGGATAGGCACCATGCTGCACAAGACGCGTATTACACTTTAATTCGAAATGCTAATTCAAAATTTTATCAGAGTGACTTACCTAAACTTCTAACAAATAAACCTAGAACATTTCAGAAACTCATCAACCCGCAAGCGACACATGACATTATAGGCGCAAACGATAATAGCAAGGAGGTGAACGACGCTCATTGTGCCGAAATGTTTATCACGTTCTCATCCATGTCTACTAAAGAAGCTGATTTACGATTTTGTACGCAACCTACTACGACATTGCCAATGATGGCCCCAGCGGCATTCTCTGTTGCAGGCATTTCGTCGCTCATCGACAGAATTAAACATTCTCCATCAGCCGGTGCAGACGAAATTAACTCCAAACTGTTCGAAAATACTAAACAAATTATTGCAGTGCATTTCTCATCGCTGTTAGCAATGTTGCTTGAATCAGGAATTTTGCCTGACGGCTAGAAAGTGCAGAAGCGGCGGGAAAGTGGGAATACAAATCAGGCAGCAAAGAATTCCCCTTAAATTATCGCCCTATTTTACTAACGGGCGTCCCATGCAAAATATTGGAACATGTCATATGCTCTCAAATAATGCAATTCCTCGACACGAACAATATTTTTGATCGTTCGCCAGCATGGCTTTCGTAAATCTTTACCCTGTGACACTCAAATGGCAATATTTATTCATGAATTCCATTCTAATCTTGACCGTAACGTTCAGACGGATGTATTACTTCTGGACTTCGCTAAGCCATAGCACAAAGTACCACACAAACAACTGTTACTAAAACTTACCCAGTAGAAACTGCAACTCGAAATTCTCGATGGATTCCAAAATTTCTTACTAACGGTCCTCAGTTCGTCTATATTAAAGGTAGCGGTTCTAGGTCCCTCTCAGTCACATCGGCCTTCACCCAAGGGTCTGTTCTTGCACCCTTTAAGTTCCTAATACATATTAACGATCTACCCAACCGTGTATCGTCTCATATACGCATGTTTGCTGACGGTAGCGTCATCTATCACACAGTTACTAGCCTTTATGATCAAAATGTGCTCCAAGATGACCTTAACCGTTTACAGGAGTTGTGCGACCTTTGGCTAATGAAGCTTTATCTGACTAAATGTAAACTCGTTTCATTTCAGCGCCCGCGTAATCCTTTGGTTTTTTCGTGCGCAATCTCTAACTCCACTGGTGAACAAGTCCAGTCCTCTAAGTACCTTGGCGTCACTTTATCCTGCGATCTTGCCTGGCGCGCGCAAGTCACCAAGGTTATATCATCAGCGACCAGATGTCACGGGTTTTTAAAGCGTTATTTGCGTAACGCCTCGCAGGTCATAACACTTCTCGCGTATGAATCTCTAATCAGATTCTAGTATCGCATGAGGCATACTTAACCAACGAATTAGAATTCGGGCAAAATCGTCCCACTAGGTTCATTCATTCTTCGTATTCATGTGACTTGAGCATGTCATTCCTCAAACACGAAACTGGTCTTCCAAATCTTTCTGTGCGTCGCCGCATCGCCAGCCCCTGCTTGCTTCACAAGTTTTTCTACAGCTTGGAAAAACTTGTGATGCAAGCAGGGGCTGGTGATGCGGCAACGAATCACCCCATCACATCACGCATCACAGCTTCATCTGCATTTGGGCGTCTGCTGTAACATGACTGGAGGTACGAGCACGGCTACAAAAGGCAGCTACTTTAACATCCCTGTGCTTGCGAAAAGAGAACTTAGAGCTGTTTTGAGAGAAATGCTGCCTTGTTACTTTTACTCGGAAGGCAACGAAGCGTTACTCTGTAAGAGTCAACGCACAAGCACACTGATTTTTAGGGGTAATTATCGACCGCGACCTATCATGGAGCCCGCACGTTTCATACCTAAAGAAGAGGTTGATGACAATCCTACATCTCCTCAAATTTCTTGGCGGAAAGTCATGGGGCACATCGGTGCGGTCAGTGCTGCAGCTTTATAACTCCTTGTTCCTCGGTTTCGCAAGATACAGCCTCCCTGTACTTGGTAACACCTGCAGAACAAACCTGCGTGTACTCCAGGGACTACAAGCTCAAGCCCTAAGGACGTGTCTCGGTATCGCAGTCCTTTGCCCCTCCCCCAGTACGGGGTAGCCAACCGGAGGTAATCTGCGGTTAACCTCCCTGTCTTTCGTTTGCCTTTCTCTCTCTCTCTCTCTCTTTCCGCAGCTTCTGGATCATCAATTCCGGTCCGGATTTGATCCGGACTACCCATCCGGATCAAATTGCACGCTCACGTGCTCGCACTGCCACCTTCGCTGCCACATTTTTTCTTCGTACAGCATTGGACTGGAATGGCCTTTCCCGAGACATTGCAGCCATCCCTTGTACATCAACTTTTGCAGAAAACGTCATAGCACGCTGTTCCGCATAAAGACTGTTATTTGTAACCTTCACTTGTTTCCCTACCCCTTATGTAATATACCATAAACGGGGGTCCTTAAGGTAATAAAGTGATGTGATATGATGCTGTATGTGTTACAGAAGTAGTTACTGCAACACTTTGCTATGCTAGAGTTTCATAGCTATAATTTATTTGGTCACCATTATTACAGTACTTACGTAAGTTCATAAACACACTAAGAAGTTGCTATAGTTTTTTTGGAATAGTTCTTGTGTTTTGCCAGTTCATTGTCGTAATACTGTCGTTTAGACTTCTTTTAGCAAGTTATCAGAATGTTAAAATAATTTGTATGACTTGCCCCTAAGCGTGCATTAAAAAGGTTTGTTTTTGGCCTTTTTGTATAGGTTTTCTTTTTTTTCTTATACTAGTCACTTAACCTTTCGTTACCCAAAGATTACCGGGAAACTTAAAATATTTCCTGCATCTGCAGGTAGTTGTGTAAGCACAAACGACTTCTAGAACGGTGGAAAAAAATTGTCAATAGCTTGATCGGGATCATGCTGGGAGTTAATTACTGACCAATCAGTATTTTTTATAGTGTTAACAAAGCTATCTTGGTCAAAATTGGAGGGAACGTAGCAAAGCTCGGACTAGGGTATTTCGGCCTGAAAGGAAACGAATATTAGAAACAAAATGTGATCTAAGTATACATGACACCGGAGTTTGGAGTTGGTACAATGTTTGTTAGGGCATGGAGAAGAAGCGTGTTGGTACCATGAATAGAACACCTAGTGGGAGAGTAATGACTCATTCCAGTGAGAAACCAGCAAAAGAGTCATATAAGCTGTTAAACTTCCCCTATCGACGTCAAGTAAGTTAATGTAAATATCACTGACAATCAGGACTTGCTTATTTTCAAGAAAACTTTTTTTTGCAGAAACATGGAGAGTATAGAGGGAAAATCAGGGATATATGAAGAAGGAGAGCGGTAGACACAACGAAGCTAAAGCTGTCATGATTCTGAGAATTCAGCTGTAAGTCAGTTTCGATCCATTTACATTAGCAAAAAGACCAAGGATACGCTTATAAATAATCTCAGATGAAACAAATATAGCGGAACCACCGTATCGATCCGAGATACGGTGGCAGTATACTGCTTGGCATGGACAAAAACCGTGTAACCTACTATCCGCATTATCAATCCATGTTTACGAAATGCAAACAAATGAAAAAAGAATAATAATAATATGTGGGGTTTTACATGCCAAAACCACTTTCTGATTATGAGGCACGCCGTAGTGGAGGACTCCGGAAATTTTGACCACCTGGGGTTTTTTAACGTGCACCTAAATCTAAGCACACGAGTGTTTTCGCATTTCGCCCCCATCGGAATGCGGCCGCCGTGGCCGGGATTCGATCCCGCGACCTCGTGCTCAGCAGCCCAACACCATAGCCACTGAGCAACCACGGCGGGTGAGAGAAAAAGAATAATAAGTGAGTCAGTTAATGGCTTACAAAGCAACCAACTAGGTTTCCTGGTTGAGGTTGGCTGCAAGCAATCATTTCGAAGCAGCCAACGTTCTAAACGTTGTGTACAAAACCACAACAGTCAAGAGTGATTTGGCTAAAGAAAGCCCAACTGCGTACGAAGCTGTCATGATGAAGCTTACGCCAAGCAGAATATGTACCCTTCTATATTGGATGTGCTGCCATATGTGACTCAGAATGCATGGGACAAAAGATACGTGTGAATCCGCACGTAGGCACAAAGGAACTGCGTTTCTAGCAAAAACCCGAATTTTGGCTGTATTTCTTTCCTTTATTTAAAAACGTTTACTGAGCCTCCAGCTCTGTATATTAACACGCAAGTAACGCAATCGCGCATTCTAGTCCACGCACGTGCAGGTTTACAAATTGGGCGCTGAAAGACAGTTGCAACTTACACAGCAAACTTTCTCTTTCTGTTTTAAACCAGCATGAGAAGTTTCAGCTCGATTGGCTTACTGTTAGAATAAATGAAGAAAATATCGAACACGAGCAATACGTAAAGATCGTGTACAAAAACAACTGGCAAGGAATGAACGGTAGCATAACGTCTTCATTTTGTACTACATGACTGTTGAAATGAAACACGTGTTTTGAAAATTTCCTTTAAAATGTAGAAAGAGAATAACAGACGCCGTTTTAAATGGGAAAAATCTAGAAGTGAAAATTTAGGTCTCACAAAGCGAAACGACAGCGAAGAAGCACTGGTTTGCTTAGATAACGCTGGCTAGTGTGAATTGGAATAGAATTGCATTCAGCTACTTGAAGGTATACTACAATCGAACTTTCATTCCGCAGTTTGGGAGAAATTATCTTCAAATAAATATTACTCAGGAATTTAGAAACTGAAAGGTCGCGAATAGCTGTAAGCCGCAAATAATGAATAGCCCACAAAGAAACAAAATTGATCACATTGCTCGTCACTGAAAGAAGGCTTTTAAAGCATCTAGAAGCGGGAAGATCCTTCCCAAATATCTATCAATTGCTGACGCGTCCGCATTTGAGACCTCACCTGAAAAAGGTTCCCGATTCGGCCGTCTCACAGTGTGCGTCGCCCACCAGTATTCTGGCTTCCGTCTCTTATATATGCATCCACGCTGTTGAATGATGATCACGTGCGCGAAACGCCCCGGATCATTGTGCACACATATAGAAGGAGGAAATGGCGCACCCCAAGGTGACTTGACCAGCCCCGTTACCTAAGTGCTACCTCAGTGGCGCATTGCTGCTTACGATGTGTACTGGACACCGAATGGGCTGTTGGATAGCTGCACCATCCCTGAAACCGTAGTTTCGTATAATACAATTATGATCACAGTGCTGATTGAAATCGTGTCCTTCGGCGCAAGGCAGCAGAAGATTCCGTCTGCTTACGTCCGGCCCCTCAGCTTGCCTCTTTGGAATGTTACGCAGTATGCCGCACCGTCATGACCGTTAGTAAGTGTTTCAAGAGACGAAGGTGTACTGACAGGAAAAGTGCGCGCAATAGGCGGAAAACATTATTAGTTCGCTGCAAGCTGTGCTATCATGTGTTCAGACGAAAAAGAATATTGCGCAGGTCTCACGCACCGTTGTAACGGATGTTGTATTGCATTCATTCATTCATTTAATTTATCTTAAACTTAAAGGTTCGGAGGCAATACATAAGGGAGGGCTTTAATTCTTGTGACAATGTTAGAACAAATGTAGAAAGCAGTGAAGAAACAACAATAAACAAAAACAAGCCAGGAACAATTGTGAAAAAAGCGGAACACCGTGTTGGAGTAAGGGTGGGTTGGATCGATAATTAAGCAATGTGGTAAATAACATTTTGCGGAACATTTTGCGGTCAGTGCAAGTGATGGTAGTTAAAGTGTACGTCGTATTGTGGTTATGCTGGTTTCGCGAGTGTAATTGGAAGTTATAAACCGAGCAGCGTGGTTTTGTATTGTTTCTATGCCATCGGTAAGATGTGATACGGAAGGGTGCCAAAAAGATGACGCACATTCTAACTGCGGACGTACAAACGTAAGATATGCTAGCTTTTTTCGTTGCAGGTGATGCGGCTTTCAGGTTACGTTTTAAATATCCAAGGGTGCGTGAAGCATTAGGATAGATGGTGTCAATGTGAGTTGACCATGATAGTGCCGATGTCATCTGAACGCCGAGGTATCTGTAAGACGGGGCATGATTGACAGGAGCTGAATTTATTGTGTAGCGTGACTGGTTAAGCTGTGGTTTCGGGTGAATGACAGAGCTTTGCAATGAGTAAGGTTAAACGGCATGAACCATTTCTCACACTATTCTGCGATGGAATCGTGATCCTGTTGTAGTGCGGTGATGGCATTAGAGCCTTTGATAGGGGAATATAGGACGCAGTCGTCCGCGAAAATAATTTATTCCTAATTTTAGCAAGTGAGTCATTGATGTAGATGAGGAAAAGTAGAGGCGATAAAACAGCGCCTTGTGGCACACCCGATGTTACGCTGCTAAGGGATGAAATATGGTTATTTGCAGAGGTAAAATGCCAAACATTTTTAAGTAGCTAGCTATCAGCTCCGTATGGGGCTCCGCAAAGCGTTACCATATCCATCAATGTTTTCGTGTAAGGCGAGCAATTGTGTGAGACGACAGCAGCAAGACGACGACAACAGGGAGGATGATGATACGGCGGCGGTTTATTTTAGAGCGTAAGCGCTCTTTTCGAGCAGCCGGTGAGGTCTACATACAGTATGCTAAGATAGACTGATACATTATTCAAAAAGTCATGCCTCATTGTGTTTGTGTGCTGAAATGTTCTTCCGAGCAATATAAGAAACGTCTAGCGAATAGCCTTGCGGACAAGCTCAGCCTTCCTAGCAGCCCATGAAAATTCAGTCATGTAAGCAAGGACATTTGAATAGCGTTATCAATGCTCCAAGTGTAAGGTGCAAGAAAATACGAAGAAAAAACTGCCTTAAGATTTAAAGAAATTATGGGGTTTTACGTGCCAAAACCACTTTCTGATTATGAGGCACGCCGTATTGGAGGACTCCGAAAATTTTGACCCCCTGGGGTTCTTTAACGTGCACCTAAATCTGAGTCCACGGGCGTTTTCGCATTTCGCCTCCATCGAAATGCGGCCGCCGTGGCCGGGATTCGATCCCGCGACCTCGTGCTCAGTAGCCCATAGCTTATGATTTTGCTTCTGCTGTACAGCTATGGGAAAGAAAAAGGTTCATTGCCTTGAATTTATAAGAATTAAAGTTGGGCATTTGAGGGAAGTATCCCGAATTTAATGTCGCACTTGTACCAAATTTCTGCCTTGTATATTTTTTATATTTTATTTATTGTTTTATTTTTTATATACGCCGGTACCACATTTGTGGATTTGTATGCTAATATTTGGCCTGGGTATATGAGTGACGGGTAATTTGACACCCTACAATATCACTTGCGTTATGTTCGCATTTCAACTTGACACCCGCTGCAAGGCATGAGTATGTGACGTCAAGGTGTTTTCTTAAGCCAGGGCGCCGTTAACTGGCACCTTTGTCTTTCGAACTCGAGAAGACGTGTCTATGCAATCACGAGATTAAAGCCTCACGATAGGCCTATTAAAAGCGTTCTTTCTGGCTTCACAAAGTGCCAGTGCGAGGCCGTCATGGTGTCGTAAAGACGCGCGTGACCTTAGATATTTTGCGCTCAAGGAAGCGTGGTCGCCTTTCACCGTATCCATGATTTCGATACAACTGGCGCTCTCAGCTGTAATATTCACATCGAAGGCCGAACATTTTTGTTGCTCTGTTTTGTTCGTGCGATAATTGCAGTCCCAAGCAGCGTAAGCAACCGTTAAAATGTATGTCCGCCGTTCCCTGGTTACATTTTTTCCCTGGCTTTTTTCCTTCTTCATCTAGCATTTATGTTTGCCACTCGTCGTGCTTGCAGGTTTCTTTATTAGCTGTTGCACTTGCAAGCTATCAAATTGCTTTTGGGACATCCAGAATACGTACAGCGCACAACTTTCAGTGTCATTTGTTGTAAAGAGGCGGATCTATAACTCTCTTATGGAGCGCGATAAAATTTGCAGCAAACTTTGGGATATTTAACTACCCATCAGTACGAGTGAGTTAGTTAGTTTAGTATTAGATCTTGTGTGTTTGGTACATGAAGGAAATTGAATCCCTTCTCTGCTTACGAACCAATGACATCACTCGTCTTCTTTGGAAATATGTATTTTACTAAAAAAAATCTAGAAATATTCTTCATCAGCGCCATGCCTTTGCACACGTAGGGACCACTTTCAGCAGGGCCGGTCTCTCAACCATAGAAGCCATATCCACGTCCGAAGCCTCTATAGCCACCGAAGCCGCCAAAGCCTCGGTATCCGCCATAGCCTCCGTAACCGCCGAAGCCACGGTAACCACCGTATCCTCGGTATCCGAAGCCGCGTCCGAAACCGCCGTAGTAGGGAAATTGGGCAGCGGCCAAACTGCAAAGGGCAGCCAAGACGACGATTGTGACAAGCAGGGACCTGTTCATCTTGCAGGCAAGTGTTGAGCAAGAAACCACGGGTAAAAACCTACAGCAGAAGTAGTTGTAGCATTAGCAGTTTGTACGCACAGGCTTCACGGTACAGTTTATTGGGGTTGGATACTCTCAGGCTGCAGACAAAGTGCGCCTACAAGTTTCACAAAACCAGACTTGTCCACTTTACAGAAAAAAATATAACCTATTACTCATTAAAAGCGTAATTCAGTACAATTACTCATTGCATCTCCACAAGAGTAACTGAGCGATTACTCAGAATTAATCAATTGTTTCGTTCCTTTTCTCAGAAGTCTCATAACATTGCTGAGATACCGTAAAGAGAAAGAGAAATCTAAGGTGTTGCGTGACTGCAACACCTTATATTTCCCGAGGGATCAGTTATAGCCCGCAAGGAAACTACACGTCTCCTTATCGAATTCTTAAGAGAGACTGGTTTGATGGAGATATGGTGAAACCCTTCAGCGGTATTGTGCGAGACGCTCGGGTGGAGCAATTGCCGGCCTTGATCGCCAGGATAAACCCACCTGTTGCTACAATTCACCCCCACCCCCAGAACGAGCTAGTCAGGCACATTCAGTACGTCCTCTGTAGCCTTTCCTACATTGCTAAATCTTGCTAATAATTGCCGTTAAAAATTCATTGATCATCTCCTTGACTGTTTGCTGTAAGGACTTCAGCAGCGACAATGAAAAATTGCTCGACATGAGCGCCGAGGGGTGTGGCGATGTTCTAACGTATGGTCACCTTGAGCACAAAATTGTTCTTCCTCAGCACTTGAGCCTTCTGGGAAGGGAGCGCTTCATGTTTGCTCGGACTTCAAGAACAAGATCCCGGTTGGGACAGTGAAAAGCAGTAGTATTGTCCGTGGGTGATTTATTGGCATTACCTTCATAAATGGTCATCGCTATCGAGACACACCAGCACCAGTTCAACACGGCGGCCAACATTAGCAGTGTGGCGTTGACGTGATGACACATACATACAGCTCCCAGGTTGGCCCGCCGGAACATTCACTACCACGAGGCTGCCTAGTGACACAATGAAGGGCGTTCTACTGTGGTTCCCGCCTAATTTAGCCTCCTCCAAAACTGGGTCACGTGTTTCGGCTTGTGCTTTCAATAAACTAACTAATTGCATCTAACTGGTTAAGGAAAAAAACAAAAATATGGCAAATTTTATTGCTCAATTACAAAATAACCAAATATGTAATATATTACAAGTAATTATTTACGTGTAATTCATTACGTACAAATCTGTGCAGAACATATGCAGTGCAGTGTGCCGAATCGACGCATACCGTGAATTCACGCATCAAGACATTTTGAGCGTACTTTTCCAGTTACTATCGCAAAGGGAGGGTTTGTGTGCAAGACACTACTGATACAGGACAATAATATCCTCGTTGATAGCCTTAGAGGTCTGTAAGAACCACACTGAAGTGGAAATGTTTTGTTGTACTCCCGACAATGCATAATTTGACAGCATCATTCAATTGTAGACGCTCATTCACAAAAACATGGATAGGAGTGACGTGTAGCCTTCGGGACTTTGTCTTTAATAATGATGGAGCTGAACTATAAGATAAACGTCGTATTGGCATGTTGCGATCTGACGCCAGCAAAGACAAGAAATGAGAAGTATATTCAGCCTCAACTACAATGCCATTTTCCATGTTTCTAATTTGCAGGCTTCTAACTGAGATTTCAGACACTGCCACAATAAACGTAACTATATGGTGCCGGACAGTTATCAAACTGAGATTTCCAAACACAATAGCTTTGTTTTCTGTGTAAATATTTGGTGACAGCTCCCACCTGCAAATTCTTTTTTATATTAGAGGGAGGAGGAGAACAACTACACTGCTAGAGACTAAACTGACACGGAACCGGCGGTTTTGTAAACTTGAAATATTTTTCTTTTAAACTCCTACCATGGAATATTGAAAGCAGTTGGTGATAGTTCCACAAACTTTCATTCACAGCCACTGTGGCAGGTCTCCCGGTGTGTTATACATAGTGCTAGGACACATCAACATATTTCAGATAACAATGTAGCATGCGTATATTTGTTGCTAAGTATAGAGCCGAATTATTTCATTCACTTGCAGTTGGTGCACTACATATACTTGAACGCAACTGCATTCTCTTTAGTGCTTTTAGTTTCTGAAAAAAATAATAAGTGCTTATCGTTGTTGTAAGCGCAATAATATCGAGCGTGAAAGCAGTATTGGCTGAACGAGCACTGAAACCGCGGTCGATTGGCAATGGCCAGCGAGGTATCAGCTAGCATCAAAAATCCAGAAACCAATTAATTTCTGAAACCACGACTGTTGAAATTATAATAAATTATGGGCTTTTACGTGCCAAAACTACGATGCCATTATGATTCAAGCCGTAGTGGGGGACTCGCGAAATTTGGGCCACCTGGGGATCTTTAACGCACGCCTAAACCGGCACGGGTGTTTCTGCATGAAACCACGACTGCAAAGCACCTGTAAATGAACGGATACAAAACCACTCCTTGTGCAATTTTCCGAATCTCGCAAGTGTGCGAGAGATGGCCGAGTCTATCGTAGCTGCAGTGCTGTCACTCGTCGCAACTGGTAATAGCGTGCTCATACTATATGATCTGTCCAGACTAGTCGGACCTTCCCACCAGCGACTTGCGCATGGAGGCCGCGTTGCCATGTTCGTTGCAGAACGACTGTTGCTTCAGTCGAAGTGCGGTTTTTTTTTTTAGTCAGGCGTTTGACTTCCCAATTTTTTAACCTCTCCGGATATATTTCTAATGCTAGTGCACAAATCAGGGGCGCGCAGAAGCAGGACGTTATAATGCGCCGACTCTTGTGTTACTCGGAATAGCAGTGAGAGCGGCAGTACTCGACATCACCACTTAATTTTCTTCTCCTTGTTTCCTTTCCGCAATGACTAAGCTGTCACAGCTGGCACCACCACAAGAACGTTTCAAGGCGCTTGTAACAAGCTCGTCACCTCACGAGCATTTTCAAACTAGGCTACTAGACTAGAACAGATCAGGTGACCAGAGCTTGAGGAATTCCCAGTTGAGAAGCAGCGAGAGGCAAGCTTGTGCGCCATAGAAAGCGCAGACGCCTTCGTTACACCAATTTCAATGGCATAAAGAGTTTTATTACTTTTGGTAAACTAGACGAAAACAGTATCTAAGCTGGCTAATCAGGAAACCGAAAACTCGTTCAGTCCAAAAATAGGCTTAGACAGTAGCAATATTTTGACAAGTAGCGCTTGCCGGCGTGAACATTGGTTATCGTGAGTTACTGCTTAGTTCTTGGTCATCAATCGCGGCCGCTCGCTTGAGCGCTCTCAAATACTTAGTGGATGCGCCTTGAGTCAGGCAGTATCTACCAAGATGCTGACCAGCTACCGCACTTCTTGGAATCTAGCCAGGATGGCCTAAAGTCTAGGCCGAAGCCCGAAATGTGAAAGGTCAGAAAATAAATATATAAAAACTTACCTCGTATGTAAGCCATACAAAAAAAAAGAAAGGCGTTCAGCTGCAAAAATGACTCGCAATTTCGGAATGCTCGCTTTATAAGCTCGGCCGGAATTTGGTCCCATGCCACCGTGACCTATTTGACTACCTGAATATAAGCGAAGGAGATATCTCGAAGGCATGACGAAATAAACAGGCGCCTGAACTCGTCCCGAGTGATGCTTCGCAGGTTTGCGACTTCCTTCCTTCGCCTGTGTGATTACGGTGGTTACGAAGACTCCCGCTTCCGTTTGCGCCCTGGTGAAATCACCAGCATACTTTTCCACATCATGGAATGCTCTTCGGTCGGCCGTGCATGGCGGCTGCGGCCAAATCACATCCTCGAATATAAGCTGGCCCCTGACTTTCGTACCTTCTGTTTCAGGGGAAAGTATTGGCTTACTTTCGAGGAACTACGGCAATAGAGAAGGCATGCCACAGGATTGCGTTTATATTTGATTCTGGGCCGGACAATGGGCACAGCACATAAGTACTTGAACAAATATTGAATCTGGGGTGGCTGTTGTGAAAAAGTGCGCAAGTTGGAAAATTCTGATAAATAATTGGACTGTGAACCTGCAGAAACCAAAAAAAGAACACAAAATTTCTCGTTGCAGAAAGAAGAGCTTATAAGCTCCTAAAGAAATTTGCCAGTAAGGTCACTTTGCAGCCGTCTCGGGCAACCGGCCACAGTGACGGCAGCTGACCTTCGGAGGGGTCCGTATTCCCAACCGTCGCTGAAGTTTGTGTAGCTCTCGTGGACGGAAGCACGCCGTCCCTTATATACACAGGCGGACACTGGGAAAAAGACAACCACGTGCGTGAACCGCCTGTAGGTCGTTGTGCATGCGGTCGAGAGGGGGACGCCCTGCGCACCGAGGCGACTTGACCAGTGGTGCATGCGCACCGAGCGCAACGACTGCATGCCGCGCCAGTATTTACGACCGATCCTTTGACCCACGTTGAAGCACATGCACCACTGCTCCCGTCCTGAACGCCCTCCGTGCTGCGACTCCAGTCCGTGACCAGAATGCCGAACGAGAACGCTTTCGTCAAGAGATCGCAGTACAGAGCGAAGGAAGGCTTGCGTAGTAGTATGTTACACACCTGACAACATGCGAGCCTTAACATTAGTAAAACGAGTCCCTTGGCGGGGTAGAGAGGAGGAGGAATGATTACCCGCATAATAAGGAACTTCATCCTGAGCACACACTTTTTCATGGTATAGGCACGAACGTTATTTACGAGGACCTCAACTTTAGACGCCCCACACAAGCAGTAGCAAACTTTTAACAGCGGGAATTGACCCGCAACACGTTGTCTTTGGTTCATACCGACATTTTTCAGAGACTTGCTGATGCCGATCTTGCCTGCTTCAGAAAATATACTCAATAAACTTGCCCGAAGCAATTACACCGCTGGCACATGGCGTCTTTTACTGCCTGAAAGCTGCGCAAGTAGCATCGCACTTCGTTTCTCGGGTCATTTCTTTCTCCACTCTTGCGTCACCACACCTCTGCAGATCATTACTTTTTTGCAAAGAAAACCTATCTTTTTATTAAAGATGACAAAATAATTCTAAAATTGTGGAACAAGCCCCCCATAATGTACGTAAATAATTTAAAAAGTTCGGGAGAGTTGGCAGGTATGTGGCTATTGCGAGCCACTTTATAGCGTGTTTGGACCACGATCAATAACTTTGTGCTTTCTAAGGCATCTCTTCGACAGGCGAAAGAACGTTTCTAAACTACAAAATAGTGGTATCCGATTGAACCGGAGCTGGAAGCGAAGTTTCGTGTGCTTCAAGAAAACAAGTTCCGCTGGACAGTCAATTCACAAAACTTTTGCTGACTTTGTTGCTTGTCGTATCAGCATAAATTTAATTAGGTGAAAGATTTTCCTAGAGAGTCTGCTAGCGTTCTTAACTTAATGAATGGCATGCGGTTGGAGGCGCTTTGGAAAGGAAAGGAAAAAAGTACAAGAAACATTATCATTAAATCCAACTCTTCAGACCCCACGTGCTGACCATTGTGGAGCTTCTTTGCTTTATATATATTACATTACGGTGGCCCAAGTAACTCGCCAAGCTGTTAAAAAAAGCAAAAAGATAATAAAAAACTGCTTCAATACGCTTGCAATACATGCGGTGTTTCATCACCAGTACACTTGCGTTATCGGAACAATTTTTCTGCACTAATTACCTAACTAAAGTGCACGCTGAATAAATGTTTCATTTTTATTTCAGGGTGTGATTTTCAATGGGAACGCCGTTTGTGCGTCCTACAGCTTTCTATGCAGCTGTGTTCCGCACTCTCCTCTGTAATTATTTTATCAGCGATTTACTCGGAAATTTGGGCCTCCCACCGTGGTGCCGCGGTGGCCTGGGCGTCGTGATGCTAAGACCGAGCGCGTGAGATTCAACCCCAGCAACGGCGGCGGAATTTGAATGGGGGCGTATATGCAAAACGCGGGTTAGACCATCTGTCACCATGGTTTGCGCCATGTCACTCAACACCACGGTTTACACCATGTCACTCAGCGAGAACATGACGGTTGGAAGCACGATTTCAAAGTACCCTACCTGTATATTATGCAGAGGACTTGTCGAAACAATGGGTCTCACTTTTACTTTGTACTCATTTTGCTCAACGAGGACTGATGTGAAAAAAATTGATCTTGAAATAGTGTCTGCAAGGGGCTTTCTTACCCAATAAATCCGAATTTCTTTGTGTGATTTTTCATTATATTGAATTGTCTTTGCATTATTTTGTTCTCCTAGCAGATAGTGTACCTACGTGTGGGCCCATTGCATTAAAAGCTCCCTCATAGAAGGCAACAAACGCCCCATGAGGTTCCGACGGCCGCATTTAGATGAGGTCAAAATAAAAAAAAACGAAAATACAAAAAAACGACCGTTCGGGTGCATGTACATGAGTATGAGTACAAACTCATACCGTTCGGGTATGACCGTTCGGGTGCATGTACATGTGCATGAGTACAAACGACGCTCGGGTGCATGTGAATCTTTCCCAGGTGGTCGAAATTATTCAGAAATCTTCCGCTACAGCGTACCCCGCGATTAGCTTGCGGTTTATGTTCCCGCAAAACCCCATATTAATTTTTTTCAGGCAACACACACCATCATCTTACATGTGCAGCGTTGTTAATTGGGCAGTTTAAATGGCGCCGGAGTATGTTTAGTGGCAAGATATGAAATATATGTTGAAGTGACTTGAACGACATACTTGAAAAAAAAAAACATGACATGTCAATCATTCACACGACACAGGATTAGTACACACCATGAGCTCCACCACTAACTGG
The DNA here is from genome assembly GCF_038994185.2 of Dermacentor albipictus. Classification (NCBI taxonomy): domain Eukaryota; kingdom Metazoa; phylum Arthropoda; class Arachnida; order Ixodida; family Ixodidae; genus Dermacentor; species Dermacentor albipictus. Next base: position 167,972,496 of record NC_091823.1, read on the forward strand.
AAATATGCACATATGTTTTGTATCGTTTTTTTTTGTTCGTTGGCCATAATAGACTCCAATGTTTTTCCTGTATGAATTATTCTGTACAAGTTATGATTTCCGTTTTGTCTACCCATATTCTTAGCACTATTCAGAGAAATCCGTGCAAGGAAAAGAACTATAGAATGATGCATTTGAATCCCTTCTAATACAGAATAATAATCCATGCTTAGTTATTGCTGTGCAAGTTGGCCTTGCCATCAGTCTGATTCAGGCTTGGGTTTGTACAAGTTTTGACTGCTGATGTACTCCTCGAAGCCAACAGCGGCAGCACACTGCTGGAAATCAGTTTCCTACTTAGTAGACACCATAACACCAGTGATGCAGAGTTGTAGCAGAGATATGTAAACTATAATGTTTACCAGGATGGTAGTTTTGAATTGTTCCGGCAGCAACCAGTATTATTGCAAAGTTCAACTTGCTACCTACGTCGTCAACACGACGGAATCCTTCTTTTATTGTGATATCAAGAAAAGAAGCACCGACGGTGGAAATTTGCTCCTGGCGAATTTCGGCCGTCATCGTCGCCGTGATCCGTATGAAGCCGTAGTGCGATAACATCGCGGCCGCGCGCCGTCTGCTGTATGTGCGAGCGAAAGCTTGCGAGAGTGAGCCGGTAAGGATGGAAGCTGGATGGATGCGACGGCGTTTCTCGCGCTAACAAGAAAGGAAGGCGGCACGATGCACACTGTCTTCTCACGCACGCAAAGGGGGAGCGGGAGGGACTAGGTTAGTGCGTAACTCCTCCTGTACTCCAGCAGGGGCGGCCGCGTGGGTCCTATACCTTGGAGGCACTCTGCGCTGGATTCTAAAGCCAACCTACGTGAGACAGGTGATGGCTTTGCGTGCGCTCTGCTGCCGTGCCACTAGTTTGCGTTGAAACGAGAGGCAGCGCGCAAGTGAATTCGTTTGCCGCTGCTGCCCCTCTTCATCATTACAGTGTTCTGACAGCGATTGGTCTGCGGTGATAGAATGAGACGTGTTCGTGTTTGCCTGTGCGCGCGTGACAATGTGCTGGTTAATTTAGTAAAAAAATATTTAAATTCCGGGATTTTACGTGCCAAACCCACGTTATGATTATGTGTGCACGCCGCAGTGGGAGGCTTCGGAATAATTTCGAAAACCTGGAGTTCTTTACCGTGCACTTAATGCATGGTACACGGGCGTTCTTACATTTCGCCCCCAATGAGATGCGACTGCCGTGGCTGGCATTTGATCCTGCGACCTCGGGCTTAGCGGCGCAACGCCACATGCACAACCCCACCACGGGGGGTATTACTTCAGTCATTAAGTGAATGTATATAGCAGTTTACGCAGCTGATAAAACGACTAACTTTACTTCGTACAGCTTTATAATAACTTGCTCTCGCGGTCAAGGCTTCTCCTATTTAACGAGACTATGACTTTATTTTTGTTTACAGTGGCAAGTGCAGTGCCGTTATTGTTGTTTAGCGTGATGAAGGCTTTCTTAGCAAAAATATTAATAAACTAGAACACTTGAAATGTGTTATTATTCATAAGGAATGACACCCGATTTGCGGGGGATGTGTATTTATCTAGGAATGTATTTATCGATGTATGTTTGTCTCTAACCGCATCGGGGTACGGTTTGAGGTAACGATTCGAAATCAACCGTGGGACCAGCGTGGGTCACTGAGTATGTGACAATGTATACTTTACGTGCCGCTCTAAACGTACGTCTTTCACGACGACATAGGTCACTGCATACGCAGGACTGGGTAGGGGCGGCTGTTAGACGACACTATTTGACGCCGACATGGAGAAATGGGTACGTACCACTCGGTTTGTGCTGAGGGAACAGGCGTTCAACCAGCTGTGGTACCACTACCAACTGGCAATTGCTGCAGGCGGCTACCGCGGCTGGATGACGAAGACGACGACTTCGCGGCGAGCAACATCGAGCATTGACTTTTATTGTGCTAACATTCTTCGGGCACTTCACGCACCTTGTTTGTATGTTTCTATCTAATCGTTTTCCGTTTTCACGCCTTCCTGGATAACTGGGTAGTTCGAGATCGAATGCGTAGCGCATTGGCCAGCTGTGCCAAAAAGAAAAGTTTTAAACCAAGTATCCGACCAACCTGGGTCTCTAAGAATGTGGCAATGCGTACAAACGTGCTGCTCTTCAACGAACCTCATTCGCGTCGGCATGAGTCACTGTAGATGCGGCACTCGGCAAGTACCACTGTTCGAAGAAACTCTTTGACACCGAGAGGATCAGGAAGCTGTAACACACACAAGGAACGCCTTTCGCTGCGGTGGTTACATTTATAGATGTCAAAAAAGTTGATCCTGTCTCGTTCGCTGCTCAATTTAAATGAACAAAACAATTGCGGCAGAACGCATCTCACGATGTCAGGCGACATTGAGCATTACTCTTGATGTTATTATTATTTGTTTTGAAAACATATATTCAATGCTAACGCATTGAATAAATACGTCGACACAACATATTGCAACTATTCCAGCAAGTTATGTACGAGGCGCGTACTACAGTCGGACTCCCATTTCCCGCTTCGCAACGAACACAGCACCAAAAGCAAATTCCTTTTCATTACTGCCCGAGAAGTCTTTGTGATTACAAATTTGTTGCCGCGTCTTCCGAGCGTACGCTATCTAAAACCATAAATAACATGAATAACATGAATAACATGAATAATTACAATGACCTTTCCCAGTCTAGATACAAAATATGTGGTCTCGAAAGATTACTCCGTGGCCAGCAAATATTGATCCTTCATTGTTTCCCCACGCAAATTGTTCAAATTAGTAAAAAATATTGCAAAGGGTCTAGAAGACAGGTTGACCTCAATCGCACCACTGTACATGATGAAACCGGAGCCAGTTGAGAACTTAAGTGAAGTTATATTATCCAGAATGTTTACTAAATTTTGGCCTTGTTCAGCGCCAGGTCCAGAAGGAGTTACTTTAGCCACGATAAGTACCCTGCATAAACTGTCTCCATAATAACTTCTTAGTATGTTCAACCATTGTTTAAGGAATGCGTGTATAGCTGCAGTATTAAAAATTGCTTATATAGTTCTGATATACTCAAGGAGCAGGGAGTTGGATACGTTTAGACAATAATATATCAATTTCACTCACATACAATCTAGTTAAACTGAAAGAATTTTCAAATGCTCAATTACGCCCGTATTTCTGACAGTTCAATACTTAGCCCCCGTCAAATTGGCCTTGAATTGAATTCTATCGAATTTCTTATTTACGCATCCTAATGTAGCATAGAAAGCCTTCTAATTTGTAGTACCATAAAGAAAAAGACGGTGCTCTATATGGTGCGCGTGCGGTGAGTGAGAGGGTCGCATAGAACTTGCTCGGAACCAAAGAAAATATTCTTCATTATTCAATCTACATCAAGATGAAGCATATGTTACAGCTGAGCATGCCATACTAATGAAACCACTGGATAGCATTAGTTTTCCGAAATACTCTCCGCCATGGCATTCATTTGTACCCTTACACAGATGACATTGCTTTTTTGAGCGTCTCATAGTGATCGACATTTACTTTACGAATATCACAATCTTACGTAGGCACTCTTGAAGCATGGCTATGGGCTTGGAAATATATTTTAATTATGATATATAGAATGCATTTGTGTCCCATCATGGCATCCGAGTTCATCTTGTTTCCTGGAAGCGGACCTTATAAAATTCAGCCTCTGATACTTCCAGAACGGAAAGATCTGCTGTTCTGCCTTGGACTGGGTAAGTTTTTTACCAACAAGGTTCTGTATATGGAACCATTAATGCCATCTTTAAAACGTACATCCCGCATTCTTACTGTTCAAACGTTCCTAAAGATTTACAATATTCCTCATAGATGATCACTATACGTTTTCATTTTTGGACTGATTGCATTTTTTCACTCACTGGTCCCTGCTGCGCATGCTTCAGATTGCACAGTGAGTCGTAGGACCATTCGATATGCATATTAGATGTATTGACTCAACAAGCGCTATGAGTTGCGCTTTCGAATACAGCTACAAAGCAAGACACAGATAAACAAACGGGAGCGCCCCCATTTGTTTATTTGTGTGCCTTACTATGTACTTGACATCGAAAGCGCAACTCACATCAGTATGCAATTCCAGCTTGCCCAAGAAAGAGCGCTGAACAAGTTAATACACAGTGTGTCTTACTATGCTCTTGTCATCGAAAGTGCAACAAACAACACCACTTTGCAATTGCAGCTCGCCCAAGAAACAACGCTGAACAAGTTAATGCACTTGAAGCTTTCACATTGAACTTGACGATTCTCCCCAGAATGGTAAACTAATGTCATTCGAAATTTACAGCCATTTATGCTTCGCTGGCTGAGGATAATGCTGATGCAGGCATCTTCTCTGCGTCTTTGGGTTGGTCTCTTTGTTTTGACCTTCCGAATAACACGCATGTTTTCATAGCAGAACTACTGGTGATTGTTGAGGGGCTAGGCCATCTTATAAAGAAGGGACCGTCAGCTGTCGTAGATACAGACTCTTGTTCAGTGTGTTCTTCGTTGGCTACGACCACGAATACAAGTCTTTTGAGCATGTCCCAAGATGTAGTCACAAAATATCAATTGACCTAGCCTACCAGGCCACGGCGCTTTATACTTAAACAAAATGGAGGTATTATGAGCCAGAACGTTTCTTAGTAGATTTGTCGTCTCTATTTTAGCTGTTACAGTTTACGTAACTCCATCGAAATTACAAAAAATGGCTCATGCAAAATGATTTTAACAAATTATTCCTGGCAACATCTCCACTTTTTCGACATCTCCGTTATTACTGGGATCAACAGTGGTGCTCTTATTGGCAACAGGAAGTGCCATACAAAACATTACGCTGTCGTATCACATAGTTGAATACTTATTTAGACAGCTGACCTAAAGATGTACCTACGCCCTATGACATACTTGCAATGAAGTGGAATCAATAGACCACTTTTCTTTTATCCTGCCGAGGATATTCAAATCAAAGAAAGCGCACATCTTTATCAATTATTTTGGTATTACTATCAGTCAGCGGCAAACCGCTTCTCCGATCTAAATGCTCTTTTAACTCTTTGCAGGCAGGACTCGTATAGATTAATGAAGAGGATAGCGGCATGGTTACTGCTGGACACAAGCGCCTGGAGCATTCAATGGCGCATGCCTACACCTGGACGACCACCTCATCCACAAGCAGTCGACTAATGATCGCATGGTGCCTGTCACCGACTACCTAAAGCCCGCCATTCCCAAGAAATGTTGCCGTGGGCGGCAAATCGCTTCTTCGGTCTTAATGCTGTGTTCACTTTTTTACGGATAAGTTTTCTACGATCCATATTCATACGTATCCATATTGCGCTGTGCTGCTAACTGCAACAATTTCTTCTACTTGTTTTGCCTCTACTACTATTTTTGAAGCAATGCTTTCGTCTTCTTCGGATTCAAGGTGAACAATCAACTTGGAAAAACACTTCGTTAGTGACGCAAAGCGTATACACAAGTATGTCAGTTGCAAAGCGAGAGAGATTTGTCTGCCTTGCAAACGTATCGGAAACAGTCAACCAAAGACAGTATCAAACTGTCGGGAAATTCCCTTTGCCAATCAGTTTTCTTCAGTAAACGATGAACTGGGTCAATTGACGACAACGGTTGGGGCTCTTACTACTAACGTCAAGCTATCGTTCAAAGCCAGTGGAGAGCAAATGGCTGAAAAGTCAAATTCAGTCTTGAATTCAATTTGTATCTAACAAATACCATACAGTGATTTCAACCATGAATGCTAACTAAGCAAAGCTAACCCATCTACACGTTTGACTGGCATCATTATTTTCAACTGTTGTCACTAAGGTTGAGCCACTGGACCCAGTGAGGACCGAAGTGGATGATCTAAACAGCATAGTGGGAAGCGTATTTTGAAGTGTCTGGTGTACCAATCGGACCTAATGAGAATTTGAGGTTTTCCAAGGGCGTGGTGGTCCAGCATTTTGGCCTATCAGACTTTCAACCTAGTACAATTACTGCTATACATCGCCACATCAGTAGGATGAATTGCATTCCGCCCATACTGGTCCAGAGGCGATGCTGCAACAATGAACAAAAAGGCTTGTAGTGAGGAGGGGACTCTCGGGCTTGATTCAGACAGAATGAATCTCGTGGCTTTATTTCAATGAAAATCTGACGTGCCACAACGAGGACCTGTTCAGATTGGCTTGTCTTCAGGAAAACGAAAAGGCCTTCAAGTTCGTTGGGAGAAGTAACTATAACATTTTCGCCACGAGAAGTGAAGACGCGCCTCTTTGTGTGAAGAGGGTGTCGGATCTGGATAAGGCATGCTAAAATGATGGACACCGGCTCACTGACTGGCAATCATTTTAAGATGTTTCGAAGTTCTTTAGTACTTACAAAGGTGATGATGCTTTCCGTACCGAACATGTTTAAATTCTCAGCCTTCGAAAACACTGGGACGAATTTTGTGCAGTCGCGTTATCTACTGGGTCCTACTATGATGTGTTGTAATAAGAGAAATTAATGTCACAGCAGACTGCTTGAGGCAATACACTTTACCAGGTCATGGATTATTTTCCTATACGCATCAATAAAACGGAGTGGGGGAATTGCAATGTTTCTTAGACATACATTGACCTAACAGTGCTAAGTTTCAGCTTTTACCAGGTCGAAGTTATTGCCTTCCGACTAAACACGCCTACTTTGCTGTTTGTTCTGTTTGCTGTTTATCGGCCTCCTTGTTTCAACGAACGACTGTTCCCGAGCTCGATGACGCAATTTCGACTCAATCACACGGAGATTCGATTTGCTTGATAGGTGACATCAATTTTCACACCTTAGGTCCTGCAGTTAGCTTTGTTTCAGATTACCGTGACACATAGTGAAAATGGGGACTGTTAACTACTATTCAAAATGCCGCACGTGAAGAACGCTTATCCGGCCGGCTTGCCGCACCCTTACCATGTAAATTTTTCTGCTCAAGCTTTGACCTTGCTATCCGCGGTTGTGGAAGCAAAACTTTCTGATCATAACTTGGTTTGCTGCTCGATGATTCGGCAATCTAGCGAATCTGCGTTCCGGTTTGTAAAAACGTGTGCATCTGTGACTCAAACATCTTTTATAACCTAGTATCGACATATGACTGAAGCGCCTTTTAAGGCTCCTGTGCAGGTTTTTTCGGCCATTCAACTCACATTCGATGCATGTTGCACATACCGCATCCAACCTTAATAGCTACGAAGCTGGCAGCGATTGATGGCTGCTCTGAAAGGCCTGCAGGAGGAAATAAGAACATCGTAGGTAATCACCTTTACCGACTCCGGCGCTGCCCTCAACCAACTTCAGGAAACTATCGCTTATCGCCCAGTTGTGCGTAGCACCACTGAGTCTGCCAGCAGAATGGCATATCATGGTGCATCCCTCGGTGGCCAGTGGATACCTTCGCACGAAGGTATCGCTGGAAACGAAGAAGCCGATCGACTCGCTTTTTCTTGTGCTCAGCATGAATGTAACCATCCGGACAATTTATGTAAGATTGACGGTGCTGGTCTGTTGATTAGAAGATACCTTATCAAGTGCCACCCAGACTCCCATTTTACAATCGGATCTTTTACTTTCCGTGTTCGTGGGGGAGGCTTGCCTCGCTGTGGTATAGCTCTATTGCTCAAGTCAAGGGTTGGCTGCATCTTGCTGTCTGAACGTTTATATCGGCAAGGAGGTCTAGGCAGTCCACAGTGTGCTTGTTGCAGTTCTTGATAGATAATTGAACATATTATATCAGAGTGCTCTGCTTTCCTGGCGCAGTGCTCATCGCCGCTAAGGGACTGTAGTCTACTCGACTTCCAGTGTGCAACCCTTGACCATTGCCTATATCCGAGTGGCTGTGCTTCTCGACGCGACTCAGCGCACCCTACTTATTTTCTAGAAAAAAACTGAGTTTGCTTTCCGCTTACGAGAGACTCTGCAAGGGATACCGTCTCTGAATATTGTAGCGCGAAGCATCCCGTTACTGCGTGAATTTTCTGTAACTTTTTTTCTTCTTCTTTCTCCTTTCATTCCCTTTATCCCTTTCCCCAGCACAGGGTAGCCAGCCGGTAGATGCAATGGCTAACCTCCGTGTCTTTCCTCTCCTTTTGTCTCTCTCTCTCTTGCAAGGGATAAAATATACTTGGCTAACTATATTTTTTATTGTTACATCCTTCTGTTATTTTGCGACCTTTGTGTTATTTCCTGCTCCTGCTAGCCCGTTTAGTTTTTACTTGCTCATTGCATGTTCTTGCTTTACTTTCATCTTTGGGGCCTGTCAGCTTGCTGTTTCTTTCTTCGTTACTTTCCTTCTTATATTCAACTTCCGTTTCTATCCCTCTCTTTCTGAAAAGTAGGCAAGCTTTGTAGCCCTCTCGGTGGCAGTTGAGAGCCTGCTCCTTCCCTATTTCCCTCTCTCTCTGTTTATGTGTGTTTTCATATCAAATGAATAAATAAATATAATTTGCACCAGCCGATATCTAGACGAGGCTTGTTCATGTATGGCACCGGCTTAAAAACGTCGCCATACACACTGTGTTCGTCAAGCAGCGTAACAAGGAAAACAAATGAATGGCGGCAGAATTTTTGGCTCCTAAAAAAGTGCCTTCTTGAGGCGCAGGCTAAATTTTATCCGCCTTCTGCAACGATTCAGTCTAGCTTCTAAAAAAATAAAAATAGATAGGGCAAATCTGATGATTCGTCGTGGTAAGCGAATGCATTCCAGGACGAATTCTGTGGGAGCAGACACCAGAAAAACATGGTCTTTAATAAATATCTTTAGAGGCGCTAATAAGAGTGGTAATCGCGAATGTGATTCCATTTTCTTATTTTGATACTGATGGCTGTACTCTTGCTAATGATTTTGATACTTTCTTCCCTTGAATGTCGGGTAATGCATCATCGCTTGCGTCGTAGTGCACTTTAGACAATAGTACATTAGAATTTGAGCACTTACCTTAGATAGCCCAAGACGAACTTTGGTAACTTATCAGCTTAAGGTCTAACAACAGGCATTGATTGCATTTATGTAGATGAACTGCGCGCAATTTTTGTTCTCCTAATATATGTTTTGTTGTGGTTTTTTCTTATAATACCATTTCCATCGGTGTAATTGCTCTAAATATCAAAAGGTCCATAGCTGTTCCACTTATTGAAGGGGGAACACGTAATAGATCAGAAAACTACCACCCAATTTCTATGGTGGCCTGCTTAGCTGAATTATTAGGGAACCAATATTACTGACAGCGAGAAGTTTCTTGGATAAACACAGAATTTGATCCCCTTCTCCAGTGCGGCTTTATTCCATCCGCTGTGGTTGCTCAGTCGCTAGGGTGTTGGACTGCTGAGCACGAGATCGCGGGACTGAATCCCGGCCACTGCGGCCGCGTTTTGATGTGGCCAAAACACCCATGTACTCAGATTTAGGTGCACGTTAAAGAGCCGCAGGTGGTCGAAATTTCCGGAGTCCTCCACTACGGCTTGCCTCATAACCAGAAAGTGGCTTTGGCGCGTAAAATGCCATACTTAAATTTTTTTTACAGTTTCATTCCAGGAGAAATGTACGCAAGCGCTTCTTGAAGATCTGCCTGACCTGCTAAACTTATCTTTAGAACGAAATCAGGTTGTATGCGCAATCCTTCTTGACGTCAGCAAGGCATTCGACAGTGTGGGTCATGGCATTTTGTTAAGGAAGCTTTCCTCGTTAAGTCGTACATTCTTGACGCTGCCGAGAGACTTTTGCATAACAGGCGCCAGCGTGTCTCACTCAGACTGGCTAAGCACGATTTCTTTAAAAAATTCGGTGTATCCCAACGCTCTATGGTCTGTCCACTCTGATGTAATATTTACGTGAATGACACTACTGACATGGTCTCTGTTGGATGCATTGATGGGGAAAGCCAACGCAGCGACCTGTTCACACTCGTTGTCAACGCTGGCGCTACATATGTACCGGCCGCCGCCGCCGGTTTTCGTCGCAAAAAGCTTTGCAAATGTACCAATACTGTCAAATGCACTAGTTTCTTAAGACTCTAAGACTGACGAGTGATCGTAAAGAAATTAAAAAAAAAGGAAGAAAGCGGATTGAGAATGGGAACGTGTCGACAAATGTGCGATCGGTAAATTGGCGTGAAAATAAAATGGGGGGAGGCGTGTACGTTTTCCTTCCTCTCCGATTTTTCGTGCTGCTTAGCGAATATACATGATTCATTGCACGACTATGTTAATATCCAGAGCAAAATAACATCTGCAAAATTGCTGCTGGAGTACCAAGCCCCGGTTTGCCGCGGTGAGCTCTCTTTGATGCCATGAACGTGGCCTGCCCTTTAGAAACGGTGGCCTTTCTCAGGAATGGAAGCAGGAAAATGCGTCTCGCGGTGCGTCAGGTATTATAGACCGCAGTACAAATCTTGAATTACCGTGTGCGCTTTTGCGCTGTCGTCTGCATCACATGTCACTGCGCTTGCTGCTGCCATTGCGGCGCTGTTAGTCATCACGCTCCTGGTGCATTACGAAGAACGCCCAGTACATGTACGTGCGATAAAAGTAGAACATCATCGTGACAATTTTTGCAGGGAACGTAAGATGGAATGAGAAGCAAACAAGCAAGACTGCTTCCCCGCATTGCAGTGCCGGCTGGAAGGTAAAGGCATGCACCGAGAGCTACACCTTGTTAGGTTTCATGAGAGTCTCAATAAAATACGCAAACGTACCTAGTTACCAACGCAGTGAAGCTGGCGTCTTTCCTTTTAGGTATCTACAAGTTGGTGAACATACGTTCTGGATAATAGCTCTGAACGAGAACCACCATCTGTCTTCAATGACTTGCATGACATTACAAGACGTACTGAGAACAGGAAACAGTGCAATGACACCAGATATAGACTCCTTTGCCGCCAACAAAAAAAAGCAACAAGTCTGACTCTAATGCGGCCCATGTTTGACCCAGAGCAGTTCGTTTAGGACTTTGCTTGTTTGGAGTTATGCAGCCCTGCCTTAAAGCAATAAACGACTTAAATACAAGAGACCCAACGAAACAACAGGCGGAACCAAGTAGTAGACCACTTTTGATTGTGTCAAAATCAGATTTGTGAAATTCTTTCCTTCCTTGAAAAAAATAAATAAAAGCGCCCAAATGCAACTGATAACACACGTCCTTCAGCCTGCCCGCCTCTATCGCTACTAAAATCTCAATCGCTTCTTTGCCATTTGTGTTTGTCTCGCTCATAACTCGCACACGTGTCTGAAAGAACGCTGTCGCAACAAAAACATCCGCCTCCATACCACGCTGTGAAAGTGGATGCATACAGCGAAGCTGTTGCAGATATCAGTCAAGCGAACCGACGTTAGACGAGTACCACCACTCCAAATGACGTTGGACGGGGTTCGGAGCTCGGCCCACTGCGCACGAAGTTCCTCGACTTCGGCAGCAAGCCCCTGCTGGTCCTACTGCGGTTTCTTTTCCCTCTGCCGTTGTTCGTGCTCACGTTGTTCTTCGGCAGACCTATGCGTATAGCGCAGCCGCAACTACACTGAAATCCGTTGCTACGCTACTTCTCTTTGAAAATCCCCCGCCACCTGCCGCTCGGTTGCGCCGATTGACATCAATACAGACGCCACCAACAACAGGTGCGCTGTCTAGTGGCGTCAGCTAACACGCCCCCTTTTCCAGCTGCCCATTGAGGTGTGTGTGAGTGACCGTGGCCGCTGGTGGCGGTACTGTTTTTGGACAGTGTTTACCATAATAATGATTATGGTCACAGCACGCGCGGTGTGACGATGCAAAGGGCAGAGCGCCCACGAATGAAGGACAGGTACGTTGTGCCCACGCGTACGTCCCGCACGTACGAACGTGTGTGGAAGTGCAGCATACATCCTCATTCTTCTACACCCTCTGGTAAACGTAAGTGCCTTATTGAAGTAACTGAATTTTTAAAGTTAATTACGTCAGAAAATTTCTAAACTATGACTCATACAAAAGTTGCATAAATGATTGCTTCGGATTGTAATTCGAATATACGGGAAAACCTAATTCTGTTACGCGGAAACTCAAAGACAAAGCGCTTTTCCAGCTGCAGTTTGAGGTCTGTCTGAGTGCCCACGGCCGCTAGGTGGCTATGCTGTTTTTGGGTGAGCATGAGGCGACGAAAAATCCCAACCAAAAAGAGGCTAAGAGCTTCGCTGTAAAATTATTCACTTTCGTCTTGTGCATGTCCAAAAATCGAGCGGCGGCTTCTCCGTGTGCTGACCTCCGAACTGGAAGGGAACGGTTCATTCGCGCGACGGCGGCTTGGCGTCTCTGAGATACGGTGTGAGAGACCTTGTTGCGGCTTTGCAGCTTACTGTACTGAGGAAGCGCAACCCATTGTTAGTCACTAAGGCGCACAGTTTGCGAACGAGTGAGAGTGCTTGAAGGGCAGCATTTGCTTCTACGAAGCTAGGAAGTGAGAAACGGATGCAAATAGATATAGTGCACGTGTTTAGCGTGCAGGATTAGTTTTGGCAACTTTCCCGGTGAACACAATATCGCTAGTGGCACCTGGCCTTGAAGAAATACTTCATGCACGATGCACTTTGTAATCTGTATATAAACTCGAGTCGGCGTCGCAGATCGGTTTGTTTCCGTGGACGACAACATCGTTAGGTAAGCTACGCCGATCGACTACCATATTAGACTGTGCGGTCATGTTATACCTTGCGGTTTTGCAGCGCACAAAGTAAAAATTGCTTTCAGAAGCGACGATGCACTAAATATTTTAAATATGATACTCGTTTACTTCAGGACGCAGTGAGAATGTGCAGACTAAGTAATTGATCAGGTGTGATGAATTGTTTCGCAAAGTGTTTGGGGTTTAATCACGCTCTCGTTACCGCTTGTGTACAAGGGTTAGGACTTGAGAACGTTTCCCGATGTTGAGTAGTCATGCAATTCAATTCACACGTTGCAAAATATAGGTATAAGTGTGCATAAAAACCACGGTACAGGCGTTCTACAGGCTGAATTTGAATGCTTTACATAACCTCAAGGGAGAATCACGTCCTACTTTAATGTAGCGCCGTCATGAATTACGAAGGTATTACATATCGGTGTAACGAAAACCCAAAAAACAGTAAAGAGGACAAGAGTGTGGTGAGTAACACTAAGACTTAACATTCGAGTCGAGCTTGAGTATACAGTGCTGGCTAGTGAATCGCAAGGCCGTTTGCTTCCCGTAGTTGCTATGTCAAAGGGAAGGTGGTTCTACGCAGTTCATGTGCACTGTAGAAAAGAACAAGCTTTTCGTTTGCTTGATGGAATACCTAGCTTATGAGGACAATCAATGTAATGTGAGACGCGTACACAGATGATGACAACACACTGCTTCCCAACAGCTTGGTTTGCCTAATTTGCAGCTCCGATCAAAAAAATGTAGCAGTAAGATGATTTTTATTCGATGAATTCTCAAGTTACTATAAGCAATAAATATACTCAACTGGTGCTTTATATTTCATCAAGGCGGTAACCAATCGATTGCGAAATTTAGAAAGTTAATGTAGTTTTCTACACAAGGAATATATTTGGTCCACTCTTGTGCAAAATTTGCGGGAGTGTCATGACGTTGCTGGTAGAATAAAATTCAATTTTCGCCGAAATGACACTTGCACTGCCTGAAGATAAAAATTTATCATGTTGCCCTGCTATAACAAGTTCACCATCAGTACGATTTAACAAAATACTATAAAGGTGTACAATGTATTGACGACTATATAAGATGTTAGAAGATGTATTTGGCAATCATTTAGACGGCTACCAGTCTCACTGAAAAATGTGAAGCGTTGCTTCTGATTCGCCGCTTCGCTCCTGCAACACTTTTACCGCACCTACAGCGCTTACCCCGTAAAACGCGTTGAAGAGCAGGTATCAAGGTACATTATAGCTTGAGCACAACGAAGATGAAATAATAATTGGATAATTACATAACTCAATCAATCAGCCGTTAAATAAATAAATAAATAAATAAATAAATAAATGAATAAATAAATAAATAACTCGGTCTTTTTAAGTATAGTCATAATGATAAGGAATCGGCGAAATAAATGTTTAATAAGGGGCCCAGGAACCCCTGCATAACCTTCATAAAGGTGCACTTAAAAGCGATAAGCGAGACATAATTTACAAAAGAGGACAAATGCGGCAGACAAAAAATGTGAAAAGAAGGAACAAATAGAGAAGCAGAAAACGAGTAGGCGGCCGTAAAAGGGAGTTAATTATAAGCAAAACTAACTACATTTGTACAGAACACAGGAAATGAACTCTGAAAGATGTTAATACAGACAGAATACTTAGCACGTATTTTTTGGAGTCGCGCCACAGGAAAGCTTTTAATGAAGCAAGCCCGGATAGAATAAGTTGAATGTGGCCTTGTATACTTTAGCGGCACGGAAAATTGCAGACGATTAAGATGCTTTAGGCAATATACAGTGCCGTGGGTCGCCTCATAGACCAATGAGATGTCTGATTTACTACGCCTTGATTTTAGAATTGTAAGTTGAGGTATATATATATATATATCAGAAGGCTGGCCTATGGTCGCCAGAGCGGCAAAAGTTGTGCTTGAACATAAATATGAATTCATTCGTGATTCATTCAAGGACGTCAAAACTATACTTGCATGTTCCACCCTAAAATCCAGAGGCATACTATCGAAGTGGACGGCGCACAATAGAATACTTAAGTTTCACAAGGACAACACGGCAGTGGAAGTCGTGCAATATACGACAAACAATACGAACAGCCCGAAGGACACGCTGTTTCGAGCATTTAGCGGGTTAACAGAAGCTTAATATTTTGTTGTACTACGCAGCAAGATCTTTCATTTCATCGACCCAGGACAGTGGAGCATCCCGTAGGGTGTACGCAAATTTCACATGGTGGAGTGTTCACGTGTGGTACCATAGTTTTGGAAGCATTTAAAAGCTTATTGTTTCTGCGTCAGTTCGAGAATTAAAAAAAAATTGTTTGGAGGTCAATGTAGTCATCAAAACTGTCGATAGTCTGAAATAGCAATAAGCTTTTCGCATATAGAAGGAATCAAGAGCGTTGAATTGCTGTCGAAATGCCATTCATGAACAATAGGAAGACACGATGTCCAAGAACAGATCCTTCAGGAACTGCGCTAGTGACCTCATGACTAACAGAGCTCTATACGTTAATGTCCATGAAGCGCGATCAATTGCTTAGGTAATGTGGTACCAGGGCAGTGATGGAGCCAGGTATTTCTATATGCGTGGGCTTTGTTATAACAAGCCCATCGCAAACTATACCAAATGCTTTTCTTAGATCAAATTATACAGCCTCTGATTAGCCCCTACTATGCAGCACATTGAAAGCATGGGTCATGAATGTGACTAAGTTGTTGCGGAGTGCCCTGCTATAAAGCCATGCTGTTCATCTGTTAGAATGTTCTTAGCACTAACAGAAAGCAGGGAGTGCATAACAGATTCAAACACTTTTGATGCAGCGCAGATGAAAGATATAGGCAGGTAGTTGGTAACATCACTTTTAGATCTCGATTTGTGTATGTGCGCTACCTGTGTTACTTTGTTACCCTGTTACCTAGGATTTAGTAAGCTGTTGAAGTTACTTGTAAGAACAGGGGCAAGTATGCTTGCGTACGGCTTAAGCAGTGCAGGAGGGATACCATCAATGCCCAAGAGAGTGAAGGTTTGAAGCGCTTCATACATTCGAAAACAAGGTCTGCATTGACTGAGAGCGCACACACCGTACCAGTCTGAGAAGGAAGGTTACTTAAAGTATTTTAAATTATGGGGTTTTAGGTGCCAAAACCACTTTCTGATTATGAGGCACGCCGTAGTGGAGGACTCCGGAAAGTTCGATCACCTGGGGTTCTTTAACGTGCATCTGAATGTAAGCACACGGGTGCTTTCGCATTTCGCCCCCATCGAAATGCGGCTGCCGTGACCGGGATACGATCCCGTGACCTTGTGCTCAGCAGCCTAACACCATAGCCACTGAGCAACCACGGCGGGTTACTTAAAGTAGAAGCATCTTTTACACGAACTACAGAGCAGAAATGTTCTGCGAACGCATCAGGAGTGTTTGAGACAGAATCCACATTTTCAAACAGATATATCTTCAGCGCTTTTTTAAAAATATAGTGAGAGCGCACGTAGGTTCAGAACTATTTTGAATTATGTGTCATGCTAGCTTCAACACGTTCTATGTGGTTGTAGTGACCATGGTTTCAATAAAATTTGGAAAAGAAATCGACAGCGCCTAAATTCAAGTTTCTAGTTGCGTAGCCTGGTCGCCCCGCTTTTCTTTTTGCATGCATGCAAAAAGAAAAGTGGGGCGACCAGGCTACGCAAGTAGAAACTTCAATTTAGGCGCTGTTGATTTTTTTTGCAGATTTTATTGAAACCATGGTCACTACAATCACATAGAGCGTGTTCTTTCAGTTTTACTGTCGTTTTTAGTTATTTAGAAAGTCAATGGAGCAGCTTTCACTTTTAGGCTGCTTTTGAAGGTGCAAATATGGGCATGGCCATCTTCAATGACTCTAGTCAACAATTAACCTTTTCATCAACATCAGCAGTCCCATATACGAACGACGAGCCAGCGTTTTAAAGATAATGGTACATGCGAACGTATTCTCCAATGGAGTAGTGGCAGCTGCACTGCGTGTTGTTATCGGAACGGATGCGGCCTTTCCGTGTCACCAGAGTTAAAGACATAATTAAATCTGGGTGAAATGTGTCTGGAGCAACCGGATTAACGATGCTACGGATGACGGAAAGAGTATCAAAATTCATAAGGCCGAGATCTAGAACGTTGCCAGAGCAGTCAAGTTTAGATTATGTATGAAATTAAAAGAGATAAAGTCATGTAAGGAGTGGCATCTGTGTGAAATGTAAACAGAATTCTTGCGGACTACTATTAATCCATGAAATTCAGAGTACATTGTTTACAATAATTACCACATTGTGGTAAGTATTGCGTATTACAATGGTTTCAACTCATGCCAGGATAATACCGAATGCTCCATCATTTACGCCAAGTGTTACATTGGATACACCAAGGAACACCCGTTCACTTGAACACCGCATGTTTATCCATACAGCCTCGTGATAGTATTTTAGATCCAAGCAATGGGCACATTTTATCGCGCTGTCAACATCGTTAGCGAGGCCACCATCTTTCTGCTACCAGGAGGAATGATGTCCATCCCTACGAAATATGTTATGTTACGCATCAAAATACACAGTGGGTGCTATTTCAGGTAAACTTCCGGTTTCACTTAAAAATATTCGAGAATGAGTAAATGACGCAATATAAAAAAAGTCACGATGTCGCCGCAAGGGCGAAGCAATGAATGCCACAGAAACATTGGAATCCTATACGAAGTAAGGCAAGACGCTTTATCAATCGTAGTAAATATGAGGCTTGCTAAGTAAGTAGGTGTGCCGCGGCGTAAAAACCAGACCGAAATGAAGAGAGCGGCTGGACGACCCCGACAAGGCGCGTGTGAAATGGTGGCTTTGAGAAGCGGCTCCCGTGGGCAGCGCGTGCAGGTTCGAAGGGGTACACAGGGCGTCGCACGTAACTTGAGCCAAACAAAAAAAATATGCAAATGCCAGCTAATTAGACAGAACCAAGGCAATCTTGTTTGCCATCGCTTAGTCCTAATTAGTTAATCGCTTAGATTAGTCCTAATTATTTATTCAAGTTGTCAAATATTATAATTGCATGAAAAGTGTCATTCAGAGAATTGTAGAGCAACATGAAAAACTTCCGATACAGCTTTCTGTTACTCGATACCTGCTACACAACAGTGTTTTTCCAATTTTTTCTTTTTTTTCAAATGGCCTGAAAAGCGAAGCGCCATTTCGGTAGCTTCCATAGGTTCGCATTGTTTAAACTTTACACGTAATGGAACCAAATTTAAAGCCCCGACGTTAACACTGCTGCATTTATGAAGTACGGGACAGCTCCTAGAACGCGCCATTCTACGGACATTGTGGAACTTGCGCCTCTACGATTTTTATCACCGAAAAATGAGCCCGTTCCATTGAAAACGGGGGAGCTTTAAGCGGTGGCAGCTAGAAGCGCTGCTTGTCCAGTGCACCTGAAAGCTGGATCTGTAAAGGGCAGCAACCAGGACACATATACATATAAGAGCCGCAAAGTAGGGCAACCCTGTGTCCGAACTGTTAAAGGTAGCTACGGTCCATGATAGAAAGCACGGGACCTATTCTTTAAGGGTTAGCTTCGAAACCGGCTCGCTTTCACGAACGCCACAGGCCGGTGCTTGGCTGTCGTCATCCCTGGTGGGCTTGGCTACAAATTTTATTGTCACACAAGTTGTCTGTCGCGAACAGCGAACCAGTCGCGACAGACAACTTGCGAACTGCGACAGACAACAATCCTGCGACAGACAACAGCGAAGCTGTCGTCTGCTACCAGTGGAACAGCGGAAAAGTGGTTCGCTCGAAGGTCACACACAGTCGCGAGCATGGTCTCGAGGGTGGCTAAGGCAACCGTGGCCACCAGCTGGTCTTGCACTGGCCTACGTGACGAGAAAAAGGCGCCAGTGGTGACTGCCTTGGTTGTGTGTGGTTGGACAGGACTTGCAAGCGCATGCGTTGTCCAGTCTGGCTGGGGGTTTGTGTTGCTGGTGAGCGTTGGCGAAAGACAGCGGCAACGAAGCGGCGAGAGTGCGACGCGTTTAGTATGAGTGAGGAAGAGTACCGAATGCAGTTTAAGATCTCGAAAGACAGAGTGCAGTGGCCTGGCGACGAGCTAGAAGGATAGCTCGAACCATAAAGACTCAGTGGCGTTGGCACTGCGGGGAAAGTGTTGGCATTTTTTTTACAGTGAATTTACAGCAGTGTGTGTGGAGTCGAAACCGTCAGTCAATCTCATCATTACCACCGTCGCCAGGGTCATTAAGCTTGCGGAAAGAAGTGTGACATATTCCCCTGCACGTTGCAGACGGGGCACGCAGCCAAGAGAGAGAGAGAATAAACTTTATTGATTGACCAGGCTTCTTTGGCTTGAGCGCAAAGGTGGGTGGCCTCCTCAGTTCAGGTAGCCATGGCTCGCTGCCGCCGCCTGAGCCCTGTTCACCAAGCTAGCCTTCAGGGTCTTGCATCAAGGAACGCTACCTTTATTAACGTAATGTGGAAAGAGATATTGGCACCATTAATGACACCAAATGCTCCTTTCGCAGAACAAGCAAAGGAAAAGCGCAAGAAGGCAATATGTACTGGTGATAGTCAAATACCCACAGTTATACCCACAGGAGGAAGTAGAAAGGACACTAAAAGACATACGCGGTTCCGTAAACGAATGAATGTGCAGAAAAGAGTCTGAAACTGCGCACGTTTGAGCAGGACCGTACGCGCAAGAGAGAGACGGAGAGGAAGTGGTATACTGTCTGTTAAACCTGTGTCTTGTCTACCAGCCGACGCGATTACCACTAACCTTTCGCATGGAAATACTTGTATATATGTTTGTGCATCAGGCTTCCTCTTCGTAACATTTAGTGGAGAGACTGGGTAACGACTCAACATGGACCTTCGCGGTGGCCGCCGCTTAGGTTATTCACCGATTTTGCAGGAGACGGTGCCTAGTTCGGCAACGCCTGCGTCGACTACGTCGACTGTCGTACTAACTCATCCGCGTGATCAAGCAACTTCGGTGCCGACGTCGACGACTGGCTGGAAATTTATGAGCGGGCGAGCAGCCACATGAAATGGGAACAGACAGTGATGTTGACGAACATAATTTTTAACAGCGATGCTGTTTTGAGCTAGTGGTTAGGCCGACGAACATGCGCGAAAAAACCTCGCCGGGCGGTGACGTCAACGCGCGCGCCGCCCCGCTTCCCCGTAGCTTTGCCTCGCCGTCTCGTACGGAGGCCACTGATGCGCAGATGCGGATCTAAGCCATGACGTCAACACGGAGGTATAAAAGCAGCTCCGCTTCGCCGCCGCGCTGACATAACAACCGTCGAAGAGAGAGATGGGGGGACAGAAGTACGTCACTCCCGAAGAAGAGGAAGCGCGGTGCGAAAGCCGTCGCGCCGCTACTAGGGCACGGATACGACGACTTCGGTCCAATGTCGAATATCGCGTCGGTGAAACTGCGGCAAAACGTCAGCGAGTTGCGGAAGGTCGGGGAGTTATGAGCTCGCGTTACCGAGCAAAAGCGTGCGTGCAACCAGACGCGTAGACAAAATGGTCCGGACCTGCGAGTCATGGAGAACTTTCAGCGGCAAGTTCGGAAAACCATGGGATGTGCCGACGGATGGTTTGCTCGCGAGGTTCTAAGCAGTAAGTTTGGCCACAGGTGCCGAGTTTGTGGTATGCTGTGGTTTGACTCAAACCTGTCTACGCTGATCTCTGTGCGTAGACACCACGCAGAAACTTGACCGAGGTTCGAAGCATAACCCCGAAGAAAAGTTGGCCGAGTCTCCAAGCATAACCACGCATGAACTTAGCCTAACCAAGAATAACCAAGGTGGGGCCGCCAGCTTCGCTGTTTGCCCAGTCTTCGGGCCACTATTGCGGAGGTGGCCCTAATTTTTTTACTTGGTGGGGACAGCCTTTCAAAACCACGAATTACTCCATGACTTGGAAACCTGCAACCAGAAGATGCGAGATCTCTTCGCAAAACCTTTGGCTTAGAAGGCTGTCGCCAAGAAAGAGTTGGCAATGTGAGTTCAAACGTCCGCCAAAGGTTACGTCGCTCATATACGAGACGTTCTGGCTCTCTAGCCCAAGGCCGATGCTGAAAAGCCAGAGTCTGGCAAAGTCGAGCACGTCTTACAAGATGTCGCTGATTACGCCTTCAATCTACTGATTTATATTAACTGTGCTTGTTTTAATGATGTTATCATGGAGTGCAAGCGCTTCGAGCAGGCGAAACGCCGTCGTACCTACCAGTCATTTGCACGGCTTCCAAGCGCGGCTGCAACATCGTCTTGTGAAAACCGACAGGACCTCCCTTCCCGGCAGAAGCCGCCTTCAGATAAGTTGGCGAAGATTGTGTGCCGTGCGCTGGAAGCCATGTGGCTCGCAGCTCTGTGCCCACCCGTAAAGCATACATGTGTTCCTATGGTCCCCCTTTTCCAGGCTTTTTTGAGCTAAGAACTCGCCAATGTCGGTTTTCAGGCCGTTTTCACCGTAACCAGTTCCCGGCCAACTCAAAGTCCTATGGTCGTGCATACCTGAAATCAATGGTTCCCTCGAGGTTCTCAGAATATGGCAGAATGAGAGTAGCGAACATATGAACGGCCTATATGCTTCAGTGGTCGCCGCGCTGGTCACGTCGTCTGATACTGTCGCAAACACAGCTCCTCGATGTCGTTCTCAAATAGCCCTCGTCCAGACGGCAGTTTTTGCCGTTCCCGCCGTAAGCCGAGCCGAACTTGTATGCCACCGACGATACGACCATACGGCGCTGTCGATCACCATCTCTGAGCCAGCCAGCCCCGTTCGCCGGAAAGTCTTCGCCCATCGTCCGCCTTCTTTCCGGCCTGAGTGCATACCTCAGGAAAACTAGAGGATGCAAGTCCCCGAGTTGACACTGCATTGTCGACGTCTCAGTGAAAGAATATCATACCAGAGGCAATATAGTCGATGTAGAAGTTGACGGCGTATATGTCCCAGTGTTCATTGATACTGCAGCCCATATTTCGGTAATGCACAATCATCATCGTTGCCGCCTGAAAATCCTTACACCTGCCGCAACTCGTGCTATCCGGGTAACTGATGGAGCGATGCCCATTATCATTGGCACATGGACTGCCGGAATAACTGTCGCTGGTTTCAGCACTTCCGTATTATTTGGTTTTCTTGACAAGTATTCGCACGACTTAATCGTCGTTCCCGACTTTCTATTGGACCATTCAGCACTTATTGGCTGCGCTGATGGCCCCCTATAAGTCGAAATGCTTTGTTCCAAAATCATCTGAGCCTCATTTATGCTCTGTAGACTTCATACGGTGGTCGCTTCTAGCCCCCATGTACATGCCTTTGACGTGCTTCCCACCTGTTCCTGACGGTGACTATAAGTTGACCCCTAATGTCAATATTCTCTTACTGCACATAGTTGACATTCCTCATACCAGTGTGGCTATCTCCGACAGCTGCATATTTCTTCCTCTTCTGAATTTTGTTTTATGTACATAAGTTATCCTGAAAGGCATGTCGCTCGGCAACTCTTCTCCCGTCGACGATACTGCCACCTCTGTAATGGATGTTTCGGTCTCATCTGCAGCCGCCTGCTGTCTTATCAGTTCCGCAAAGTCCGATCCCAGCATATTTTCAAAGATGACCGCTCGTGGCCTGTTTTCCGGACTGTTTGCGGAGCTCTGTCGCGTTCTGGCCTCTTATCGCAACGTCTCTGACTTTTTGAATCGCCCATTGGGACAGACATCAGTTGTGACCTATAATATTGATACCGGTGATGTTAGTCCTATCCGCCGACATCCTTATCGTGTGTACCACACAGAACGCCACGTTATACAAGCTTTAGTAGACAACATGCTAACCAAAAGTGTGTTATTGAGCCTTCTTCGAGTTCTTGGACATCGCCGGTTGTCGCGGTCGAAAAAGAGGATGACAACTGGCGAGTTTGTTTACACTACCACCAGCTAAACAATATGATGAAAATGATGCGTACCCTGTCTTCGGATTGAGGACGCCCTCGACTGCCTTCACGGATCCAAATGCTTCTCTTTAATTGTCCTCCGATCCGGTTATTCGCAATTCCGGTTGACGAGCACGACGGTGAAAAAGTCGCGTTCGTTACATTACATCGGACGGCCTTCACCATCTTAAGGTTATGCCTTTCGAACTTTGTAATGCCCCAACAACTTTCAAAAGAATCATCGACCCCCTCCTTCGGGGCTAAAAATGGTCCACGTGCTTATGTTATCTGGAAGAAGCCCCCATATTTTCCTCTAACTTTGATGGCCACATCGGTAACTTGTCCGCTATTATTGAAGTCATTAGGGAGGCTGCCCTTCAACTTAACTCTTATAAGCACCATTTTGAACATCGCAAAGTGAGAGTCCTTGGCCACCTTGTCAGTACTGCCGGTATACATACTGATACTGATAAGATTCATGCTGTGAAGAACGTTTCTGTACCCTGCTAGGCAAAATATGTGCTCCGCTTCGTAGGCATATGCTTCTATTTTCGTCGGTTCGTTAAAGAACTTGCGGATATCGCCCGGCCACTGAGGAACCGTCTCAAGAAGGGGACTGCGTTTCTTTTGGGGCCACGAATAAGCCCACGACTTCTACACCTTCATCCGCTTGATGGTAAGGTCACCGATAAAAGGCCACTTTGAACCATCTGCGCCAACTGAAGTTTGCACAGATGCCAGTCACCTTGACATAGATGCTGTCTTCCCCCAACAGCAAAACAGAAAAACGGGCTTGGCTTTCTCAGGCGTCTGTTGTCCCTTTCAGAGTGCACTTTTTCTATGACCGAGCGCGGTTGCCTCATTCTGGTGGAGGTAATGGCTAAATTTGTCCCGTCATTCCCGGGCAGCGCACAGAGACACCAAACACGAAAAACAAGACAGGACAAGCACTATATTTTGACCATATGAGGTGTTTTTGCTAAGTCGAAAGGATATCTGTCTCAGCAAGAGGTTGATTTCGTGTGGACCAGAGGGAGATTTACTGTACTGTCATTTTTGTGCACCTGTTTTGCAGTGGCGTCCGCTTTCTTGAGCGCGGCAAGATTCCCGAGGTAGTAGGATGTGCGGAACGAACTCTCGTCGACCGCTTTGAGAAGTTCAACCCCAGAAACACGTAATCCATTTACAGCCGCAGGCTACAAAGAAATCGAACCGCCTTTATTGCTTAACCTAGGAAGCGAAAAAAAAAATTAAAGACCAGCGGATGTCCGTGCCGCATGTTCGCAGCTTTCACTGGGAATGAAAAGTGCGAGCATTTTATAGAAATGATTTTTTGATCCAACTCCTTCAGTTACTATAGCGTCGCCCAAGTACAGACAAGAATGATGGCGTTAACTACCGGCAGATCACCACTCGTTGATCAGTGTCCTTCGCGCCTCGACTTTCCATTTTTTCTCCGAGTGACTTAACAACATAAGCGAACCGGTTCTAACGCGAACCGTTACATAACATCGCCCCAGCAGCACCCAGCACCAGCCAGCAGCCACAGTGAGGACAGTTTAAGATGGTTTGAAGAGAAAGCTTCGCTTTCAAGTCAAGTCCAGTTTAGGTACATGCTAGAACCTCAGCGATTCACCGTAGTGGCTGCGCACTCTTTGTGCACTAAGGCACCTGTCTAAGTGGTGTGCATTTTATAGTTTGTGCCTGGTACCCTGCTTGCCAAAAGTATTTCAACCGTATTTGAACAGCGTTTCAAATGAAGCCAGATAAGGTATTTGAACAGGTTCTGTATGGGATCTACGCTTTCATTAAAACATCGCTCCAGCATACATTTCAAAGGCGCGATTGTACTCTTTTTCAAAGCATAAAAGCAGTTAAGAAGAGAAGACACGTAAAAAGGCTCCTAATGGGCTATTTCTTTCAAACTTGCAGGTTTATACAAACGCAAATATGTTATGACATGTATAACGAAGGCAGACACAAGACATGCGTCAGATATCAACTAAAGTTTGCTTGAAGTTCAGAACGCGATTATCAAGACGTAAGGAAGGTGCGCAGACCACACCGCCTATAATCGGGAACTGAACTTCACGGTCACCTTAACACCCATCGATACAACGAAATCGCAGCAGCCTTTTTAGCGACTGTTGTATGTTGCTGCAAAACATTTTCATTTTATGTAACATTAGTTGAGGTCACGAAAGAGGTCTCTATTTCGGATCAAGCATGCCAGTCCTTACGTCACATGAGCCGTTGGTGTAGTCTACGTAATTCCGCTGACCTACGGAATGGTCTACATCGTGCAAATACGCCGTATCTATTTATCATTTCCGCATCGGTCCGGCCCGTATGACCTTTTGCTATTTAATATCTCAAGACTGACGGAGTCGACCCATGCTTGCGTGGAAATTAAAGGCAGCTTTTTATGTCAGAAAGAATGAAAAGGTCTCGTCAATGACAGGTCCGCATGTTTGTATAGTAGTGATCGAAAGGTTATGTGTGTGAGCTGTGGTGTGCTTGCGCAAGCCCATACCATGTGGTAAAGCGTTGTGCATTGATCGCAGTGTGGGCGTTTATAAGAATACAGCGCAGGGTGTATGGCGTGGTAGAAACTCAAGTGAGGATATGAGATGGTTTGGCTTTTTCGCCATATTACGGCTTCCCCACCACACGGCAATGGGAGGCAGCGCTGTCCAGCTCAAACTCGACGGACCAGCTCAACGTGGTCAACCGATCGAGAAGGGCAGCTAAGGCTGCTGGACTCCTGGACGGAGGGGACCACCCGCTGCACAGCGGAAGAGCTACTTACGCTCGTGTGCTCTCTTCTATAAAAGTTACTCTGTCTCTCTCTCGAAAGGTTTTAGAAAAATTGCGGTGACTAGGTTGTGTTGCCGGATATACGAGTCAGTTGCTCCTTTGCGCTTATGCGTGTTCTTGTCTGCGTAGGTTACGTACGTCTACAGATGCATGTTGTGGTCTCCAAATATACTTTAGGTGAGGGTAAGCGCTTTTCGTGTGTCAGCCTACTTCCGGCATGTCCTAACGTGCGCATAATATCAAAACGTTGGTCTTCATGTTTTCATCTATGTTGCGCTGAATATTTTATTTCGTATATTGAAGTAAAGAGAAGCGACAACAATGGCTGCGTGATATACTGTGCTCTATATTTTTTCAGTAGGTCTACTGTTATCCTATATTACCTGTGATTTAGAGGCAGTAGAGGCACTGAGTTTACAGCAAGTGCTGCCAGTTGAGGAATCCGAGTGCTACCCTTTCCGCCAAAAGCCTATTATACAGCGGCAATGGTATCAAGGTTTATAGCCTGTACAGCCT
Source organism: Dermacentor albipictus (assembly GCF_038994185.2). Taxonomy (NCBI): domain Eukaryota; kingdom Metazoa; phylum Arthropoda; class Arachnida; order Ixodida; family Ixodidae; genus Dermacentor; species Dermacentor albipictus. The sequence continues at coordinate 167,998,567 of NC_091823.1, forward strand.
CATTACCTATATATAAGCAGGTTGACTGCTCCTGCTTACTGCTGCATTCAAGTACGGCTTTATTTTCGGAAACGCGTTTGTATAGTTAGGGCAAGACCCAGTTCGGAGAATGCCTACACTTCTTACAATGAAATGGACATGACAAGAAGCGAGCAGTGGCCCTTATGGGGACCGTACATTTGCGATGTCAGCCTTGTCAGTGGACACTCAGGTCGGCTTTTAGGCTGTGGTAGTTCATCAGTGCTCGTGCGTGGTGATATATAGTATCACTTCGAGATAACTCCTTCGTTTTCAATAGCTGCAGTAGTTTTCATGGAGAGTACATGGCTATTGTGGAATAATTTGCTGCAAGCACTCAGGTTTGCAAACTCACTGATGCAGCAATGATAGCGCATATTCAGGTCTTACAGTGTTTTCTTTGTCTTTCGCCCGTATTTCAGACCAAACATGGTTGGCGCCAAGAAGATTCTTGTTGGACTTCTCGTTCTGGCAATGGTCCTTGCGATCGCCATGGCACAGTTCGGGAATGTTGGCGAACATCGGCTTCGTGAAGAACGTGGTCTGAGCCGAGACCGAGACTACCGCGGCTCGCATGGACGCGGCGACGACCGTAGATTCGACGACAGACATGATCGTGACAGCAGATTCGGCCGCGACCGTGGCTCTGGACGTGACCTTGGCCGAGAACGTGGCAGGGGCGGTGGACGAGACTTCGGCAGATTTTGATTACTGCTTCCTGTGCTCGACCCGACGTTCCTGCAGAGGAAACGGAGGCTTGTGTAATATCTTTTAAACGAGCAAAAGCTGAAATGCATGGCATGCTCCACCAAGTTATAACAGGCGGCATAATTGCGATACTTCCGAGAAAAGCGGAAGTTAACGAAAATTTCAAGAGTCAAATTTTCCACCAGAAAGGACCCACAGCTCGGGTCATAGAATCTGTCTGGAACTCCTGAAAAGAAATATGATTATCGTGAACACAACGCTTCGAAATAATTATGCATAGACGTGATAAACCGTACTATGTCCCAACGGAACTACGATTCTTAGTAAAAAAAGAGTCGCGCACCTTTCAAGAACAGAGCTTGCAAAGTGTGTTTCAAATAAACATCATTATCTCTGACTGCAAACAAGACGCGTGCTTTTTTGAGTAGACCAGATATCAGATCTCAGATACGCGTATAAAAATATTTGTGTTAACAAAGGATTGCATGAAAGGACGCTGGAAAATTCTGGCAGCCGGTGATATGACAACACGGGTACTCGCGAACCGCCAGATGCTTTAACGAAGATTGCGAAGGCGCTGCAAATTTGGTCACATGTCACTAGTACCATTTTCTTTCTAAATTAATCGGCATGGTAATTATCGAATCTTCAGCCACACTTTTCTTATACAGTCCGTGTCAATATACACAAGAAACATAAAATTTAGCATGACACATAATTGTGCACTGATAAAAACATTGTCACGTGGTAGTGACTGTTAAGGGCACAGTTGCAAGACTGTGTTTGTCGGAATTATTTCTTGGGCCAACCTGTGCCCTCAAAAACAGGCTATACTCAAAGAACAATGATAGGGGAGAACACATCCGGCGATCGTCAAAAAGCTGATTAGCGAGTCTGGCGCGTCGACTTTTATACATGAGTCCACGAATGTTCCAGAGTAATCGCTGGCAGCTGCGTGTCGTCCAGAAAGTGCTACAGAATTCACGTCGAGCATACAAGCACGACGTTTGGTGACAAGAGACAGCCAGGGGCGTAGCCAGCGGGGGAGCTTATGGGGCTTCAGCCGCCCCTCCCCCCCCAAAATTTTTTCGTGCTGTCCATGCACCGCCGACCAAAGCAACCACCGGCGCAGGAAATCATTCTGGATTTTCTCTAGAACGTCTTTTTATGCTCTAAAAGTCATTTCACCGCGAAAATTGCGAACTCGGGCTGGATTTCGAGGCAACGCCCATGCCCAGGGAGTCACATAACGCAAGCAGCCCCATCCGAGCACAAAGTCGCAAGGACGTTTTGATGGCGAACGGGCTCGCCGCGGCATCTCGCGGAGGCCGCGGAATCTACCCTCTATCATGGAATCTGCGGAGCGCGTGGATGTCAATTCCGAAACTTTATGGGTATAAAGCTCTCATAAACTTTTGATGTGAAACGTTCATTGGAATTTCCAAACGTGTGCTTCATATTTTCAATTGTGGAACTTTGTAAGCTTAATGTTCCCATAAATATTGGACGCCAAAGGTGCATTAACTTTTCCAAAGTCGTACATCGAACCATACAACGAGACAAGCCTAATCAGCAGACTATCAGGCAAGTTGACAAAGCCCGCAGCGAGGCCCGATGAGACGAAGAGTTGTGATGTTCATTCGTGCCGTCGTGTCAAATAAAAAAAATATCAACATTTTTTTTTCACCTGCGCCAAAGCATCCAGCGAAAACACTAAAGCGAGCCAAGGTAACTACGTTCTTATTTATTTTTTCTACTTTGACTTTTAATCGCGAGGAGACATTAAGCCTCTTCATTTTTTTTTGTTGTCGCTCCTCTACCGGGGTGCTGCCAGAGCCAGCCAGAGCGCACGCGGTTCTCTTGTGTTGCCCCGACCACCGCGCGGCGCAACTTCGATGCGCGCTCGGTTTTCTCTGGCCGAGTGCATTTTCGCCTGGCAGAATTTTGGACGCTTTCTGGCTAGCAGAAGAGAAAAAGAAACGATGGTCGCTCGCCGCCATCACTGTGGGGACTCGACGGATTCCACCGCGTTCGCTTGAGCGCAACATCTCCAGAAAGTCTTGTCTCGCCGGTGTAGGATATCGAGCAATATGCGCAGTGTTCTTGGTGGACCAAGCGTCTCGTGTTTTCTTCGATATTCCTTTGTTAGCCACATTAGTTGCCCAAAGTAGGCATTCGATTGTGACCAACATACTTTCCTTTGCGTTTTTTTTTTCATTACGGTGCCCCCGCCCCACAAAAGGAAAAAAAAAACGTTGCGGCGCAGCGAATTGTCGCATGGTGAAAGTTCCATCTTGTTACTTCTTTTGGGGAAAGTAATGGGCCATGGGACGCTTCAGCTGCCGGATACTCTTATTATATTATTGGGATAGCAATTATATACGGAGACTCTAGGCGCATTCCTGCCGTCACGCTCCTGTTCCGCATAAAGTCCAAGGGTGATACGATCGTGACCGCGCGCCGCATGCTGTATGTGCGAGTGAAAGCGTATTGGGGGTGGCGGGGAATGGGTGAGCCAACGATGGTGGCTCAGTCTTGTGTGCGCAAAGGAGAAAAGCGGGGAGCAAGCGCGCCGCCTTCCGTCGCGTGCGATGCTTCGGGGGGAGCGGGTGCAATGGGAGCCGGGATCTAGGATTCTGTGAATCTGTGATTGCGCAACAAGTTTATTTGCCTTGTTTGACCCATTATATACCGTGACTTTTTCTTAGATACGTAGACTTTTTGGAGACATACGCATGTTTAGATATCTTGTTGCGAGGTTTTGTGGATACGTGCGGTGAACTTTGTTTCCAGTGGCAATTTTTTGCCCTTTATCAAGCTGTATCTTCGCATTTGTACATTCCATTGTATCTTCGCATTTCTAATGTACGAGGAGGAGTCAAATGAAAGTGAGCCTACCCACGCCGCGCACTTATGGTTCTGCTCATTATCTGCAAGGCCAGCGCGTAGCACACAGGGATCTTTCATTTACAAAAGTGGCATGCAGGTGTGGAGTTATGTGTTCTTTAATGTTCTCATACGCTGGGTTTAACATGGTTGCGCTACATAATGGACGTTCCAAAGTTGAATAGTGTGGTGTCGTGATGTTTTTGACAGCTGGAGGTGTTTCCTAAATCGAAATAAGTCGCCGTATGGCTGCCGTTTACGTTGAACATTGCACTTCATTGGCCACTGTGAAGCATTGGAGGAGACTTTTCAAAAAAGGACGTGAAAGTTTCAAAGACGATCCAATACTGCGCCAAAGCCACCGTGAAATCACCCCCAACGCAATTGCAAGGGTTGATGAGCTGATTAGACAAGAACGGAGGATGAGCATCGATGAACTGGCAGAGCGTGTGAACATCAGGCACGGTTCGGTTCACACCATAATTCACTAACATCTCGGTTATCGGTTCTTGTGTGCGCAAAGATGCCCAAGATATTGAACCACCGCCAGAAAACGCAGAAGCTCGGCTCTGCCTTGACTCATCTGATCCGGTATCACAAAAAGGTTGACGATTTCTTGTCTGCAATTGTGATCGGGGTCGAACCACGGTGCCACTGCTACGAGCCTGAAACACGACAGCAAAGCTTACAATGGACACATTCGAATTCACCCTCACCCCCCTCCCCCAAAAGAAAGCAAAGGCCAGCATTTCCGCCGGGAAGATGTTGTTGACTTTTATTTTTCGTTCGTCAGGGGCCATTATTGATAGAATTTGCTAAATCTTGAGAGGTTATCAATTGTTTCCGATATTGTGAAAAGCCGGATCAGCTGCGCGTCGCAATCAAGAACAAACTACGTGAAAAATTGAGGAATGATGTCATCTTGTTCCACGACAATGCCCGTTTCCACGTCGCTGATGCGGTTAATATAAAACTGGCGAAGTTCAAGTGGGAAACGCTGCAATATCCGCCATACAGCTCAGATCTGTTGCCTTGCGACTTCCACATTTTGGGGCAGCCGTAAAAACAGCTCAAGGGAACCAGATTCATCTCGGACGATATGAATGACGTGACAATCAGTTGCAGACGTTTTGAAGCAGCAACCCAAGGAGCTTTATGAGACGGGAATTACGCAACTCGTTAGTCAATGGGACAAATGTCCTAAGTGCTCATGGAGGCTACCTTTAAATAATGTACCCCGTTTGTCATATATTCGCATTGGCGCACTTTCATTTGACTCGCCCTCGTAAATTCTCCACAACTCCTGCTTTTTATACGTGCTCTCTGCTGCGACTATAATTTCGGTGCAACTACTCCCGACAAACGACCGGTGACAGCTGCTCCTGCGTAATACATTGGAACAAAGGACAGCGTCATTGAGGTTTTTCACTGGCCGTTGCATATGTATACAAGAATGTAAACAAGGATTTTGAATGACAAAGTCTCATTAACATATTTGTCTTGAACTTGTTCATTTCATGGCCTTTACATTTTTCACATCAGCGGCATGCCCTGCTTTGCTGGTTTCGAACTGATGCAGTTCCAAAGTTCTTGTGCTATTTTCTTTATTTATTAAATAGACAAAAACATTGACATCATTGACATCAGTAATGTTGGGCACAATTTTGGCATATACGAGTATAATATTTTATGTCAAATTACATATTTTACTTCTATTCACTGTGCGTAGCGTTCAAGAATTCGTTTGCAGCATCTTTGGCAATGGCAATGCAGTTATTATTCATGTATTTGATCCATAGGCAAATTGTTTAAGAGGAAGCTTTAGCTCGGGCCCATCTCCAACGCGGCCTATTCAGATGCATGTAAAACGCAGAAACGCTTTTCTGAGATAACTCCTGAATCGCCTTTAATAAAATTTGTTGCATTTGAGAGAGTAAGTTAAATTCTAGTGTCTGTTGGAAGCGGAATATCGATTTAGGGGCGGAACTTTGTTTAAAATATTTTGAAAAATCGGAAACTTTGAAAAAAAAAATAGAAGGACGAAGTTAACAAATAAATAGCTTTGCATCAAGAACAGATATCGCGGTTCTGTAAACGGCATCCATTACACCATTCAAAGCGGACAAATTCGATATGTCTATTTGCGCCGTACGTGAATTTGTTATGTTATGTACAAGGGTTCTGCAAGAGCCGTATTTACATAATACTTACTTTTTTGAGACTCATGTGTAAGATATCAATTTTGTCCCCTGTAGATTTACTACTATGTGCAATTCACAGTATTGTGATATCCATTTTCATTGCTGATTTACAGAGTTGTAAACTTCATTGTTTCGTTTTCTGAAAATTTTCGATTATTGCCACTTTTTAATAAAATATTGACGGCCTCAATCGAAAATTCGAAACAAACAGTCCCTATAATTCAGAGTTTCCTTTAAATGCAACAAACCTCATCAAATTTGGTGCAGTGGTTGCCGAGAAAACGAATTCTCCTTCTACATGTATTTAGGTAGGAGCATCCGACCTAATGTTTTCTCTTAGGTGGAGGCCGAGCTCAGAATAAATGTTTTTTTATTCTCTCTCTATCGCGTGTAATGAGAGAGCTAGATTTTTGTAAAGTGTATTTATCAAGCTTCATTTCAAACAGCAATATTACGTGCAAAACTGCGGCTATGTATCTTGCGCATCGCTCTAGAACGCGTTTCCTTCGACGCGCGCGCCAGTTCTGCCGAGCAAAGAAAAAAAAAAAGTCCGCCTATGAGGTTTGGTCGAGATGCGCAAAGAGCAGGGCCATATGGTGGAAAAACAAAAAAAACTAAAATGCCACGTGACTTACCTGAACTCTGATTGGCGGACACGCCGCGTGCGGCGTCTTTTTTTTTTCTACTCCGAGCAGCAGCACGCGGCGGCGCGAATTCGTGATGGACTATGCTGAGCAAGCATCAGGGTGACGCGCGCGTCCCACCGTCCGTACGACAATCACGCCTGAAATCGCGCCATGTGGTTCCCACTAAAGACGGTGAAAAGCGACCAGCCGAGAAAGACAAAGAAGAACAAGTGCCCATACGTCCCCCTCAAAAAAGCATGGTCCCGATGCTACAAATACGAAAGTGAAAACAAAACAATGCATAATACAGAATATGCAACAACAAAGCAACAAAAAAGTCGCTAAGTATGTCAGCGGATGTAGAAATTTGTTGCAACGATTGTTTGATTTGGGCGAGTTGGTTCATCTTGACAGTTTAAAAAAAAACCCTCAAGAGGAAGAAGGAACACATATAGCGGCAGTCCTGTCGTATCTGCTTGTTCGTGTTCGTCTTTAGCACTTTTTTAAGAAAGCTTAAAGAAACTGTAGAAAGGCTTAAGACGTACCACGTGCGCCCCTTCAGGTCGTGCGCGGCGTCGCTGTGTTTGCGAAATGCCGTCTAACACGAACTCATAGTCCAGTGCGCCAACGCGTGGCTGATCTTATAGGGTCCCAAATAGCGGCCTAAAAGCTCCTCGCTAAGTCCTCGTAGGCCGATTGGGTCCCAACACAAACATGGTCGACAGGCTTGTATTCCAGGTAGCGTCGTCTAAGAATGTAGCGCGGCTTGTCGGTCTTCTGCTTGTTCTTGATACGATAATGAATACCTTCTTCCGCAAGCGGGATAGCCGAAAGCGGACGTGGAGGAGCCCGAACGGCGAGACTAGCAATGAAATAGACTTCATACTCCGCGCTAACCCTGGCATCATACAAGATGTGGACGTGCTCATCAAGGTGCACTGCAGCGACCATAGGATGGTAAGAACTCCAATTAGCATAGACCTGAGGAGGGAACGGAAGAAACTGGTACATAAGAAGACGATCAATGAGTTAACAGTAAGAGGGAAAATAAAGGAATTCCAGATCAAGCTACAGAACAGGTATTCGGCTTTTACTCAGGAAGAGGACCTTAGTGTTGAAGCAATGAACGACAATCTTGCGGGCATCATTAAGGAGTGTGCAATAGAAGTCGGTGGTAACTCCGTTAGGAAGATACCAGTAAGCTATCGCAGGACACGAAAGATCTGATCAAGAAACGCCAATGTGTGAAAGCCTCCAACCCTACAGCTAGAATAGAACTGGCAGAACTTTCTAAGGTAATCAACAAGCGTATGACAGCTAACATAAGGAAGTTATAATATGGATAGAATTGAACGTGCTCTCAGGAACGGAGGAAGCGTAAAAGCAGTAAAGAAGAAACTAGGAATTTGCAAGAATCAGATGTATGCGTTATGCGTTAAGAGACAAAGCCGGCAATATCATTACTAATATGGATGAGATAGTTCGACTGGCTGAGGAGTTCTATAGAGATTAATACAGTACCAGTGGCACCCACGACGATAATGGAAGAGAGAACAGTCTAGAGGAATTCGAAATACCACAGGTAACGCCGGAAGAAGTAAAGAAAGCCTTGGGAGCTATGCAAAGGGGGAAGGCAGTTCGGGAGGATCTGGTAACAGCAGATTTGTTGAATGATGGTGGGCAGATTGTGCTAGAGAAACTGGCCACCCTGTATACGCAAGGCCTCATGACCTCGAGCGTACCGGAATCTTGGCAGAACGATAATATAATCCCAATCCATAAGAAAGGGGAAGCCAAAGACTTGAAAAATTATAGACCGATCAGCTTACTGTCACTTGCCTACAAACTATTTGCTAAGGTAATCGCAAATAGAATCAGGAACACCTTAGACTTCTGTCAAGCAAAGGACCAGGCAGCATTCCGTAAAGGCTACTTTACGATAGACCATATTCAGACTATCAATCTGGTGATAGAGAAATGTGCGGAATATAACCAACCCTTACATATATCTTTCATTGATTGCGAGAAAGCGTTTGATTCTTTCTAAACCTCAGCAGTCATGGAGGTATTACGGAATCAGGGTGTAGACGAGCCGTATGTAAGAATACTAAGAGATATCTATAGCGGCTCCACAGCCACCGTAGTCCTCCATAAAGAAAGCAACAAAATCCCTATAAAGAAAGGCGTAAGACAGGGAGATACGATCTCTCCAATGATATTCGCAGCGTGTTTACAAGAAGTATTCAGAGATCTGGATTGGGAAGAATTGGGGATTAAAGTTAATGGGGAATACCTCAGTAACTTGCGATAAGCTGATGATATTTCCTTGCTTAGCAACTCAGGGGACCAATTGCAATGCATGCTCACTGACCTGGAGAGGCAGAGCAGAAGAGTGGGTCTAAAAATTAATCTGCAGAGAACTAATGTTTAACAGTCTCGGAAGAGAACTGCAATTTACAATCGTCAGCGAGGCACTGGAAGTCGTAAGGGAATACACCTACTTAGGGCAGGTAGTGACGGCGGATCCGGATCATGAGACGGAAATAATCAGAAGAATAAGAATGGGCTGGGGTGCGTTTGGCAAGCATTCTCAGATCATGAACAGCAGGTTGCCATTATCCCTCAAGAGAAAAGTATATAATAGCTGTGTCTCACCAGTACTCACCTACGGGGCAGAAACCTGGAGGCTTACGAAAAAGTTCTACTCAAATTGAGGACGACGCAACGAGCTATGGAAAGAAGAATGACAGGTGTAACGTTAAGGGATAAGAAAAGAGCAGATTGGGTGAGGGAAGAAACGCGAGTTAATGACATCTTAGTTGAAATCAAGAAAAAGAAATGGGCATGGGCAGGACTTGTAATGAGGAGGGAAGATAACCGATGGTCATTGAGGGTTACGGACTGGATCCCAAGGGAAGGGAAGCGTAGCAGGGGGCGGCAGAAAGTTAGGTGGGCTAATGAGATTAAGAAGTTTGCTGGGACGACATGGACACAATTAGTACATGACCGAGGTTGTTGGAGAAGTATGGGAGAGGCCTTTGCCCTGCAGAGGGCGTAACCAGGCTGATGGTGATGATGATGCGCAGGCGGGAGAGCTTGTCGGGCTTTTTCTGCGCGCTTCAGAGAGATGGCGACTTCAAGATGCTCTTCCTCGGTGAAGTGCGTCAGCATAGCGTCGAGAGTCGTCGTCGGGGTTTCTTCATAAACCTGCTTGGAACGGCGCGATCTGCGTTGTTTTTTTGCGCCACCATGTTATAACGAAGGTTATGCACGGAAGGACGGCATCCCAGGTCTTGTGTTTGACGTCGACGTACATTGCCAGCATGTTGGCGAGGGTCTAGATCAGCGGCTTCGTAAAACTATTCGTCTACTGGTGGCGGGCAGTGGTCCTCCTGTGGCTTGTCCGGCTGTATTGCAAGATCGCTTGGGTGAGCTCTGCAGTGAAGGCCGTTCCTCTGTCGGTAATGATTTCTGGGGCACCCTGTCGAATCAGGATGTTCTCCATGAAGAATTTAGCAAGTTAGCGCACACTGCCTTTTGGCAGAACTTTCGTTTCGGCGTATCGGGAAAGGTAGTCGGTAGCCATGAGAATTCGTTTATTTTCGGTTGTTGACGTCTGCAGGGGTCCCAACAAATCTACTGGAAATCCATATTGAATCTAGTCCAATAGTTACCTTGATAATAATGCGGAGAAAAGGGGAGTAAACATTTCAGTTCTGCATATGTCGTTGTATTGCGATTTTCATGCGTTTCAAGGTCAGTACAACAGCCCACACATGGGAGACTGGTCCTTGACATGCACGCATTAACCAGGCAGATTTTGTATGATGTGCCTTGCAGGAAAGTTGGCTAATTTATTTTGAAGGTGGAGAAATAATTGTGATGCGAAATTATGGCAAGATTTTCATCCACATCTGGGGCGCTATAACGTAAACTATTCCAAACTTTTCTATTCCAATTCTGCCATCAGCCCTCCACCGTTGGTCAAAATTTTTTTGACCCCCCCCCCCCTTCGATTATCTGTCATGCGACGTCACGAAAACCATGATAGGTCCCCCATCTGATATGACCCATACGCACTGATTATGCCTGATTGGACTGAACAAAAGAAAAATAACCATTTCTGATTCGATGCCTTTCCGCCATTAGCCTTCGGCTATCGGCCAATAGTTTTCGGGCTCCAACCATTTCACTTGCCTGTCACGCGACGTCAGAAAACCGCAAAAACTCACCGCGTCAAAGTAACGTGTACGCGTTTAAGATGCATTAATATGCCGAACAAAACTGAATTTTTGTTCTGAATAGCCGCAAACTGCCCCGTTCCGAAAGGAATAAAAGAAAGCTTCGCCGATTACTCTGGCACTGGCTACTCGCACCTCCCGGAGAGCATGGGTTTATTTGCTTACAATAAAGCTTTTTGCGTGGCTGTGTAACAGTATTGCGCAATTTCGGTACGTTTACGACCTCGCTCTGCTAACTCTTTCTTGCTGAGAATCCGTTTCAGCGGCAGTCTTAACCTTTCGTTGCATGCTGCCGCGATTTCGGACCAGCCACCGCAAGCTAAGTAAGGGAAACCGGACCAATCGCAGACGCCGCTACCAACCTCTTGATGCGGTTATCGATTTTCAGTAGCATGGCTCGGCCCCATTGATTCCCTCTCCACTTGAGAGTGCTCCTCGCCCTTTGTCAGCCAAGTAGATAAGACCAGCTGCTCAGTGTAGACAATGATATTCATTTTCAAAGTAAGCAAAAGTGACCTATAAACGAAGAGGGGGCTTGATTGGTCTGTTGAGACAACCCTGCGGGTCACCGCCCTTTGCAGTTACGCAAATTCGACGTCAGGAGATTGCAATAAAAACATATTCGAATAGTTTTACGTTATAGGGCCCCTGCTTAAATGCACTCTAAAACAAAGAGAGTTCCGGGCACTCTCTTTCAGGGAGTATCTGCTTGTCCCATATTTCACTTTCTTTTTGAGAGTAGATCGACCCTCTTTGAAAGAGAGTAGGACAAGTCCTCGTGACAAGGTTTTCGTACTCCACCGAAAGTCAGTGCAAGCACTCTTCCGCAGAATGCTAATACTCTCCCCATAGGTGTAATAGTACTCCCCCAGGCCGACTACTTCTACTCCTCCAAACCGAGTAATTCTACTCGGTTTGTGCGAGTGTTCCTACCTCCCCAAACAGAGTGCTAGTACTCTTCCCAATAGATCCACGGTCACGTTAGAAAGGAATCGCAATACTTACTTGTGAAGAATATTTGATTCCTGCATAAGCAGCTCCTGCACTTATGCTTGGTGAATGGGATGTAATCTGTAGTCACCGAGTTGCTCAAACGAAACGTTTTCTCTTTTAGACGGTCAAAATCTTTATTGATCAGTCACAAGACAAATTGAATCATAATTTGAGAAACAAAGTGACAAAGAAATAAAAGCAGCTTAATATGATGCCTGTGAACTTTAGAACACAACATTTCATAAAATATAAGTATTTGATGTAATGTTGCATAAGTATTACACTGTATAAATATCTTTTTTTTTCATTTGGCTCCTTCTTTTAAATATAAATTATATAATGGAAAGGTAAACATAGAGCAAACGTGAGCAAACTCACAAAGTATTGACACTATGATCGAAGAGAAATATGCACCACATTACTGGCCAGAAAACGCATTTCTGGCACAAAACGTGTGCACTTATATGGCAGAGGTTGCCAGATGGGCTGCTCAGCATGGGACTGGTAATGTAGATAAATTGTGGAAGACACTTTTGTGATCCATATCCTAAGACATCAGATTATTCGATAATGTCCTGTACAGCGTATGGGTGTTCCTGACCGAGAGTACAGTGCAATTACAAATGTGTTGTATATTCTCATGTGAGGCCACAGGTCTAGCTAGCTTTGCTTAAATTTCACACAAAGTTATTCATGTATGGGCTCCGCCCCATTGTTTCTAAGTGTGGCTTCTTGTGGTTCTGCAGCAATATGCTGCCCGGTCTCAAACCGGTACAGAGGCGAATCATATTTCCTATTCGGCTGGTCCGCTCACGAAAGTAGTTTCCTGGTGCTGTTGGGGTTGATCCGTTACACTTCCTCACAAATGAATAAAATGAAATTTACAATATTATATAGTGTGTAGCACATCAGTATAAAACTGCAAGGAGCATTGGCATTAAAACCTTGCGCATCAAATTTCTTGTCATATATGGAATCTTTTCGTTCCCATTACGGTAAGAGTGATATACTTCTGAGGAGCAGCACGCATAATTACGTGATCAAAAATGGTTACTTGTTGAATATGCAATCTAACTAAAGTATAGCATGGCTTCAGATGTGAACCGAAAATCAGATGTGATGAATATGATGCATCAAAGGTGATATAAGCATATGCACAGGCAGGGAAGTGCCCGAAAAAGACAAACAAAAAGCAAAGCCTAAACTGAGAATGGCACCACGGTGTTTCTCAGCATCGTGCTCCACGTAGATTTTCGAGGCGGCTATGCATATACTTGCACAATGAAACATCTACTTGAAACCAGAGCTTTTTTCCTACGGAAATAGTTAAGATCCGCTAAAGAAAAATTATCGCACTTCACAGAATCATCGTCTCAAAACAACTACATATGTGCCTGAGAATATTAATACAACGCCTAGCTCTGCACTCCAGAAACTTACCATGTATAAAAATGTTTTAATTTTATTTTGTCTTATAAAAATTATGTCTACAGAAGCCGTGAAACTAAGGGGCTTTTGCTTAACCCTATATGTCCACATCTGCCAATTGATGAACAAGCGTTCTTCTAAGATATGCTCTCAGTTCTTTGAATTAAACGCATTTCTACCTTCACTAGCATACTTAGTTGGCAAGGAGATTCAGTCCCCCTAATCAAAATATCAAATATCTGCCTGAAGCAATTTGGCAGCAGGGATAGCAGCAGGAGCCGATACTTACGTTTCATCTATTCTGCAGATTTCTGCAGACGCTCAACAACCTTCAAGAAGACGGTGGGCGGTTGCATCGTAACCTTGAGTGCAACTGCACCCAGCGGCTGCATCGCTGCCTGCCTGGACTGCCTGGATCGCCTACAACTGATTGTGGGAGCCACGTGCATCTACGTCACATCGGTTGCTCTGCAAGCCCTTTATAAGGAGCATTGCTAGCCCTTCGCCGTCATTTGGCAGCAGGGACAGCAGCAGGAGCCGACACTTACGTTTCATCTATTCTCCAGGTTGGAAATCATTTTTTTGTATTGCTTATAGTCTGCTTTTCTGCTCTGCTGCCCTGCTGCCAACTTTTGTCTGAGGTGCGCGCACTTTTTGCTTGTTTGCCGTGTGTTTCTGCTCTTGCCCAAAATGGGAAATGACGAACTTAAACGGGAAATTGCGGATCTCAAACGTGAGTTTCGTAAGGAACTTCGAGAGCTCAGGCAAAGTGTAGAATTTACTAGTGGACAGTATGAGTCTCTGAACCTAGAATATGAAGCACTTAGAAAGGAAAATGTCAACCTAAAAGCAGCACAAGAGCCTCTTCTGCAAGAAGTTGAGAAGCTGAGAAAGCAAGTGTGTCAGAACTCACTAAAGATAGTAACACAGGATCAATATTCGAGAAATAGGAACATTGAGGTGAAAGGTGTTCCTTGCTTGCAGAATGAGAACCTTGGGAACGTTCTGCAGAAGGTCGGGGAAGTGCTTGGCGTGCCGATATCTGAGCAAGATATTGATGTTTGCCATCGCGTTCCTGTGCTAAATTTTGATACTGATAAGAACATAGTAGTGTCTTTCAATCGTCATTCGAAACGTGATGCTGTGATCAAAAAAGCGCGAAAAGCAAGGATCAGCGCAGAAGACATAGGTTTTTCTTCCAAGCAGTCTGTCTTCGTGAACGAGCATTTGTGCCCTCAACTAAAGCAACTGCTTGGCATGACTGTGGCAAAGAAAAAGGAAATGAAATGGCGCTTTGTATGGGTGAGGGACGGAAAAGTATTCGCGCGAAAAAACGGAAGAGTCTACTGTTGTTGAAGTTACATGCGAGGCAGACCTAGCTAAAATCTGCTAGTGGCGATTGGCAACGAACACTTTTTGTACCTTATTTTGCTATGATCGTGCCACGCAAGCTTTTTCGTCCTGGTTACGCCGACTCTCTTACCTTTTTGCATATTAATGTTCAGTCTGCCCGTAATAAACACGATCAGATAGAAGTATTTCTTAACGAATTCACGTTCAGGTTTGACATAATAATAAGTGAGACATGGCACAACTCGGAAGATGATGTCATTTCCTTGCCCGCGGATACCAAAGCTTCTTTCTGAATAGACCAAACCGCCGAGGCGGAGGTGTGATGCAGATGGTGTCAGAAAGGCTTTCATGCGACTTCATTGCAGGTCTCTCAAGAACCACACCAGACTACGAAGCGCTTACGGTACAATGTGGATCCTATATCTTCGCTGTTTTGTATCGACCACCTGATGGTAATAGTGAAAGATTTCTTGTCTTTTTAGAACGATTACTGTGTTATGCTCACTAGAATAGACTGTGCATAAACATAGGCGGTGACTGTAACAAACTTACTGCAATCGAATACAGTTTCCTGCAATCTGATCTTACTCCTTCATTCTTTTGCTTGTGCGAACGTGATAAAAACACCCACTCGAGTCACGTGCCTGTCTGAATCCCTTATCGACTTATTTATAACGAACAGCCCAATGCTAGATATCAATGCTGGTAGCATTGCCGCCGATTTAGGTGTTCACTTGCCGATATACATGTTTTCTAAACGAAATAGCACACTTAAAGCGAGCCAAAACCAATGTAAATCTTTCGTCATGCAGGAAATGAATCCAGGAACAATGACTGACTTTCGAAACTAACTTCGAAGTGCAAACTGGGCATCAGTATTCGAGTGTAACGATGCTGATACGGCCTATGATACGCTCATGCATATCATTAAAAATGCGTACACTAGTTGTTTTAAATTAAAAAAGATAAAAACATCTAGGAAGATACGGAAACCTTGGTTAACAAATGAGTGTTTAAAGCCAATTCGTAAAAAAAACCAATTGTACTCTTACTTTGTACAGTCTAGAAGCCCTGATGATCTTTTTGCATTTAAGAAATACAGAAACTACGTAACTAAGTTTCTTCGAGATACAAAAAGAGAGTATCTGGAAAAGCTATTTAGTTATGCTGATACCAAAGGCGACCTAGTTTGGCGTGCGCTTAATACGCTCCTAAATCGCGACAGAAGTCGCTATGAAGAGCTCGAGATTGCAGAGAATGGGAAGCAGCTAAAGGGTATAGAATTAGCAAATCGCCTCAATGAACACTTTACAAATTTAGTTATTAGCGCTTACAATACAGATGCTCTCAATTACTTGGGTGCGCCTAGTGTAAATACAGCGTTTTTTGAGCCTACGACACCGGACGAGGTTTACTCTGCTTTTATATCCTTAAAGAACAGCAAGGCACGTGACATCGATGGTCTCCAGATTAAACCAATTAAATTTGCAATAGACTTGTTAGTGCCCGCTTTCACCCACGTATTCAATGTTTGCTTGTCTACTGGTGTTTTCCCTAGAAAAATGCAACAGGCAAAGGTTACTGCTTTGTTCAAATCAGGGGACAGAAATTAGATGTCAAATTATCGGCCGGTGTCAGTGCTCCCTGTTATATCAAAAGGCTTAGAGAAGGTTATCTGTAAAAGGGTTTTGTCGTTTTGTGAAAAATATCAGTTATTATCTCCGCATCAATATGGGTTTCGTAAGGGCGGATCGACTGAATTAGCTCTGTTAACACCGAAGGATTTAATCTTGAACGTCTATGAAGAAAAAAAATTAACATTAGGCGTATTTATCGATTTTTCCAAAGCCTTTGACAGGATCAATCATATTACTCTAATAAAAAAACTCGAACAAAACGGATTCCGTAGATTACCCCTGGACATTCTAAAGTCATACTTAACCCATAGGAAACAATGCGTTTACATCTCAGAAGAATACTCAGACCCCTTGAATTTAGAAGCTGGTGTTCCCCAAGGGAGCATATTAGGACCTATATTGTTTAACATATATGTAAATGATTTAACAAACATCAGTAGCCTACCACACTATATAATATACGCAGATGACACCAGTCTTTTCTTCCAATCATGCAATGCTGATAACTTATCACAACTAGCAAACACCGTCCTTGATAAACTATATTGGTGGAGCAAGGCAAATTCTTTACAGATTAACTCTAAAGAAACCAAAGCTGTTCTTTTTGCACCCGCTCAGAAAAATGTAAATCGTAATCTAAACATATTTTATCGATCAGAACGAATTGACGTCACCGCGGACGTGAAAACACTGGGAGTGATTTTTGATCAGCATTTAAGTTGGGACAAACACGTAGAACGCGTGGCAACAAGTATGGCAAAAGCGTGCGGTGCGCTTTGTAGGCTTCGAGATGTTCTTCCGTTAAAACTACGGCTATTGCTGTATAACACCATATTTATTTCTCATGCAAACTATTGTATTCTTGTATGGGGGACAACGTCACAAAAAATATTCAGACATAATCTCTTTTACAAAAAAAGCATTACGCCACGTTGCTTGTATTTATTACGGCAGTCATTCAAGTACATTCTTTTCTAAGTTTCATGTTCTTCCATTTCATTACAATTATCAGTTTAATCTTGCTATGAAATATAAAGAAAGCGTAAAACGAGGCCACACGGGATTTACTGGTCTTTGCAATCTAAGCAAACCTCATCCCCTCAACTACGACATTCGGGAGCGAGAAACTTGGGCCGTGCCTTTTTCACGAACTAATCATGGTAAGGCCAGACTACCGTACCGCATATCAGTATTACTGAACAGTCTTGAAAAAGAAAACATGGATCTTGGGACTGTTTCACGTCGAATTTTGAAGGAATATTTCATTAGCCGTGCGACTGCATGTGATTAGAGTATGTTGTACTTGCATTTCCTCTTCTTGGTTGTAACTTAAGTATAGAATTGTTGCAGTTATCTTGATAAGTCATGTTACGTTGACGTCAACGACCAAACGTCTTCTTTTTACATGGGACCTAGCGGCGTTCCTCAAGGATCGGTATTAGGACCACTCCTTTTTACCTCCTCCTTCCTCCCTCCTGATGAATCCACTTCCTGGGGGCGGAAACTTTTTATGATTATTTTAATAAACATTTTAACAACCTTTTTGTAATCTTTATCAACCACGTCCTTTCCGCTACTCGGAATTCTTCGTTCCTAATATATACCGATGACATCAAGATTTTTGAGGAAATTCATACTGCTGATGATTGTCGCATCCTGCAGTCTTACCTGTTTCTTATCTGTTTCTTGTTTCTGATTGGTGCAAAGATAATACCTAATAATAATACCTAATATAATGCTGATAATACCAAAGTCATACATTTCACAAGCAGAACAGCATGCACTTCTGTTTGTTATTCTGTTTATTCTGCACCATTGTGCAAGGCCTGCGAGTTCAGTGATCTCGGTCTAATGAGTTTGATAAAATATTGCACTTTTGTGCTCATACTAAACGCGTTGCTATGCGGGGCACGCGTTCTCTTGGCTCTGCTTGCGGACTATCGAGGGAAAGTCACACCCGCGGCGGTTACTCAGTGGCTATAGTGTTAGGCTGCTGAGCACGAGGTCGTGGGATCGAATCCCGGCCACGGCGGCGGCATTTCGATGCGGGCGAAATGCGAAAACACCCGTGTACTTAGATTTAGGTGCACGTTAAAGAACCCCAGGTGGTCTAAATTTCCGGAGTCCTCCACTACGGCGTGCCTCATAATCAGAAAATGGTTTCGGCACATAAAACCCCATAATTTTAGTTAAAGTCACTTACACCGTTCCGCAAATTGTACACAACTATTTGTCCTCCTCAATTCGGATATGCGTCGGTCGTCTGGAATATCCTTTCTAGATCCCATAGTGTTATTATAGATCGGGCCCAGAAAATGTTTTTCGGCATATATCGTCGCCGCTTTGCTAACACGGACACTGGACCTTCTTCTAGCATTCTTATATTATTAAGGCAAAAGCCTTAAGTGGCTCGTTGCAGTTTCTCATACCTAAAAAATGCGTTGTCTAGTCGTGTGGTGAAACAATATGATCATCCGCAATGGCTCATTCCCCCGCAATCAAACAAAAAATTCAATGGCTCATGCACCCTTAAGGCAGAAGCTACAAGCGCTAGCAAACTGAACAGTGGATACATTCATTGATATCATCCATACGACATACAGAACAGCATACGTTTCTATAAAGAACAAGCTCAAAACAAGCATCCGAACCACCAATAAGGCATTACATACCCGCCTCGGAAGCAGGTTACGGCCTCAGATGCTCGCCAAGCGAGAAACGAGGTGCGACGTGTGAAGCGGCGAGAGCAAGGCACTCGACCGCGAGTGCTTGTTTTCATGTGCTGAGACGATGCAACGCAAATCCAAAAAGAAACGTTGTTTCAACGAGTCTGACCGCGATATATGAGCCGAAGCTCGCAGACAATGGCTTAAGACACGTTTACTTCACACTGTGGCTCGTTATGTCTTGCAAGAAGTCTGACCCATCCGATCGTATAACTTAATGCGTTACCATGTGTGCAGCAGGATTTCGCCTGCACCTGTTACCGGAGTGTAACATGCCGCCGAACTTTTGCCATTGCCCTTGGCTGCCGACGTAATCGCGCTGACCTGTTTCTGTGCGCAGTATCCGCACCTGCTTCTAACTCCTCAATTGTATTCTGTTTCGTACGCCACGCAAGATCACCAGAGAGAATAGACCTTTCCTCGTTCCTGCCTGTCATCACTAACACTCCACCGCCGACAGAATACCGAGTCTTTATAAAGCTGATTTTCATTATCTGCATATTTTTCAAACTCGCTGTCATTCTTTCTTTCGAAGTCTTGCGTTCTCGTGTCAGAGTTTCACACATTGTTCAACTACGCTTCTTTTTCTTTTTCATTCACCTGGCGCCTTGCTTTATGTACAGTCTAATTTTCAAGGTTGTTCTTTCTATTCACTGTTTTACACTTTTATTTCGCTGCTGCTTCAACACGAAAGTGTTTTAAGCCGGAGTCCATCAACTTTTTCTAACGCAAGCATGAACGGATGTGACGTCAGCGCGAACGTGCAAATTAAGCTCTCTCCTGACAGGAGTGGTAACGCCATCTACAAGCGCTAAAGCAAACTACTACACCATGACACTAAGTAGCGCCGACAGGGAGCGCTTCGGTAGCGTCAACCCGGCGGACGCTGCAACGCTGTGTAGCCTGATGTAGGTGTTTTCCGGAGATGGATGGCAGATGGTTTGCCCATAGAGAAAGAAACACAAGAGACGAGAGCGGACACTCCCATAGAGCCCAGCAGCATGACTGCAGCGCACCAAGCCGTCGGCGTAATTACCTGAACCACACTTCCGATTTCGCTTTTGTGCGCGCGCCTTTGGAATACTAGCTGCCATGCATCACGCCGGTTCCGCTTTTCTGTTTTTTTCTTCTATAGCTCAACCGCAAGCGGTTGTCGCGCGAAATCGTTTTAATTATAAGGAAAATTCATTGCAAACGATCTTCACAAGCCTCCATCGAATACGTGCCACGTACAATTTCATAAAGACGCAAGACGCATTGTGAAACGAGGAAATGTTTATTTTGTTCTTTATAAATGCTCGTTGCGGGCTTTTTGTGCATTCATCCAACATTTTGCCACCAGGTTAGCAGCAGTTTCCGTAGGAAGCTCCACCAGACGACGTCAATTGAAAAAATTAAATTACAATTAACATGTAAGAATAATGCGTGTAGAGGCGAAGTAGCGAAAGGGGTGAATGGGCGGCAT
Source organism: Dermacentor albipictus (assembly GCF_038994185.2). Classification (NCBI taxonomy): domain Eukaryota; kingdom Metazoa; phylum Arthropoda; class Arachnida; order Ixodida; family Ixodidae; genus Dermacentor; species Dermacentor albipictus. The sequence goes on from NC_091823.1 coordinate 168,018,849, forward strand.
TACAAACAAAAGCAGTGCGTATTTACACACACGGCGAAGAATATACTCCACTCATCCGAAACAATACCGTGCATACCACAAAAACATTCCAATTCCAAACATTCCCCTCTTCTCGGGCCTTATTTCCTGCACTTTAGAATGTACGTACGGGCTACGGCGCGTTTCGCGAACTTGGCTACAACAGACGCGATAGTACGCTACGAATATACAGAAGTGGCCACAACACACGCTCTCAACCAGACCATGCTGGGCGCTCGCACAGTTCCTACAACTCGCACTCAAGACAAATGCGTGGGTGCCGTTCAGAAGACCGAATTTTCGAGTCACTATTTCCTGGCGTTTGAGTTCCATGGCGTTATCTCTTGAGCGTTCGGCCGGCGCAAGCAACACACTCCCCCGTTATCACTCTTGACGATTGCTCATCGCGTTTTCGAAAAGCGGGAGTACCGAAAGAAGGCTTAAATTGTTGCGGGGAACATAAAAATTGCCACAATCTTGTCGCAGTAAGGTTCAGTACGCGCTAAACTAACTTTGTGACCATGGCCGAGTTGCTTTTCGCTGCGTCACGACAGGCGCGGTGAGCGTGCCTCATAAGTAACAAAAAAAAAGTACTGAAAATAATTTTTAACAATGTTGGGCGTCAGAGAAAGCGCCATGAACATGTCAGTGCATTAATGCGCGAAACTGCGCACCATGGCCGAGCTGCTTTTCGTTAACCACGTCACAGCGCTAGGTGTGCTCACTACGTTTGAAAAGTGCCCCAAAAACTAACGAAATTAGTTACAATAATGTTGGGGGCCATAGAAAGCGCCAGAACTTGTTGCAAAATGATTCAGTACACGCGAGACTGCGTCACAGCACCCTGTGCGACTAGCCTGCCCAAAAACTACCGAGAGAGAGAGAGAAAATGATAAATGAAAGGTAGGGAGGTTAACCAGGACTGAGCCCGGTTGGCTACCCTACACTGGGGAAAGGGAAAGGAGAACGGAAAGATTAAAAGAAGAGAAAGTCCACTGGAGATATCAGTTTGTCACTCAGTCCGGATCACAGACGCTGACTCAATGCGGTCGCTTTCAAATATCGCAGCAGCGCTTTTGTGGCCTTTTGTAGCTGCGATATGCGAGGCCATGGTCCCAAGATCTTCTTCAAGTTGAACGGCTTTCCATGTAGCTTATTTACAGCTGTGCAGAGGTCTTGCCTTTCATTTTCAAAAGATGGGCAGTAGCACAGTGGGTGTTCTATGGTTTCCTCGACACTGCAGGCACTGCACTCGGCGCTATCAGCCATTCTAATCAGAAATGCATAAGCATTGTTGAATGCGACGCCCAAACGTAAGCGGCACAGCACTGTTTCCTCAATTCGCGGAAGATCTGGTAACAGCCGCAGTTGCATTGAGGGATCGAGGGAATGCACGCGATGTTGAGTGAATTCAGGTGTGTGCCACTTCTCCAATGTCAAAGAGTGCGCTAGCTTGCCTAAGTGTTGGGCTGCATCGGTCCAAGATAAAGGTATTGAAACAAGGGTTGCTCCTTCATGTGCTTTTCTAGCAGCTTCGTCAGCGAGGTCATTGCCGGAGATACCGCACTGACCAGGCAGCCACTGAAACACGACGTCGTGTCCTTTCGCGATCATGTGATGGTGCATCTCTCGTATCTCCGACACGAGTTGTTCACATTAACCGCGACGAAGAGATGACAGAACACATTGTAAGGCCGCCTTCGAATCACAGAATTTAGCCCACCCATTAGCCGGCTGGTTGTTAATATAATCAACGGCACCTCGAAGGGCAACAAGCTCCGAACCGGTCGATGTGGTCAAGTGAGAAGTCTTGTATTGGATGTTTAGTGATCGTGATGGTATAACCACTACGCTGGTGGAGCTGGTCTGAGTGGAGGAGCCATCCGTATATATGTGGACTCGATCAAAGTAGGAAGTGTGCAAACAATCCAGAGCTGCTTGCTTCAAGGCCAAGGTAGGTAGGTCGGTATTCTTTCTTATCCCTGGAACCGTGATACGCACTTGAGGTTGTTCTAAACACCACAAAGCTGAGGTTGAACGTGCTGAGGGTGTGAAGCCCGATGGTAAACAGGCAAGATGGATGGTGACCTCGTTGGAGAAGGACCCCTGTGGTCGTCGTTCTGGCAGGCGGGCAAGAGAGCTTGATTGCATGCGCGAAACATGACGAACATGGGCCCTAAGCGTGTCGGTGCTAATGTAAGTCGTGATCGGATGGTCTCGAGCCATTATAATGGTTCCTGCTGTTGAGGTGCTCCGCGGGAGTCCTAGGCAAACACGTAGTGCCTGTGCTTGAACGCTCTGAAGTTCTCGAAGATTTGACTTGAATGTTTTAGCAAGCACGGGAGAGCTATAGCGTAGGAATCTGATGAACAGTGCTCGATATAACTGTAGCATGGAGCCCACTGATGATCCCCATGTTTTGCCGGCGATGAACTTGAAGACGTGAATAATAGATGCGAGCTTCTTCTTTAAGCGGGCAACATAAGGCTCCAAGTGAGGTCCCGGTCTACAATGACGCCCGAAAACAGGCGATTTCTCTTGTAGGAGATAGGCTGTCCATTGATGCATACTGGATAAGGAATCATCGCTTTTCGCGTAAAAGCGACTTATGCACATTTTTCTCTTGAGATGGTAAGGCCTTGTGAGTGAAGGTAGTAAGATGCCTGTGTTGCTGCTTTCTGTAGCCGTGCGCGAACCTGCAGGCAAGTGACCGCTGATGTCCAGATGCAGATGTCGTCGGCGTAGATTGAAACACTCACGGTTTCCGGTAGGGATTCGGCCAGCCCAAGAAGCCCGAGGTTTAAAAGAATAGGGCTTAAAACACCACCTTGGGGAACGCCTCGGCATGTGTAGTGGTCGGTAGTCGGACCATCTTCCGTACGTACGAACAAGGACCTTTGTGTCAAGTAGTTACTGACCCATCGATATACTCGCCCTCCTAGTTCGACTGTCGAAAGTGCGTCTAGAATGGCTTGATGGGAAACGTTGTCGTAAGCGCCTTTCACGTCAAGAAAGAGTGCTACTGAAAATCGCTTCCGAGATTTTTGTTGTTCCACAGATGATACTAGATCGATGACACTGTCAACCGATGAACGACCACGTCGAAATCCCGCCATAGAGTCAGGGTAAATGTTGTGGTGTTCAAGGTACCATTCGAGACGCATGAGGATCATACGTTCCATGAGCTTCCCGACGCAGCTGGCAAGAGCTATAGGCCGATGCGATGCCAGTTCGAGCGGTGACTTTCCTGCTTTTAGAAGCGGTACCAGGCGGCTGCGTTTCCATTCTTGTGGGACGACACCATCTTGCCATGAACTATTAAAAAGGCTGAGGAGTTCTCTTCGTGCTTCTCTGCCTAGGTGGCGCAAAGCAGTATATGTTATGCCATCGGGCCCTGGTGAAGACGAAGACCTGCATAGCGCCATAGCAGCTTCTAACTCTTCCATAGAGAATGGAGTGTCCATACTTGCATCTCGTGGGCCAGGGATGTTGCCTAAAGCCATGTCAGGGACTAAAACTGTGCCACCGGCGACTTTCGCACAAAATTCCTCTGCGACGTCTATCTCACGGCGGTTTTGATAGAGAGCAAGGGCGTTGAATGGGTGTCGTTGCTGGGGACTTGAGCAAAGACCCCGTAGGGTACGCCACACACGGGACAATGGCTTGCGAGGGTCTAATGATTCGCAAAAACATTTCCATCTTTGATCCGCTAGCTTATCAATTCGGCGCTTGATCTTCTTTTGCATGCGCCAAGCTTCTCTGAGGTCAAGGATTGACTTTGTACGCCTGTACCTCCTTTCAGCTCGGCGACGTAGTGCACGAAGCCTTTCCAATTCAATGTCATTCTATGTAGGCTTTGATGGATGTGTGGAGCAGCGTGTACAATCTTGCATAGCGTCTGTAATTATGTCTTCTAATCTGCGTGCAATATGTGTCTTCTACACAATCGGGCTTCAGTCATTTAGAAGACACAGGTTGTGGCCTGATGCGAAGGACATTAGTGACCTGCCCCTCGAATTTATGCTGGAGCTTCCCCATATATTGTGGTGAGCGTTGAAGTCCCCTGTTATAATCCAAGGGCCGGGAGTAGCAGCCATGATATCTTCCAGTCTTTTTCTATCAAGCTGACTTGTTGGGGAAAGGTAGACGCCAATAAGAGTAAAAGACAGCTTCTTCTTTTCCACAGTGACACAGACTTATTGGTTACCGTCGTGTGGCGCTACGTTTTGGGAAAAATACGTAAGGTCCTTGCGAATGTAAACCAGAACCTTACTACTACGGACACACGTGTTTGAAACAAAAGATTCATATCCTGATAGTCTTATGGAGGCTGACAAGTTCGGTTCACATATGACCAGTATAGGAAAATGGTTTTCAAATACGAACTGTCGAAAATTCGAAATACGGGACCTCAGGCCTCTCGCATTCCATTGGAATATGGAGGCACTTCTCACATCATCCCGGAACGATCGCTGTTGTTGTCGATGAGCCATGGTTCTGCTGTAGAAGTTCTCAAGCACTGGACTTCTGAAGGCTCGCCAGAACCGGACTGATGGCATCCAGCACTTGCAATGCACTTCGAGCTGTTGGTGTCTGTAGCTTGTCCAGAAGAACACGAATAGCACTCACCAGAGAACTGATCATAACAACAATTTGTTGATCTTGGTCTACCAATTTATCAGGAACAGACGAAGTGTCCCCTGCTGTAGAAGTATCATTTCGCTCAGTAGGAGCATCTACTTCGGGAGTGCAGGCCACGCGTCAGCAGCCGTGCTGTTTGATGCACCTTCGTCCTTTGAGCTGACTGCGTTTGGCCTGGGCGGAAGAGTGGGTGGTAATATACGTGTAGGGCGTTCTGCAAAGGCTTTGGAGGCTCTTGATCGACGTCGGCGACGTGATCGTTGCGCTTAATAGATGTTGCTGCTTCTCGGTCAGACGAGTGGTCTCTAACCATTTTCTTCACTATTTGTATTTCCTTTCGAATCAAAGGACATTCCTTCGAAGATGCATCGTGAGGGCCGCTGCAGTTTGTGCACTTCAGCAGCACTGGCCTCGCACGTGTTTGTGGTGTGGGGTCCAGTGCAGCAAGAACAGACGGTAGTGTTATTGCACACACTACTCACATGGCCAAGCTTCATGCACTTCCAGCACTGCAGTGGTTTTGGTATAAAGGGGCGAACTGCGTGTCGGAAGTGGCCCATTTTTACATGCGACGGAAGGGATTCGCCCTTAAATATGATCTTCACACACCGTGACGTGCGAGACGAAACGTGTTTGTGATGATGGTGTTTTCCGTAGCTGGCTTGATTAAGATTGACAGATCGGAGTCGACAATGGCCTCGTAAACATCGTAAATTACGCCAGTATGGACTTGTTTGCCCAGCGGAATATAAGGACGGACTTTCATCCCGCCAAGTTCCGTGACCTTGCGCAAAGAATCCAACGCAGCCGCGTGTTCTACGTCAATCGCTAACACGTTCTTACGGGTGTTCACTCTGATGTCTTTGATTTCGTTTGGAACCAGCGCCTCTACAAGTGGAGACACGGCTTGCCTGTTGAGGCGTCTCAGGTTGTCAGTGGCGAGAACTAGCGAGAACAGGATGGTGAGCTCCTCGGTATCCCGCGAAGATATCACTCGAATTCGATGATGCGCTGAGAAATCTTCGCTTTGCTTTACGACTCTGCACCAGCTCGAAGGTGTCGTCACAAGAATCTTCACTGCTGACATAGTACTGCATGGTGTCGTCGCTGTCAGTGTCGCTCTCGGTGCCCTTGCGCTTCCTAGAGTTAGCCGCCGCGGGCACTGCCGAGTCCGGCGGATGTGCGTGAAACTCCATCGCAGTTAAGGAGGAAATAGCAGTTCACTGGCAAAGTTTAAGAAATTCACAAAATGAGTAGAGCTCGAAGACCCGGCGTTCTGCCTGAGAGACACTTCAAAACTACGGAAATAAGTTAAAGTAGTATTGGGGCTCATAGAAAGCGTCGCAAACATCTCCGAATACGCTTCATAAATTCAAGTTAACTGCGCCACGTCGGCTGCGCTGCTTTTCGTTAACTGCGTCACAAGTTTTGTTTATAGGTGTCGTGCCGTAATTTAAGCTTAATTGCTTAAAATGCGTCGCAGACGGTCGCACAGGGTTTCTCACCTTGCCATAGTCCAATAGTGCAGCGGTGCCATGTGGAAGTTCAGAAGGAACGCAAGAATTCGCTGGAAGCCCACCAAACCAGGTTAAAAAAATAAAAAAACAGGCAGACGGGTGAACCAACAGGCCAACGCTCAGATGCGCGGCCGGTCTCCCTCGCTTCGGCGCTGTGTCTGACGAATGACGTAAGCATATGGATCGTCCCTGGTAGCAAAGCTTCCATAGGAGCCCATTCGCAACTTTCACCGCCTATAGGTGGCGCTACTCGAAATTCAATATGGCTGTCGTTAAGGGGATCGTGTAGACGCCACCGGCTAGTGTACACGCGGCATCGGATCGCATAGTGTTTCCGGGCGCAGCGTGGTATCGTCATGTCGTCTTTTCAAGGACCATTGACTCTTGGCTGCATTATGACCCACATCGGCGGTTCAGAGACGCGTATTCGGTGTCTGGTTCAAGGTGAAGAAGTGTTGAATGCAGGACACATCGTTTGCTGCGGCTTGAAAGAATGCTCAGCCTCATCATACACTGTTCAAGGATTGTGCCTGCAAACGTCTCAAGTGCGGCAGAAGCCACACGAGCTGTGGTTCGAATTTAGGAACGAAGGTGGGTACAGGTGCTATTTACTGGCTTTTTTTTTCTTTGGCTTCAGTGGCCGCACTACGAGAAATTAAAACAGCTCTTTGTGTTTACCGCAGAGACGTGAGCGGGCCCCAACGCTTCGTGGGAATGATGCTGTAATTAGTTCTGCGTTGGACGGCAGTATTATTAGCAAATGTCATGAAAAGTAGAATGGTGTGCCAGTTTTGCTGCTGGTGCGTGTGGCATGGTGTGCGTGTACTACATATTCGGTCGTCCACTCTTAGTTTGAGCACGCGAGCACATGGCTGCGCTCTTCAGCCTGCAAGTGCGTCCGACACATGTGCGTTTCCAGGCAAACTGGTTTATGCGTAAAGGGACCACGAGTTGCTGCTTTACGTCGTCTGCATTTTTGCTACGATGCGCGGCTTTGAGCACGGCTACGCGCTAAGAGGGGACCGGTGTACTGCCGCGGCTTCGGTGTCCGAACCCTTGCCTCGCGTTGCCTGGCAAACTATGCTGCCTTTATGCGCTAGTAGTAAACAAGGGGTATTCGCTCGCATTCATTTGCTAAAGCAATATTCTATGCAGTCGTACAGCACATGGCAAGCGTTTAATGATGACACAAAGCTGATTTCATCGCCGTAGGAGCATTACATTGATTTGGTCATTCTCCGATGAACCGTAGAACTCGATTCGCATGCTTACCTCAAAAGTGCTTCTTCCAGTACTTCTTTGGCATTTTTTTTGTGTGTGGAGCCAAGACGCGAAAAGCCGCTTAGAAATTACTGCATGAAGGCAGCGCGAAAGGAAAAAAAGATACGCAATGAAACGGGAGAAAGAGCAATACATCACGTTTATTCACATAACATGTCCTGCATTGAAGTAACAATTTTTTTTTTCTTACAGGGCCACTGCTCTTGCAAAGCAGGCAACTCGAAATGCTGCAAGCACATGGTTGCGATGTTGCTTTTTACACACAGGTAAGCATGTACAAAGACAATTCGTAAGCTAACAGTGATCTCTTTTGCATATGTGTACCTAAGTTGCAGTCAAGTTTCAACGTACAGTGAAACACAAATTGATGAACAGTTAGTTGTATCTGTATGAATGTGCTGGCCTTTTGTCACAGGATTCTTGGGTTGTACTTGCAAATCATTTATTTACCTGTAATACATTGTGTTCACTGCTGCAGAACTGGTGTCCAGAACCTGGACCTGCTGACTTGCACCGATGTAAAACAAGCATGGGGCAAGTTGAAAGCAAAGAACATCTACAAGCCCAGAAAAATTAAGGACTTGTGCCACGTGCAGCATACTTCAAGGACCCGGTTGGATCAACAGAAACTCAATGCAATCCGACAGCGGCTTATTGCTGCTGCTCCACAAAGCGCCCTAGCAAGACATGTGATGGGCCGCTGCCTTCAAAGCGAAGATGTTGAAGTTAGTGCCATGAATGTGCACTGTGAAAACACAGGCTGTGAGCCGGACCAGATTGTGCAGCACATGCTCACCAGCCAGCATGCACAAAAGTTTGAGCAACTTCTGTTCCATGAAATTGCGTTCAGAGACTGGGATAAGCTTAGAATTTACAGAGCTGATATAAAGAATTTGAGTGCTCGGGTAGCAAAATTTTATAAGGACATGGTTGCTGTGAGCTCACCACAAGCAGTTAGAATTTGTGCTGAGACTGCTGGGCAAAACAGTACACAGTGGCAAAGAGAGCGAATGCTCAGAATAACAGGAAGCAAGTGCCATACATTGTACAGATTTGTGCCATCGCCAACAAACAGCTGGCAAAACTAAATTGAAAAACTGTTGACGCAGAACTTTCAAGGAAACGACGCCACGAGATATGGCAAGGCGTGCGAGAAGCCAGCTCTCGAAGAGTATGCACTTAACACTGGCAATGCAGTGTCGACAGTGGGCCTTGTTGTGAACCCTATAGTCCCGGCTTTAGCCCAGATGGGATTGTTTTCAGGCACGGAAAGCCGGCCATGTTGCTGGAAATTAAGAGTCCAACACGTGGCAAAACGGAAAGCATTGCAGAACTTTTGAAGCAAAAGAAACTGCCATACATTGTGTCCCAAGGCGAAAATTATACCTTGAGGTCTACACATTCCTACTACACACAAGTGCAATTGGGGATGTTTCTTTTGCATTTGACGCAAGTAGACCTCATTGTGTACAGTGAAGTGGAATCTTTAGTTATCCATGTGAAAAAATGCGTATCATTTATTGACAGCTTGATTCAGCGGCTGCAGTATGTGTATTTTACGCACTATTTGCCAGCACTTTTTAAGTATGTGCAGTAAGAAACCATCAAAAATAAACATGGAAGAATGCGTGCATTTTCGTGGTCAATCACATAAGACTCAGAACAAACAATCCAGCTGTATTGTTAAGCAAGAGAAGCATGCAAGTGGGAAGCTGCACTGACATAAGTTTATTTTCAATCAAAAAAGATGGAGCCGGCTGCAGCTAAAAGCTGCCTTAGCAAATGGCAGCTTGACAGGGGCCCGCAGCCCCCTCTACAAGACGGCAGTGAAAAAAGGTTGCAGGAACAAAACCAATTTCGAAAGAATACATAGGCACCAAAATGGTGCCAAAACAGTAAAAAAGAAGATGGCAAAATAAAGCTAAAACGACTATTACATTTCGAGGTAGGATAATGAAGATTGGTTCATGCGCTCAATCTTCAGCTCACTTCAAACATATTACAATAAATGCTCCGTTTGTAATTATCCTCTCTCTGAAAGGCTATGCTACTCACAGTTTTCATGTAACATATGTTTATAGTTCCCTAGCATGCTAACATATCTTTTTTAGGGCACTTCTGTTAAGACAAATGTTTTGGTCCTTTCAGGTTTGTTTTAAAGGGAGTCTACTGTAATAGGCACAGTACTTGTGCTCACTTACACTTATATTTGTAGAAAATTCCACATATTTATGGTTCTGAGGTGAGCAACTGGCTGGAATCGTTGAGCCATAGCCTCACATACACATGACTGCCTGTACGCTCACGTGAATCTTTTGTCTGCAAGCACAGGTGCAGACAGATTAACGATTCCAGCTATTATTATCATTATGTCATCAACGACAGCCAGTGTCTCCCAGGGCAATGGGCCCTTCAGTATTCTAAAGAGCTTCAACCGCTGAATTGCTCTTTCAACATGGACACGTGCTCGTGCAACCTGCAGTGTTTTGGCAGCATCCTCAGGGGAAAACTGTGTTTGCTTACGCAGAAATGGAGGCTGCACAACACCGATCCCCATAGCAGCACATCTACTGTCAATATTAAAGCCCTTGTCTACCATGATGTCATCCTTAAAAGGCTCTAGTCTGCCCAAGATATCTGAATTATCCACACACGCTTTATCAGAGGCACGACCTCCAAAACAATCACTCAAAAATGTGATGAGTGCACCTGGAGATACGCCAATCAAAACTAACTGTGTGTACCCCTTTGTAGTGGGAATAAGTCAGAATGCGGCAAGATGCACAGTGAGATTTTTCAACCTCTACTTCTGTGCAGTCAAGCACAATTCTGACATCCCTGTACGCTACAAAGCACTGAGGCTGATTCTGTTGCACTTCTGCCTTGCTCGGCCATCGGATAGCTGCTTCCAGGACAGCTGCCAAGGGGCGTATTGTGCCATAAAAATACCGGTGTACTGTAGCCTCAGATACTGAAAATAATGTCCCTAAGCACCTAAAAGACAGAAATGTCTTAAGGCGAACAAGCACCATTGTTACTCGCTCTAATACACTTCTTTCTGCATTCAATTCATCAAATTCGGCCACAGCATCAGCAATAGTCCTGAGAAGATTCATATCTTCTACACCTGTGAAGGCTTTAACACAAGCGTCACTGTGAAACAGATCAATTAGAGTTCTGCTAGCAGGGGGTGCTGTATCTGTATTAACCTGCACCGCCTTGTGAGAAGCAGCAGTCTGGCTCTCGTTGAACTGCAGGAGGGTCTCGACAGCAGCGCTTTCCAGGTTTTCAAACTCTCTTGCGTGGGCAGTAAGGAGGACAAGAGCCTCAGCGGCATCATCTTTCCTTGTATGTTCAGTGACGTTTCCGCTGCTTTCATGTTCCGATGGTTCCTGATAATACAGACAGATAGTGGAATGACAAGTTGCACGGAAAAAGGCAATAGAAACAACTTTTCTTTTTGGCTGCACGCAACAAATAATACATATCTCGAATAGAAAATTACACACTACAAATGTTTCTGAATCTTGTATTACAGCATATTGAAAAAGTTTGCACGGAGACACGAGGACAAGCCGAGAAAAAAGGTTGAGCGCTAACTCACAACTAAAGTTTATTCAAAGGCATGCATGAGTAAATAGGAAAATCAAAACAAAACAAGGCTGTCATCATAAACATCACGTGTTAGCCCGTGTGAGTTGGCCAAGAACCGAAACTCTATCACAGAAGCAGACAGAAGCCTTTCATAAAAGTATCGGCAGAGATGTGTGCGTCAGTCAGACTTCGGTCCGCTTCTCTAACAGGGAATTTCGCTTCTTGGCCAACTCACACAGGGTAACACGTGATGTTCACAATGGCTGCCTTGTTTTGTTTTGGTTTTCCTATTTATTTATGCATGTGTTTGAATAAACATCGGTTGCGAGTTACCGCTCGTCCTTGTTTTCCTTGGCTTGCTCTCGTGTCTCTGCACAATCTTTTTCAATATGCATTTCAACCAACTAGCCAAACTCTCTGCTCCCTGTAAACAGCTCATGCTAAAGTGAGTTATGCATTTCAGAATGCAATAGTGTTTTAGCTACTCTTGACTTCGTTTGGGTATCGAAATGGTTTGCCTTATGTGCTCAGTTGTGAAGCACGCCATATGAAGCTTTGCAAACTTTGCTACATGAAGTTGAGCTCAAACTTACACAGGCTGGGCTTCCACTTTCTGAATTACCCTGCGGTGATGAGCAAGGAATCCTTGGTGCGACATTATGCGGGTTGAGAGTAGGGAGTCCTGAAAAAGAGCATGAAAATGTCACACTCATTAGGTGTAGGTTCTTTGCCTGCAAATAAAAAGAATGGCTATAGCTTGTTTAATTCACATCACGAGTGAAATTAGTGGCAAACAACTGATTCACCAATAAGAAAAGAGTGTTGCCCACTTTGCAGAAAATGAGAATGTACAAAACCAAGAACCTCCAGGAAACAAAATTTAGAAGGATGTTTTCATGAACTTAGTGTATAAGAAGCATCATATTCCATGGGTGCTAAGAATAAAATTTGAGTAAAAACCACTCTAACATAGCAGGCCAGGCAAGAAAGTGCGTTGCACACAAAAATTTGGGAACACTACCGTTATTTTCACACACCATAATAGATTCAAGCGCAAGTTAAAGGGAGCCTTTAAATAGCATAACAAGTGACACGTGCACTAGCACTCCCTCAGTAAACCTAACATGCGATGAAATTGATTTTCTTGATGCCACTTGATTTTGCCTTGTCTTTTGTTTGGTGCTAATGTGCAAAGCTTTGCTTTAGGCTGTTGTACGTGTGTGTGTTCACATGCCCGATTAGGATGTCTGATGAAGCTGCATCATTTCCTTTTTGGCTGTTTTCTTTGTATTTTGAGCTCTTTTCATGTATAATTGCAGTTTTTCAAATAAACGTACAGTTGCGAGTGAGCGCTTGTGTTGTGCTGTTACCTTCTTCTATGTCTTCGTCTTTAAGCGCTCGTCTATATGAACATGTACCAACAGCCCAATTCCTCACGTTAAAACAAGTTACCATTTCACTTCATAACCATTTCAAGACAATTTGTCAATTGATATTTTATAAAATGTGGCCTACTTGCTGCTCTTGCTGATGCCCGGAAGGCTCTCTCAGCCGATGCCTGGCTCCTGGCTGGATCATTGCTTTCAAGGCTCCGCACAGGTAGACACCGTGACGGTGCTGCTGTTTTCTTCAATTGTCGCCGGGCTGGTCGCCACATTTCTGGTGCTTTGAAATATGAGATCACAGTCTAAGTAACATATTTCCCACGGTGTCATTTGGAGGCACACATTCTGTATGCAACTAAGATGGGCAGATAACTACAACCACTACTGAAATCAAGGGCAGAAAATAGTAAAAGCTTATAAAAGGGAAAGTAAGAAAATGAATAAAAAGATTTTTTCAATTTCAAATGTACCATAAATCTGTACTCAGTTCGAATGAGTGTATGGGTAGACTTTTAATACCTTTTAAGGACTACTACTGAAAAGTTACAATTGTATCATAGAAAGTTCCCATGAAAGCACACAAAACGACACTTTTTGATCTTCACAGCTCTATTTCAAAAATGATAGCAATGGCCAAATGAATCCTGCCATCACTAAGTGCATATTGGGCTCAGCAAAGACTGGATAACAGTCACAGTTGTGCAACTAGGTAGCCAATACTTATCTGCTTATTTTCATCCTCCCTAATTATTTTCAATGGTTTTAACCTTTATGAAATATATTATCCTCTATTATTTTTAACTTTGATAACAGTGTGCGAGTATAATAATCCATCTTACAGAACCTGTTTAGGTCTCAAAACATTCACATGCACCCAGTTCTGGTGCATGCTGAACAACGCAGCAGAAAGAGTGACAAAATATCAGGGAATTGATTGAAAAATATTCAAGAAGCATTGCACATAGAAAAGTTTTGCAGACTGGATTAGTTTCGAATCAATAGTTTTCAAGATTGTGATTGCAATGTGCGGCATAAGTGAATAATTATAACAATAATTAACAAAATAACTCGCACTATGAATTCTGCACAAAGCTGTAAGAATGACAAATCATACAGGGAAATGTGTATGTATTAATACCAGCACATCAACCGAACTAAATATTTTCACCACTACACGCATTTCAACTGCAATATATTGATACATATATATAGATATTTTTTTCAATTTCACTTGAAAGCATCAGCTCAGCCTGCGAGCGCCTCCACAACCATCGAGTAGCGGCCTCTAGAAATTCTGATTTGATCTAATAACTCTACAAGGGAGTGCTGCAATAAAAGCATTTCCTCCCGGCTCCATAGCTTAGATGATCAAACGCAAAGCACAAGTTAGCTCACAGCTGCTGCACTTCGATACAACGGAATGGCAGAAAACGCTGGCGCCTAGCATAAATGGTTTAGTGCGTGTTAAAAAAAATGAAGTAATCAAAATTTATCTACCAAGGCATGTTTGGAGGCATTATGTTTTTCTGGCAGGTAAAAGCCCAGTAATCCAAGCAATTTCAACGCGTGCATACTAACGGCGACTGTGAGGCGGTCTGGCGGTTCGTCACAGCTGACAGCTAGCAGTGATGTTGATCAGACATTAAAGAGCGCTATCGAACACGACATAATGTGCCCCACGAAAGAAAACGTTCTCCAGCTAAAACACCGCTCAACACAAAAGTGGTCATGGTGTGCGCCCCTCGTTAAGACACAACATAATACAAGTAGAAAATGTTCACTCACCAGTTGTACCCCAGAAGAAATCTTCGGGAACAAAGTGAGCGCTGCACACCTTCATAGTTTTCGTTACAGGCTTGCCAATTCGCAGTTTGGCTGTCCACTCCTTTTTCATTCGTTCGTCGCAAGGAAACGAGTGAAGGCTTACCTCGCCTTTGACTGCACGGTGTGTGCACTGAGGCACACAGCACATTTTGTTGCTCTTGTACGTCTTGCCCATTTCAGGAAAAACGTTACCCGTGAAAACAGCGTCACTGCGAAAGGGAACCTGTGCCTCAGCTGTCTAGATAACTGCAGACCTTGAAATACCGCTGTAAAAAGCGACCGAACGCAAATACAAAACAAAGGCTCCAGCGCAGCACGCTAACTGAACACGGGCGACGCGGGTGCGAAACGCGGGTATCCCCTCGTTGAGGGTTACGACGGCTGCCGCATGGCGTCGCCACCATCTGTGAAAGTTGCGAATACGTTCAAAACATGACGGTCCGTCGGCGGTTCATGGGGCTTAGCGCCATCTGTATGTGGTGGGAACACTTCCGGCGGAAGAAAAAATAATGTGACGCCATGTCCGTTAAAAGAAGAAGTGACGTCATTTTGTTTTCGAAGGAGCGAAATTTGGTTTGTTGTCCTTCCTTTCGAGCTATATATTCAAATGCCCCGCCATTGTACTTGATGGACGTTTCGAGCTTTCAGCGTGGAAAGCGATGCATGAAAAGGCCAGCCGTACGGTTGTCGAAATCGCATCCCTGCTCAGAACATACTTTCTTTGGAGGCCAACGATAGAGTGCTGATCCTATTGTCGGATGCCAAGCCCGTCGGCCAGCGCAGTCTCACGAAAACAACTACACAATTATCTGGCAGTCGTAACCCACTCCTTTTAACTGAACAGATTAAGAAGTGATGAAGCTACCCGCGTCACCAAATTCAGACAAACTTCGACAAACAAGAAAGCACAAACTTTGAGGGGGGCGTATTTCAACAGGTGAACTTTACGAGTGCGCCTTTCTGCCCATTTCAAGACGTGCATTGCATTGCGAGTGATGGTGGCGTCAACGCCCCCTGTAGCGATGGCCGCTGAAAAAAAATGCATTTATGAATAATAATCAAATTAAACTTGTATTTTCTTAACTCGTCACGAATATATGAAATTGCCTAGGAATTTTATTTTCGTTGAATGAATCTAACTGTGTCTCGTTTGAATTAAAAAACGCGTTTTTCTTTCCCAATATTTGTTCCCTCCGAACATAGTCGCGCTTCAATCGCTGCTCCCATAACCCCCCATGCTGATGTCAGTGACAATCTGTACTGAACCGCTTTTCACCCGAAGCTTCGCGACCTATTTGAATCGACCTTGGATCGTCATTCACCGATTCGCCTGTCGCTAGGCAACGGAAGTAAGCCGAAAAGTTTAATTTAATTTATACGCAGATATTTTCACTTTTCCGGGAAAGAATAAAAAATAAAATAAAACAATTTCTGTTATTCTCATTTCACATTATTTCCCTGTCGATGCTCGCGGCAGCAAATGGTGGGCGTTAATCCTATATCGTGACGTATTTCCTGTTTCCACGTTTTGCCGACGGTCCGGTCTTCCTTTCTCTATGGGCGTCTTGCGCTGGAGTTTGAGGTACAGTAGCGGCGCCTGGTGGCGGCGCGCGAAACGTTGACCTGGGTAGTACCGGCGTGGATAGTATTGAGCCCTAGCTGTGGCGAAGCGCATTTCTCGCCCGAGTTTTGCATCGACTCGCACTTTTTTCTGCCCCGTTACGAGCACGGAAAGGCTCGTCACTTCTCACAGATAACGCCGACCATGCTGAGAGCTAGCCGCAGCCTATAGTCTAACGAAAACGGACTTTCCGTGAGACGTAATGCTGGAAGCAGAACGAATCGGCGACGCCGATCCGGAGAGACCTAGCTCAGCCTCGAGAAAGCGTCACCGTCGTTACTTCTGCGTCGCGGGCTGCCATGGACAAGAAGGCCTGAATCCCAACATCAGATTCTACCGTTTTTCTTCAAGGCCTCACGAAACAGAGCGTCGGGTGCGCTGGATAGCTGCAGTTCGTCGCGCTGGGTAAGCGAAACTTCGCGCCATGTTGACTGCTTCGCCTGTCTTGAAGCTTGCTTAATTATCTGCGTTATAAAATTTGGTCTTTGTGAAGTGAAGTGAAGTTTATTTCCAACACCGAGTCGGAGGTTCTTGGGCGAAAAGATGTCGCAGACATCTTGAGAGTGCCCAAGGACCTATTAAACAGCAGCAGACAGATTGCAAAAATAATTATCTGAAGTGCTGTACAGAAATATAGGCATGAAATATAATAGACGCAACGCAACACTTTTAGTGCACAACATAATTGCATATAATACAGATGTCACAAAATCCCTATAAGCACATGTGCAAAGGCAAAAAATAATTTTATACATCAAAATGAAGTATATATCAAAATAGCAAAATAAAGATGTTGTTCGAATGGTCCTTACATGTTTAAAAGCATATTTCGCACATGTTTCTTGAATTCATATTCTGGTAGTTCGAGTTTGGTACAAGTTAAGAATTTGTTCAGTATTGCTGGTATCTGGTATTGAAGAAGACATTCTCCTTAGCTTGTACGGGAAAAAGGAACTGGTAAGGGTTGATTACGGAGAGAGTATCGGGGGGAGCTATCAAATGAGTGCTCATAAAGCTTCTTCTTTTTTTGTATAAAGTAGTAGTTTATATGCATAAAGATCACTTGCTCTAGTGATATCGTGCTTTATGAACAGCTGATGAGTACGCCTACAGTCCACCTACAGTCCCGACGGCAGACCGACATAGCAGCAGGCATGGCTGGTGATTCACGATTCGTTAATAATTCTACTGGTGCGAAGTTGTGAAGTGACCAGGTGTGTGCAAATGACCACGCGTTGTTATTAAAAAGCTACATCAAGCGAGCAGCGCACGAGCTCGCGCGGCAGCGCGATTCGCACCTACGTTACTGCGAGCTCATATGCAATGCATCAGTTATTTATCAGTTGCTAAAGGGACAGATGGCCGCTTCTGCAGTCCAGGCATAACTACTTGTCGAGCGGCATGCAATCAACGAAGATTGCAGGAGGCGCGCGGTTTCGCGGCATGTCGAAAGACCGCTGCCGTCGCGGCGCGTACCGTCGTGCCCTCGAGCTGTTCTGTACACCTGATGTCTGCTTATCGCTGCTGCGAATTCATTTATAGCAAGCATTTCCTCGCGTTTGTGCGCCTGAATCTAGCAGCGTGCAACGCTTACGTTTAAGTTCAGCTTCGTACACAACTCGTTTCGCTTGCGATTGACACCGCGCTAAATCTTCGCCGCTTATGTCTTAAACGGCGTACACGCGCCATGCCCTGAAAAAAATCTTTGGTGCCCGATAGTCGCTGCAAGCCATAGTACAACAAAACCGAAAGTGGCGGGTCCATATTGTAAACGTGCTTTCCAAAGCAGACGACCGAGCTTGGTACTACCCAGTTCAGGACAGAGGGCGCTTTTTAGCACCATTTTCGCAGCGCCCCCTGGGCAATGCAAGAGCCCCATGGTTTGTCTTTCACGCCGGATTAGCCCGTGACGCACTCGTTGCCTACGCAGTGCAGCTTAAACTTGTATCAACAGTGCTTACTCGCCGCCTACTGCTTCGCTTGCGATGGCACCAACTACGAAAACTGCTGTGCTAAGCGGCGCAGAAAGGCAACAACGTCGACGGGCGACTCTCGCTTTGGCCCGGCGACAGATGGCCAGCGTGAAGCAGAACGCCTTCACGCGTTCGCCGCGCACGCTGCGAACTCTACCACGGCGGGCAGCCACCTTACTAAGGCAGCGCAGTGATCCGGATGCTTATTTCACAGACGTGAGTTCGTATAACAGGAATACAGGCACCAGGCACGTACCAGGGGAGGGGGGGGGGTGCCCCCTCCCCTCGAAATTAAGCGGCATAACCCACCCCCCCATCCGCCCACGCCACCACTCTCACACATATTCCTAAAGTGCCGACAAATCAATCGACTCGGCGCTCAACATTTTGCTGCCTTATACAGCGAAAGCAGTGTGTGACTAACTTCCGTAGTTTTTTTTTTCGGCGTCCGTTAACAGAAAAAAATCATAATGTGGGCCGATCCTGGTGATAGTGCAAGAAGGGTCCAAGATCAATGGTACATACCCCTGTGGACTCGGAAACCTATAAGGCGCCCTTCGAAATCTTCGGGATGGGCCCACGTATGGGGAGCGCGCTTAACGCCTGCTTCACCTCCGCCGCAGGGGGGCCCGGTAATGCAATATTTTCGGCATCGGCCTACGTATGGGGTGTTGTTAATACCTGCTTCACCTCCACCGCAGGTCGGCCTGGCATTGCACTACCTTCGGGATGGACCCACGTATGGCGAGCGCTTAACACCTGCTTCACCCCCGGCGCGGATGGACCCTGTATTGCAATATCTTCGTGATCGGCCTACGTATGCAGCGCGGGTGGGCCGGGTATTGCAATATTTTCGTGATCGGCCTACGTTCGGGGAGTTCTCAATGCCTGCTTCACTTTTGCCAGGGGTCCGGCCCGGTGTTTCACTATCTTAGGGAGCGACCCACGTTTGGGGAGGGCTTAACGCCTGCTTCACCTTTGCCACGGGTCGGCCCGATATTGCACTATCTTCACGCCGACCCGCAGTGGATGTGAAACACTTTGCTTTTCGTTTGAGAGCTGTGTTTGTCAGCCTTCGCTGCCATTCCATCTTCACAGAGTAGAATAGTTGCCCATCCAATCCAATCCAATCCAATGTCAATTTTGAAGCGAAAAGCTTCCCTACGCTAGTCAGCAGCCGGCGTATGTCTGAATTGGCTCCGTAAACGTGTTCGGAGTCGGCGCAGGTGGCCGCGCGCTATGCGTCATCGTTTGACGTTCGTCGCAAGCGCGTGTTTATCGCGGAGGCCGACTATCTAACCGCTTTCCAGAGAATAGGCGTGCGCGTTCAACATGGAAGGAGAAGAGAGTGATGCTACCGATACAGAGAGCTGTGTTTATGGCTCTACAGAAATCGCAAGACAATGTGCCCAACAATGATGAATAAAGAAGTTTAATAATCCTGCATAACTGATGGTATATATCATTGATAAGCAATTTGCATAACTACACAAGGTACACGCATAGCATAACCATAAGCTAACCAAAGCATATCCATAAGTGAAACCATAAGCATAACCATAGGCTAAATCATAAAGCATAACCATAAGCTAAACCGTAAGCATATCCATAGGATAAATCATAAAGCATAACTATAAGCTAAACCATAAGCATCACTGAAACTTTTCGCTTCGAGATATCCAGGCTTAATCTTAGCTAAGCCCCAGCCAATATTTTTTCACTCCTCCTGGATAGCGGTAGTTATCGCCATCTTCTGGGGTGTGGAGGCCAGTTTCCTCATCGATTCGGTGCCCGCGCGATTAACTCAAGATCGATTCAGTTGTCACCATCTATTGCAGCAGGAAGGGCGTAGTTTATTGTTTTAATTATAGTATTTTACTTATAATGCCCAACACAATTTTTATTTCACCATCGATTCAACGATCACGCACAACGCTGTTGCTTCGTTAGGTCAACCTTCTTTGTTTAGACTAATCCAGGGGCCAGGAAAGGGACTCGGTTCATAGCCAGCTGGTCTGTATGCTTGTGGAACGAGTTGTGGCCGGAGAAAACGGAAATTGCGTTTAACTTTTCCTTTTGCTTCTTTATTTCCTCAAGTCACGGCTCGCCGCGACGCTGACAGATCCTCGGAACCATACATCCGCGATATGCGTTAGATAAGGTGGAAAATAAAATATCGCGAAACAGCGTCCAACTTCAGACATTGCAATAACCATTCAAACCATAAGCAATCTGACTGTCACCTGTTACCTCGTCTGGTTTTTCCCTAACTGTACAGCACTTTTCGAGCAAAACTGGAAACTGGGAACAAGAGTCGCAAGGAGATGAGAAATTAAGCTATCTACTAAGGGAGGAAGCCAAGGTGACAGCCAAAAAGGGAGGAAAAGCGAAAACTGTTTGTAAAAATATTCATTAATCAACAGCTTTTTATTTAAAAAGGAAGTAGAAAAAACGACGCCGAATATGGAGAATAATTCCGTGTGTTTTGAATGACGCTTCCACAGTTACCAATCGAGCCGCCTGGCGTTACCACTTCCCTGTTGTGCTAATGTGGTGTTTTTCTAACCTTCCGTGGTGGGCGCAGTACGTCTAGAACCGCAGCGTCCTGCTTTCTACGCGGTTTTACGGGACTCGTGACCACGCATCGTTACGTAACTTCCCAAATAACAACACGAGTCGCTTTTGGCACTTGGTAGAGCAGTAAATGAGGGATCCAAAGAACTGTGATTGTTGCAAAAATATGAATTTCTCTGTAATTCTTCCAGAGCTAATTCAAAAAACGCTACTAGAAATCTTTATTTTCCACTTTCGCTTGGTAACTTGTTTTTGGCAAGGTTCTTCCTGCCCATCTTTCATGCGCTGTAGTATTTGGAGACGATGCCACCGCTGTCAACCAGATGTTGGATCTGGAGGACGATCCCAATTGCTGTTTCCCACATCTTTGGACCTTGCCGTTGAGTGCATGAGTTGGCCGAAGTTGAGGAGGACGTCTTGATGAGAACTGGAGGTTTATTTACATTATTTACAGTGAGAGGACCAAGACATTAACAGTCATAGAGTCATCATGGGGCGGCAGCAACTCGGACGCAGCGGCCCGTGCCAAGAAGCTCGAAAGAGATGAATGAAGGACTGCTCTGTTGCTGCTCCCGGTCTCTGGCTTTTAAGCCCTTCGGTGTCGCGAAGTCACGTCACGCTCAGCCAATCGGCGAGCCCGCTTAGGTGACGCCATTTTCGGCCAATCGGCGAGCCCGCTCAGGTGTCGTCATTTTCAGCCAATGGTAGGCGCCAGTGCGACTGTGTCACACCCGGTGTAGAGAGTCGCTCCTTGGGCCCCAATTGTCCGAGGGCTTACTTCGCTCTGCGGTATTGCCTTCGCGGCTTGCAACTGCCCTCACAAAGGCGGATGGGGGGATAGCTGCCAGGCCTTCATGGTGCATTACAGCCGTCTTGCTTCGGGACCCACGATACTTGGAACAGTGCCAGGCTCTCGCTACACTTTCGGGAAGAGTCAAGCAGTGAATAGCTCCAGATGCGGCACACGAGGTGGGGGACGCCAACTTGTTTGCACGTGCCACGCATCGGGAACGTGGTATACGTGCTTCTGCGCTCCTTAATTAGGCATGACGCGATTCGATGTGGTCTGGTGAACTCGAAGGAGGCTCAGGAAAAGCTCCCGTATCTAACAGCGCGAGTCCATTTGATGTGGTTCGCTGCTTGCCAAGTAAAAAGAGGTGTATCTCACCGGCGTACCTGTGAGATACACGTTATTTCAGTTCTCTTTTGCGGGCTTATTGGTATTTATGGCGAATGGTTTGCGGGTTAATGGTATGTATGGCGAATTATTCATATTTGTATTGGTAAAAGTACCCTCCCCCTCATTTGCATTGAAAAGTTACCGTGAGTTGCCCCCCCCCCCCCCCGAAAAAATCCTGCGTATTGAGGGTGCCTGACAGGCACCCTCAATACATTTGCAGCAGTCGTGACTAGCCAAGGACGAACAACCGCAGCAGCATCTATACACACGAAATCGGCAGCAACGGACGAAGCTGGGGCCATAGCCCTGGCCATACGCGCCGGGAAAGCTAAGGGCCACTCGGCCTACGTGCTGACAGACTCGCAGGACGCCTGCCGCCTCTTCTTGGGGGGGGGGGGGGGGAGGTAGTTACCCGGCTGCGTCTTCCGCATCCTAGGAACGGAAATCATCGTGGATCATTGCGTGACCTGGTGTCCGGCGCATACGGGGATAGCGGGGAACAAACGGGCGGACCACTTGGCTCGAGGCATGACAGGCCGAGCCGTGCGTCACACCGCCCGAGAGAACACCTCGACGCCTGGTGCGCCAAGAGAAATCCTCGAATTAGAAAGGCTAAGCAGGCGAACCAAAGCCCTTCCTCACCCATACCTAGACAGGAGGCAAGCACGGGACTGGCGCCGCCTGCAAAGAAACACTTTCCCCCATTTATACAGGCTACACAAAATGTACCACAGCAACACAGTAAATGTAAATACAGCAACAAATGCCCGCCGTGAGAAGGAACACCGACATTAGAACACATAACATTACAGTGCGCGTTACGTCCGGCGGCTGCCACCTCGCCGCTGCTAGACAACATTCTCCCTAATTGGTTGTGGGAGGCGCGACTCGCGGAAGTGGAATTGGGAAGCCAACTGGTGACCCTTGACCAGGCCCAGCGAGCCGCTGTAGCCAGCGGGGCCCTGGAGGAGGGGCTCCACGCACCATAACCACACAACCTATACAACAATAAACGTTTACTCTCGCGTTCCTGAGGCTGAGTGCGTCGTCACTTGAAGGGACCCTGAAATGATTTTGACGATTTTCGACAAACGTAGTGAGTCGTTAAGTAGGTCCTTTTGACCATTAATTGACGCATCTAAGAGCCCCGCGCAAAGCGTGTTACTTATTATAAGGATTTAAAAATGTACATTGCTGCCGATCACAGCACACTGCACACTGCGGAATTTTCAGCCGCGCCTACACATATGACGTAAATCATACAATTGACGTCAGTAGGACGAACTATGCGATTGGCGGCCCAGGGCGCGTCATCGATAATCTTTCCACCTTTATGGTGAACAAATGATGTTCCTAATAGTTGGAATGTTATCAGAAGCGCAAATGTGAATGGTCTGCACGGTGCAGCCACCTAGTGACACAGAGCTCAACCGCACACAGTAGCAGTGACGAAATGTATTCTTCTTTGCTGTTGGTGTAAATTTTTCGCAGGAGCGTAATCCTTAACATGCTGTTTTCGCAAATGATTAAAATGTTTTACTCTTGGTTAGAGCAATATTAGCGCTTTGTTTGGTTGGTCAAGATCTGCGCCAACAAGTGGCTGGACCGTGCAGACCGATCAGGCCGTTCACGTTCGTCTATGCTAAAGTTCCTTCATCAGCTTGAGTTGATGCCTCCAGCCATCCGCGGAAACGCCCAGCTCAGCTGTGATTACCGGAATACCGACAGCTTCGGCGAAGCGACAGAATGCTGGCAACGCACGCTGCCTCGGTAGCTCTCGCTTGGGGTCGACTGCCAAGCAGCTGGCGATGAGTCTTGAGAGGCTTCGTGCTCGCTCCTAGAGAACCGGAAGTCGACGACACGACGTGTCATTATGACGCAGAGCCAGTGAAGGCGGAGCTTAGCCCCGATCACTCGGCGAACGAGTTGAGAAAATGTATGACTATGGAGTACGGTAACTTGTGATTGTCCGTAGCTTTCGCACTATGAGACGTTTTACACAAATTGTGGTGCGAATGTGTAAGTTTAGCTGTACCCTAAGCGTCTACAAAATTTGTCCAAACTGTTTCAGGAGCCCTTTAACTGGCTGCAAAAGGCAGTACGGAGCCGGACCGAAATTCTCGTACCACTGCCGAAGCGACTCGGTGGCAGGACGCCGCTCGCCAACAGAACGCAGCGCGAAGCATAGCTCCAACACGGTCGCCAACCCACCTGCCATGGTTGCTTAGTGGTTTTGTGTTGCGCTTCTAAACAAGAGGTCGCGGGATGTAATCCCGGCCACTGCCACCGCGTTTTGATGCGGACGAAATGCAAGAACACACCATGTACCTGTGTCTAGGTGCACGTTAAGAACCCCAGATGGTCAAAATTAACCCGGAGTCCCCCACTGCGTCGTTT
Organism: Dermacentor albipictus; assembly: GCF_038994185.2. Taxonomy (NCBI): domain Eukaryota; kingdom Metazoa; phylum Arthropoda; class Arachnida; order Ixodida; family Ixodidae; genus Dermacentor; species Dermacentor albipictus. The sequence continues at coordinate 168,042,854 of NC_091823.1, forward strand.
CTCATAATAAGGTCGTGAGGCGCTATTACGTAAAGCTATTCCAAACTTTTCTATTCAAAGGGCGCTATAATGTAAATATATTCCAAACTTACCTATTCCAATTCTGCAATCAGCCCTCCGCGATTGGTCAAAAACATTTTCTGGACTACACCCACTTTACTTGTCTGACACGCGACGTCACGAAGACTGTGATAGCTCCCCATCTGATATGACGTGCTCAAGCTGATTGTGCATGGTTCGACAGAAGAAAAGAAAAATAGTTATTTCTGATTTGATGCCTTTTTGGCGATTAGCCCTAGGCTATTGGTCAAAAGTTTTTCAGGCTACACCTACTTCGCCTGCCTGTCACGGACATCACAAAACCGCGAAATCTCACCACGCCAAAGTGACGTGAACGCGTAAAGATGCATTCATATGCTGAACAGAACTTTATTTTTTTCTGAATAGCCGCAGGCTGCCCGGTTCCGAAAGGAATAAAAGATGGCTGCCGCCGATCGCTCAGGCATTGGCTACTCGCACGTGCCGGAGAGCATGGGTTTATTTGCGTACAATAAAACTTTTTACGTGGGCGTGTGATGTTTTCGAGCACTTTCAGCACGTTTACGACCTAGTTCTGCCAACTCTTCCTTGCTGAGCATAACTTTTAGCGGCAATCTTAACCTTCCCTTGCATACCGCCGCGATTTTCGACCAGCCACCGCAAGCTCAGTAACGGAAAGCGGACCAATCACAGACGCGTGCACCAGCCACAGACGCCGGCACCAGCCTCTTCATCCGGTTATTGATATTGTTACGTAAGAAGACGCAAATGAAAAGCTATATACAAGTATATTTACAACGTAATACGCCGCACTTGGCCAAGAGGCAACAGCCCGCGCTAGCCTCCAATCGTTGTCGTCGTCTTCGTACTGCTCGCCTCTTCGTCATCGGTAATACTATTCCGTAGCACTACCCCCGGCGGCAAAAGCGCCGTCCCGGAGCGACTAAAGGCCGGACTTGGAAACAGTGTAGTAGGCCTTGAGCCTACTGACGTGCACAACATCACTAGGTGCCACAGTAGATGACGAGGTTGAGCTCACAGGGGCAATTTCGTACGTCACAGGCGTCACCTGGCGCAGCACGTGGTAGGGCCCTGTGTATCGCGAAAGGAGCTTCTCTGAAAGTCCGACGTGACGGGAGGGCGACCAGAGGAGCACGAGCGCACCAGGCGAAAACTGTACGTCACGGTGGCGGGCGTTGTACTGACGCTGCTGAGTGATTTGCGAGTCCGTCAGTCGAGCACGGGCAAGCTGGCGTGCATGGTCGGCGAGAGCGATGGCGTCGCGCGCATACTCGCTTGTTGAGATCGAAGCAGGAGGAAGTGCCGTGTCAAGGGGCAAGGTCGGTTCGCGACCGTAGAGCAGATAAAAGGGAGAAAATCCGGCGGTGTCGTGCCGGGAAGAATTATAAGCGAATGTGACGTAAGGAAGGGCAATGTCCCAGTCGCGGTGGTCCTTGGAAACGTACTTTGACAGCATATCGGTAAGAGTACGGTTTAACCGCTCTGTCAGGCCATTGGTTTGAGAATGGTATGAGGTAGTCAGCTTGTGTTGAGTGGAGCAGGAACGTACAATGTCGGCGATAACTTTCGAGAGGAAGTTACGACCACGGTCAGTGAGCAGCTGTCGCGGGGCGCCATGAAGTAAGATAATGTCACGCAAGAGAAAGTCCGCGACGTCAGTGGCGCAACTGGTAGGGAGAGCCCGCGTGATAGCGTATTGGGTGGCGTAATCAGTTGCGACTGCTACCCATTTGTTCCCAGATGATGACGTGGGAAAGGGACCGAGGAGGTCTAATCCAACACGAAAGAACGGTTCCACAGGGACAGTGATCGGCTGGAGATGACCGGCAGGTAGCACCTGAGGTGTTTTCCGACGCTGGCAGGTATCGCAGGCAGCAACATACTGTCGGACGGAGCGAGCGAGGCCAGGCCAATAGAAGCGGCGGCGGACGCGGTCGTACGTGCGGGTTACGCCAAGATGTCCTGCAGTAGGTGCGTCATGCATCTCAAAGAGCACAGTCTGTCGTAGATGTTTTGGCACGACAAGAAGAAGATCAGATCCGTCAGGAAGGAAGTTCCTTCGGTACAGAATGCCGCCCTGGAGGACATATTGGCGAACGGATGCGTCGGTAGGTGTAGAGCGCAGACGCTCGATGAGTACTCGCAGCGATAGGTCTCGGTACTGCTCATCGGCGATGTTAGCGAAGGCAGACACAGAGAAAATGCCGTCGGCGGTACTAGTGTCGGCGTCGTCAGGCTCGTCTACCGGGTAGCGAGACAGACAGTCAGCGTCCTTGTGTAGTCGGCCAGATTTGTAGGTGACAGAGAACCAATATTCTTGGAGGCGTAAGGCCCAGCGACCAAGTCTTCCTGAAGGGTCTTTCAATGAGCATAACCAACAAAGCGCGTGATGGTCTGTGATAACGGAAAAGGGTCGGCCATATAAGTATGGGCGGAACTTCGCAACCGCCCAAACTAGGGCCAGACACTCACGCTCTGTGATGGAATAGTTGCGCTCCGCGGGTGAGAGGAGCCTGCTGGCGTAAGCGATAACACGGTCTTTGCCGCGCTGGCGTTGTGCCAGTACTGCGCCAATTCCGTGACCGCTGGCATCAGTACGAACTTCGGTAGGCGCAGAAGGATCGAAATGGGCCAGAACGGGAGGCGTTGTGAGAACGTCGATTAGATGCGAGAATGCAGAGGCCTCGTTATCGACCCTCTGGAAAGGAGCGTCTTTTTTCAAAAGCTCGGTTAGTGGTCGTGCGATGGCCGCGAAATTTTTCATGAAACGGCGGAAGTAGGAACAAAGGCCGATGAAGCTGCGCACATCCTTGACACACTTCGGAACAGGAAAGTGCGTAACAGCATGGATCTTGCCTGGGTCCGGTTGCACTCCGTTCGCGTCAACGAGATGCCCAAGGACGGTAATCTGGCGACGGCCGAATTGGCACTTCGATGCGTTCAGTTGCAGACCGGCGCGACGAAAAACGTCCAGGACTGCCGAGAGGCGCTCGAGGTGCGTAGCGAACGTTGGGGAGAATACTATGACGTCGTCCAAGTAGCACAGGCATGTGGACCATTTGAAACCGTGAAGAAGGGAGTCCATCATGCGTTCAAAAGTGGCAGGAGCGTTACATAGACCAAACGGCATCACTTTGAATTGATAAAGACCGTCCGGAGTTACAAAAGCAGTCTTCTCGCGGTCGAGATCGTCCACAGCAATCTGCCAGTAGCCGGAGCGGAGGTCAATAGAAGAGAAGTAGCGAGCACCATGGAGGCAGTCAAGGGCGTCATCGATCCGAGGTAGGGGATACACGTCCTTTTTGGTAACCCTGTTAAGGTGCCGATAATCCACGCAAAAGCGCCATGAGCCATCCTTCTTTTTTACCAGTACAACCGGTGACGCCCATGGACTACATGACGGTTCTATGATGTTATTGGCAAGCATTTTGCGAACTTCAGCGTGAATAACTTGACGCTCAACCGGTGACACTCGATACGGGCGGCGATGAATAGGAGGGGCATCGCCGGTATTAATGCGATGTTTAACAGTTGTAGTTTGGGCCAAAGGACGATCGTGAAAGTCAAAAATATCGTTGTAGGAAAACAGAACGCGGTAGAGCTCACGAGCGTGCTCGGACGGCATGTCGGGCGCAATCATTTTCTGTAAGTCGGCGATGGTGCAAGTTGTCGACTGAGATGGTAGAGGAGGATCGGCTGAATGGCTGTCTACCTCAATAGATGCTATTGAGTGATCTTCGAATGAGCAAAGCTGGGCCAGAGACATCCCGCGTGGCAGCACTTGTGTCGTCAAGCCAAAATTGACCACGGGCAGGCAGACGCAATTAGCCGTAATAGATAAAACGGTATGAGGCACCGTGATCCCGTGTGTAAGGAGGACGTCTTGTATAGGAGCCGCGATATAGTGACCGTCGGGCACTGGTGGGGATGACACTAGGTCAACGTAAGTCAGTGCCGTAGGTGGCAAGCGAACAAAGTCGACGGAACTGAGGCGACTGGGGTGTGGTTCAGCGGGATCCAGAACAGGCAGGTCAAGGCGGAGAGTACTGGCGGAACAATCAATTAGAGCAGAATGTGCGGAGAGGAAGTCTAAGCCGAGGATGATGTCATGGGGACAGTGGGCGATGACCGTGAATAGCACGACTGTTGAGCGATCGGCGAAGGAGACGCGGGCGGCACACATACCAATTACGGGGGCTGTTCCGCCATCGGCGACACGGACAACAAGCGTCGTGGCGGGCGTGATTATTTTTTTCAGGCGGGTACGAAAGTCCGCGCTCATTACCGACAAATGCGCCCCAGTGTCTATAAGAGCAGATACAGGAACACCGTCGACTTGCACGTCAAGAAGGTTCAGATGAGTGGGCAACGTCAGTGGAGGATTTGGCGGCGTAGGGAGCAATGCAGCGTCACCTCGAGGCGCTGCATCATTCAGTTTTCCGGCTGGGAGCGGCGTCCGAAGGGAGTCGGCGAAAAGGAGCGACGGGGCTGGGGAGAGCGAGATTGTCGTCCTTGGGGCGAAGGTGAACGAGAATAGGGGCGGTTCGGCGCAGGAGAGTCAGTGGCGGCATTATCGGAGCGTGCGGCATAAGGACGAGAAGGGCCACCCGAGGGGCGAGAATAGGCAGTATAAGCAGACCGGGTCGGGGAAGTCCAGCGACTTCGACAGTGCCGACAAATGTGCCCGATGCGACGGCAGTGAAAACAAATGGGCTTGTCGTCAGCAGTGCGCCATTCAGCTGGGTTGCGGAAACGTGGTGGGTAAGACGATGCGGGACGGGGCGGAATCGAAGAAGCCGGATGGGTATCAGGGTGATGGGCCGAGCAGATGGTGTGAAGGCCCATGTTTTCGAACTCCTGGCGGACAACTGCCTGGATCAGGGAAACCGTGACTGCCGGTGCGTTGGTGGGGCTGGAGTCGAAGGCAGCCGGATAGGCGGCCTCAATCTCACGCCGAACGATCTTGGTAATATCGCCGGTGTTGTTGGGACGAGGAGCGTCGGCACAGGAAGAAGTCGCTGGGGTGTTGGGCAAACGGGCACACTGCTGATCGATACGTCTGCTTTTAGCGAGTTCCAGGCGGCGGCACTCTTTGATAACAGCATCCACTGTCGCGACGTTGTTGAACACGAGCAAGTTGAAGGCGTCATCGGCAATGCCTTTGAGGCTGTGGGATACCTTGTCTGACTCAGGCATGCGTGCATCAACTTTGCGGCACAGAGCCAGGACGTCCTGAATGTACGTGACATAGGGCTCTGTTGACGTCTGCACACGGCCGGAAAGCGCCTTCGGCGCGGCAAGTTTGTGACCGTAGGGGTTGCCGAACAAGTCTCGGAGCTTTTGCTTGAACGAATCCCAACTGGTGAGCTCCTCTTCGTGCGTCCGAAACCAAGCTCGAGGTGTGCCACCGAGGTAAAAGACTACGTTGGCGAGCATGATAGTAGGGTCCCACCGGTTATTGCGGCTGACGTGTTCGTACAGGCTGATCCAGTCGTCGACGTCGTCCCCATCTTTGCCAGCGAATACGCCAGGATCACGAGGAGCAGGGAGAGAGATGTAGGTCGTCGAAGTGGCAGGAGGGGTCGGAGGCGGCTGGGTCGAATTGTCATCGCCGGGAGCCATGAAGCTAGGCTCGACGTACCGTCCACTGCGAAGCTCTGTGACGAGGTACAGGGAACGTCCACCTCCACCAGATATTTTACGTAAGAAGACGCAAATGAAAAGCTATATACAAGTATATTTACAACGTAATACGCCGCACTTGGCCAAGAGGCAACAGCCCGCGCTAGCCTCCAATCGTTGTCGTCGTCTTCGTACTGCTCGCCTCTTCGTCATCGGTAATACTATTCCGTAGCAATATTGTCGCGGCCTAGTAGAAGACGGGAAAGCCAGCGTAGAGGACGTATGGAAGCACTTTATCAGAGCAGTCAACGCGACGTCGTTGTCGTCTCCGTTTTTCCCACTCGCGCGCTACTTCAGCGTCGTTCTCATCGCCTGGCACATACCCGCAGTGACCATATATAGGATGTGGTATTTGCCCCACTTTGAAAAAAAAGGGCATCGTCCCGATGCACCAACGTCCGGAGGCTGTGCACAGACGGTGCAAAGTCGAGGTCATGAGGAAATGTATGGCTTCATACGAAGCAGCTGCACAACCTCGGGCAGATGCCGCCGGCGTTTGGAGCAGTTATGGCTGTCGAGGACAACTTCATAATTAACAACGCTGATGCGGCGCAGAACTGTGTACGGGCCGAGGTATCTTCGCAGGAGCTTTTCAGACAGCCCCCGCCGACGAATCGGAGTCCAGACCCACACCTGGTCACCTACGTTGTACGTGACGGGTCTGTGTCGAAGATTGTAGTGTCGGGCATCGTATTCCTGTTGTGCTTTGATTCGCAAACGCGCAAGCTGCCTGGCTTCCTCTGCGCGTTGCGTAAACTCCTCGGCACCAGTCTCGTCGTCACCGCACTCGTGCGGCAGCATTGCGTCCAACATGGTTGTCACTTCGCGTCCGTAAACGAGGTTGAAAGGCGTCACGCGTGTTGTCTCTTGGCGAGCCGTGTTATATGCAAATGTAACATATGGTAAAATCTCGTCCCAGTTCTTGTGGTCGACGTCGATGTACATACTCATCATGTCTGCCAGAGTCTTATTCAGACGTTCTGTCAGCCCACTAGTTTGGGGATGGTAAGCCGTGGTCTTTCGGTGAGTGGTACCACTTAGTCGCAACACGGTATCCAGAAGCGCAGCCGTGAACGCAGATCCTCTGTCTGTGATGACCACTGCGGGAGCGCCATGCCTTAGGACGACGGCTTCGACAAAAAAATGGCGCTGCTTCGGCTGCTGTTCCACGTTGGATAGCACCTGTTTCGGCGTATCGCGTAAGATAATCCGTGACGACTATTATCCATCTATTTCCGGCAATAGACAGTGGAAACGGACCTAAAAGGTCCATGCCAATTTGTTCGAACGGCGCTTGCGGTATCTGAACAGGATGCAGCAGTCCAGCTGGCTTGCCGGGTAGGGCTTTGCGGCGCTGGCAATCCAGGCATGTCTGTGTGTAACGTTTCACGATCGACGCAAGTCTCGGCCAATAGTACTTTAGCCTAATTCTTGCTAATGTCCGAGTGTAGCCCAAGTGACCAGCGGTCGGCTCGTTGTGACAGGTGTGTAGGACTTCGTCGCGAAGAGATGCGGGAATGACGAGTAGGTAGCTGCTGCCACTAGGTGAAAAGTTCTGTTTATACAGAACGTTGTGGCGCAAGCAGAATGAACGCAGCCCTCTGGCGAATAACCTCGGCACGCTGCCTGTTCTTCCCTCAAAGTAATCAAAAAGAGGAACCAGTTCTACGTCCTCGCGTTCGTGGCGTGAAACGGCGACAGTATCTAGCGCGCCTAAAAAGGCCGTGTCATCATCGTCGTGCACTGCAGTCTGAACAGGAGACCGAGAAAGGCAGTCGGCATCGGTGTGTCGTTTCCCTGATTTGTAGACAACCGTGAAGTCGAACTCCTGGAGACGAAGACTCCAGCGCGCTAGCCGACCAGCTGGATCTTTTAAATTAGTCAGCCAGCAAAGTGCATGATGATCACTAACAACGGTGAAACACCGACCATACAAATATGGCCGAAATTTCACGACGGCCCACACCAGTGCGAGACATTCTTTTTCTGTCGTGGAGTAGTTTGCCTCCGCTCTTGATAGCGTCCTGCTGGCGTAAGCAATCACTCTTTCGGCGCCGTCCTGCCGCTGTACAAGCACTGCGCCGAGGCCGACATTACTAGCGTCGGTATGAAGAATCGTAGGAGCGTCGTCATCAAAATGTGCGAGCACGGGAGGCGTCTGCAGGCGTTGCCGTAGGTCGTGAAATGCCCGTTGCTGGTCTTCACCCCATACGAAGGGGACATCTTCTCTGGTTAGATGCGTTAATGGCCATGAGATGCGCGAAAAGTCCGCGAGAAAGCGTCAGTAGTAGGCGCAAAGGCCTAGGAAACGTCGCACGGCCTTTTTATCTGATGGCGTTGGGAAATTAGCAACGGCAGAGGTTTTATCAGGGTCAGGTCGGACAGCTTCACGACTGACAACGTGACCGAGAAATTGAAGTTCTTCAAAGCCAAAATGGCACTTTTCAGGTTTCAAAGTTAGACCAGCTGAGCGTATTGCTGCAAAGACCGTCTTTAGTCTCCGTAAGTGTTCCTCGAACGTGGCGGAGAAAACAATCACGTCGTCGAGGTACCGCAAACAGGTTTGCCATTTGAGACCTGAGAGTACCGTGTCCATTAGTCGCTGAAACGTTGCTGGCGCAGAACACAAACCGAAGGGGAGCACCTGAAATTCATAAAGTCCGTCGGGCGTCACAAAAGCGGTCTTCTCACGGTCTCTCTCATCAACTTCTATTTGCCAGTAGCCGCTTTTCAAGTCCATCGACGAAAAGTAACGTGCGTTTCGTAGCCTGTCCAGTGAATCGTCGATACGCGGCAGCGGATAAACGTCTTTCTTTGCGATCTGGTTGAGTTTTCCATAGTCGACGCAGAAGCGCAGGCTACCGTCCTTTTTCACCAACACGACCGGCGATGCCCAAGGGATGCCCAAGGATGCCCGGGGTAGGATTGCCTCATGCTCGGCACCCCTTCGCGGAGCCATACCTCGAAAACGGAATCACCTTCGTTCGTCGAAACTTCTGTTCACCGGTACAGTCGCCGCCTGCTAGGCCTGACGCCCGAGTTCAACCCTTTGCAGGACCCTGCTGGAACGCGTCTACCTAATTCCGCCATGGCTACTGCAACTCCATCGCAAGTGACGCTGCACAATCCTAAGATACCAGAAAGCTTCCATGGCGACGCTTTTGAAGATGTCCAAGATTGGCTTGACCAATTTGAGCGTGTCGCCACTGGGGCTCCCAGCAAAAGCTGTCTAATGTCTACTTCGCGCTTCAAGACAGCGCGCGGACGTGGTTTGTGAACCGGGAGCGAAGTTTGACCACATGAGATGCCTTCCGCACCCAGCTGCTAGACACGTTCACTAGTACCGACAGAAGAGACACTGCGCAGTGCCTACTCGAATCCCGTATTCAAAAACTGAATGAGAGCGTTGCCATGTTGGCAGAAGATATGGCCCGCCTTTTCCGCAGAGCAGACCCTGAGATGGCCGAAGAAAAGAAGTTACGCTATCTCTTGCGCGGAGTGAAGGAGGAACTGTTTGCCGGACTCGTGAGGAACCCACCGACGACAGTGATCGAATTCACCAAGGAGGCTACCGCTATAGAACGGGCACTAAAGCTACGGTACCGCCAATATGATCGCGCGAACTCACCGGTGAATGCTTCAGTTCTACCTGAGAGCTACGGCACGTCTCTGCGTGAAGTCATCAGGGAGATTGTGCGAGAGGAGATCCGGCAGCTCGGGATTTCTCCTATGGCACCAGCGGTGGCTTCTGTCGCTGATATCGTTCGGGAGGAAGTTCGAGAGGCCTTTTCGTCCTCCGACCGGCAGGCGGTGCCGCCACAGCTAACCTACGCGGAAGCTGTCTGTCGTCCACCTCCCGTGACTTCGATGCTGCTGACACCGTTGACCACTACGACGCAGCCAGCACCGCCACCCCCGACGCCATATTTTCGCCAGTCACAGCCGCCACCAGCTATGCCGTATCGCCGCCAGCCGATCGCTGCGCCTCGGTCTTACGGCGAATCCCCTGTGAGCTACCCGCTTCGAAAGACCGATTTGTGGCGCACCGCTGACCGCCGGCCGCTGTGCTTTCATTGCGGCGAAGCTGGACGTGTTTATCGCGCGTGCCACTACCGCGCAGCCGGGTATCCAAGGTTTCCCAACTGCAATTACCCTGTGGTTGATGCTGCACGTACCTGCGACGATAATTCTACAAACTTTCGGCCAGAAGGTTCAGCGACGCCTCGATCACGTTCCCCTTCTCCGGCTCGTTATACCCCGCACCTCCACCAGTGTCGCAGCCTAGTAGAAGACAGGAAAGCCGGCGTAGAGGACGTATGGGAGCACTTTATCAGAGCAGTCAACGCGACGTCGTTGTCGTCTCCGTTTTTCCCACTCGCGCGCTACTTCAGCGTCGTTCTCATCGCCTGGCACATACCCGCAGTGACCATATAGGATGTGGCAATATTCAGTGCACTGGATCGGCCCCCTCAAATCCCTGTACACTTGAGCGTGCTCCTGGCCTCTTCTCAGCCAAAAAGATAAGACAAGCCGCTCAATGTACATTCTAAAATCAAAGAGAGTTCCGGGCACACTCTTTGAGGGAGCACCAACTTGTATCATATTCCGCACTCTTTTCGAAAGTAGATCGACCCTCCTTGAGAGACAGCAGGTCAACTCTTCCTGACAGAGTTTTGTTACTCCACCGCAAGGGAGGGCTAGCACTGTTCCGCAGAGTGCTAATACTCTCCCCACAGGGGTAAGAGTACTGCCCCAGACCGAGTACTTCTACTCCTCCAAGCCGGGTATTTCTACTCCCCCAGAGTGCTTGTGCTCCTTGAGAACAGAGTGCTAGTACTATTCTCAATAGTGTGAAAGCATGATGTAGATCCACGGTCACGTTAGAAGAGATTCACAATACTTACACGTGGGGAATATTTGATTCCTTCATAGCAGCTCCTGCACTTATGCTTGGTGAATGGGATGTAATCTGCAGTCGCTGAGTTACTGAAATGAAACATTTTCTCTCTTGAAAGGTCAAATTTTTATTGATCAGTCACAAGCCAAAGTGAATAATAATTTGAGAAGCATACTGACAAACACATAAAATCAGCCTACAATGATGCCCATGAACTTTCGAGCACATCTTGTTAAAAGAAATAGGTAAATTCTCTGAAGTTTCATCAGTATTACAGCGTAGAAATATCCTTGAATTTCAATTGGCTTCTTCTTTCAAAAATGAAGTATACATTGGAACGTTAAACATAGAACAAACGTGTGCAAACTCACAGAGTATTGACACTATGATCTAAGAGAAATATGCGTTACAGTACTGGCCAGCAAATGCATGCTGGCCAGCAAATGCCAGCAACTCCTGCCCTTATGCTTGGTGAATGAGATGTAATCTGTAGTCGCCGAGTTGCTCAAACGAAACATTTTCCCTTTCAAAAGGTCAAAATCTTTATTGATCAGTCACAAGACAAATTGAATAATAATTTGAGAAACAATGTGACAAACAAATAAAAACAGATTAAAATGATGCCTGTGAACTTTAGAACATAACTTTTCATAAAATATAGGTACTTTATGTAAAATTGCACCAGTATTACGCTGTATAAATATCTTTTAATTTCAATTGGCTCCTTCTTTTAAATATAAATTATACAATGGAAAGTTAAACATAGAGCAAACGTGTGCAATCTCACAAAGTATTGACACTATGATCGAAGAGAAATATGCACCACATTACTGGCCAGAAAACGCATTTCTGGCACGAAACGCGTGCACTTATATGGCAGAGGTTACCACATGAGCTGGTAAGCATGGGGCTGGCATTGTAGATAACCTGTGCAAGAAACTTTTGTGTGTGTCATATTTTAAGGCAGCAGCTTATTTGACAATGTCTTGTGCAGCGTATGGATGTTCCTGACTGACAGTACTGTGCATTTAGAAATGTGTTGTATACTCTGATGAGGCCGCAGGTCTAGCTGGTAAGCTTATATTTCACATAAGGTTATTCATGTATAGGCTGGACCTCATTGTTTCTAAGTGTCTTGTCATGGTTCTGCGGCAATATCCTGCCCGGTCTCAAGCCGGTACAGAGGCGTGTTATATTTTCTATTCGGTAGGCCTCCTCACGAAAGTAGTTTCCTGGTGCTGTTGGGATTCATTCGTTACACTTTCTCAGAAACAAATAAAATTAAATTTGCATAATTATCTAGTGTTTAGCATATGATTATAAAACTGTAAGGAGCATTGGCATTAAAATCTTGCCCACCAAATTTCTTGTCATATATGACAACCTTTAATTTCCATTACAGTAAGAATGCTGTACTTCTGGGGAGCAGCTTGCACAATTACATTATCAATTATTGTGACTCGTTGAATATGCAATCTAACTAAAGTATAGCATGGTTCCAGATCTGAACCAAACATCAGATGTGATGAATATGATGCATCAAAGGCGACATACGCTTAAGTACAGGCAGGCAAGTGCAAGAAAAAGACAAGCAAAGAAGCAAAACATAAATTGATGATGGCACCATCCTGTTTCACATATCTCTTCCAAGCGCGTGGATTTTGCATGCGACTATGCATATACTTGCACAATGAACCAAGTACCTGAAACCAAAGCTTTTTTCCTACTCAAGCGGTGAAGATGCGCGAAAGTAAGAATAATTATCGCACTTCACAGAATCTTCGTCTCAAAACAAGTACATTTGTTTCCAGAAATTTACCATGTGCAAAAATGCTTCAATTTTATTTTGCCTTATAAAAATTATGTTGGCAGAAGCCATAAAACTGAGGGGCTTTTGCTTAACACTATATGTTCACATCCGCCAATTGATGAACAAGTGTTCTTCTGCTCAGATGCTCTCAGTTCCTTGCATTGAGTGCATCTCCAGCTCTACTAGCATACTTGGATGGGAAGTAGATTGAGCCACCCTAATAAAAATATCAAATACCTGCCAGAAGCTATCATATGACTATTTCACAGAAGGAGAAACCACAATTTAACATTATAAAAATAACGTTCAATTCCAAGTCACTCTCCGGCTTCTAAGACGTAAGGTGTGCACCCCGGTGGTACACAGTTAACGGCCTTTATTGCTCTTTGCTTTCGCTTCGGGAGGCACGAGCGGTTCCAATGAACTGGTTTCATGAGCATGCACGTAAACGATAATGACTTCTTAAACATGGGATTATCTTCCCCCAATGCTTCCTCTTTCCGGAACGCAGAAGGAAGCCATAATTCTAAAATTAGGCGTAAAAATAGATAAAAGGAAAGAGATGAAAATAGGGCCTGCTTCATGTCAGCATTTAAAATACAGAATCACAGTGGTTTGTATTTGCACCCTTGCATTCATGCGCTGTTAAATCTAAGCTATTAAAGCTATTAAATGTTAAATGTATGTAAGCACCTAACCAAGCATGAGATGTTGCTTTTTACAGTGAGCACGGGCACTATGTTCATTGCAAGTATGTATCATGTCACTAAGCAAATATACGATTCCATTGTACCACTATTATTTTATAACATGGATATATCTCTTTAGAGGCAAGACAAAAAGCAGTCACTTCTCACAATCAGCTTTTTTAAAAAAATACATTTCTAACTTTTCAATCACACTTGCTCCTATGCGTTTGCCTCCGGAGAGCATACTTGATTTCACTTTCCCATCAGAGACATTACACAAGTATGCCATGTTAAGATGACTGCCTAGAGCACATGAGAATTTTCATCTTGGTGCGACGTATTGTATTTTGATTTTGTTCACATTTAGGCGAATTGTACACCCAATATACCCAAAATTCCAGTTTTCTTGTCCACATTGCATGACAATGTATTTTGATTCTTTGGCGGGCGCTCCTCTGCACTACGTGAAGTCGCACTGGGCTGGCTCTTTAACATCCTTGTGTCCTGGCAGCTGCCCTCTTACGTTAAAAATATCGTGTGCAAAAGTCAACGCGAGGACAAGGTGTAAAACTACATCAAGACAGTCAAGGTCATGACAGTAAAAGAAAGTCTTAGGTCTCTGTCTTCCTAATGAAATACATGCGAAACATCTAAATGACTGCAACAGTCAACTGCTAAACTAACCTCAATTTTTAGATTTAAACAAAAAATAAATAAGCCGCAGTTCATCTTCGTTCAGCACCAATGGTAAAATACTCCTGCTAGTAAATAGAATATTGATCATTGTCAGATGTCATAGGTCTGTCATTAGTCTGGTGTGCCGCAATTAAACACCTCTTGGGATACATCCTAAGCCCGTGCCCAGTGTGCCCCCCGCACAATCTCTTATTGTGCCACTGCTCAAGCCATAATTTGAGAGGATCATATATGCAAACGTGATGCTCAGTAGGCATGAAAACATGGTCCTCCAGTACAATGGGTATGACTGGATGTGCCTAGAAGAAAGTGCAACACGGCTTGTTATGGCAAGCTTACCCACATTTGAACACGTTTACTAAAAGCCATGAAGTTATTTACATTTATGAGGTGCGCAATGAAGTTTTTCTTTCTTTATTGATTTATTTAAGACAATATTCAGGTTGTCATAGGGTATACGGTTAAACGCATGCGTTTGCCTGACTTGGCCGTGCCACCCATACAGTGGCAGCAATACGACTGCCACTACAAAGTTGTGGGTGAGTATAGAACGATAAAAAATCCAACAAACGGTGGTCACGTGGCTTTGTATGCATACGGTGCGTGGGCCATACGAGGCAGCACTAGCTTTTGGTGTACTTTCGCACTTTAAAACAAAACAAATATTTCTGGGGTTCCACTCGCAAGAAACAATCAGATTAAAAGGCACGCCGGAGTGGGAGAGCCCGAATTTATTTTTGTAACCTGGGATTCTTTTAATTGCACATAACGTGAGTAAACGAGCGTTTGTGCATTTTGCCGGGATCGAAACGGAGTCGCCTAGACTCCGTTTTGATGGCGGCCAAGATCCAACCTACGATTTCGAGCTGAGCTGTGCCAAGCGATAGCCACTACGTTACAGCTTGGCAGCTTCCTCTTCCTGGCGTTTACAGCTGCTACTGTGATGGCGTGCATAGTTTTTCTTCTAATTTCGCCGTGAGCAAGCCGGGAAACGGAGAAGGCCATCAGTAGTGAATGGCCTTATTCGAAAAGGAAGTAGAATATCTTTCTCCTGCGTGCCTCTGACAGGAAGAACAGTTAGATACGCCGTGGCGATTAATTCTGTTATTTTTTTCTAGGCTTCTTGCTTTTTTTCGCATCGCTAATGATATTGCTGCACGCGTTAAATAAAATTCCACTGTCGGTCAGCATTGCCGTTTTCTTTCTTTCGTCCCAGTGTAAGGTTCCGTTGGCTCAACGAATGAATGGCAGTTACGCGATAGGGTTCCACTTCCTTACCATGAAAGCGTTTCGCGCAAGCCACTTTCATGTCCTTATGATTTCGATGTATGCAGTCGAACGGCTTTATAATTAAGTGCTCGGGACGTTAGAAACCATTCGCTACCCTTTGTTGCAAATGTCACGCACCGTACTGCTCACACTAAAAAAGGCTATGTACGTTCAACAAACGAAGACCTTTATTTACCATAAATTCAACAGAGACTTAGGAAAAGGAACCTCTGATTAGCTTGTGGACACTTTGTATGACAGATTGTGGGATCGCAGCCAACTTGATTGCACCGAGGTTCTCAGCACGCATTAATTCAGCGTCAGTAATTTAGTGTCTCCAGAGCCTCGCACCTCCGGAATCAACAACTCAACTTGAACGGCGAGTCAAAAAGTAAAGGAACCGCTGACGCATACTTAGGGCGCTGGACTTTCTGGGTTTCAGTTTTTAAATAAAAAAAAGGCACTCTGTGCTATAAGTGTTTAAGTTCGTCACTGGGGAAAAAAGCGCGGAGCTTGGCACGATATTGTCTAAGAAAAAAAGCAAACGTGCAAGAAAGATCGAACGGAGCCTCATTATATCATGCTGTAACGCGCCGACTGGGAGAAGAAGATAGAATTTTATTGCTGTTCAAATGGAGAGAAACGCAATGAGAAGGCAATGAGGCGAGACGAGAGGTTTAGGTAAACGGGAAAAGATAAAGCCTCAATAAATTATCACTTTACGGATCCGTAGCAGGCCCTTTACTTGTCCTCTTGTGTACACTTACTTCGTGTCGTACCGTGTATATAACCTTAGTGTATGACACTAATGTCGCACCAACGCCCGGCGCATGATTTATGAGCGTCACGTGGTCTTCACTTTCATATCGCATGTACTTAGTAGATTGCATTGAACCTGAACGACATCAGAACCCTTCAGATAGGGCGGTCGATGTGTCTAGCCATGGATATATCTCAGTGACTTTGAAAAGTATCGAAATATTCACAACGCCAGACACATTTGCGCCCACTGGGATTTCTTTTATCTCGATATCACGATTCGGCAGTGCGTGCAACAATTCTTTATGGCAATAAAACCAACTTGAACCTGCGTATTAAGTCTGTACATACAACAAGTACACTTGTACTAAATCACAACGAAGCGCTTCTAAGCTGTTGTGGGTGTATGGGGTTGTTGTGCGTATAAGGTGGCTTCACCTTTTTCGTTCAGGCAGGAATTCGTGGGCGTAGCTTGGAAGGATCCCTAAGTTTCGGGCACCTTAATAAATGAATCTTTAACTAATAATTTAAATGTCATTCTCTTTATGTGTCATTCAGAACAACTTCCA
Source organism: Dermacentor albipictus (assembly GCF_038994185.2). Classification (NCBI taxonomy): domain Eukaryota; kingdom Metazoa; phylum Arthropoda; class Arachnida; order Ixodida; family Ixodidae; genus Dermacentor; species Dermacentor albipictus. The sequence continues at coordinate 168,059,285 of NC_091823.1, forward strand.
TTTGCATCCAATAGCTCTTGCTTAATAGCTAACTGGCTAGCTAGCCACACATTGCATTTTGAGTAAAAAGAATTTTGGTTTCTTCAGATGCATCAACTTCCAAATACTACTTTGAGAGTGTTAGTTCTATCAGTAAGTACATTTTATTTGCATAGTAGAAGTCGTTTTTCAAATGCTTGGATAGCTACTTGGTAGATAAGTAGAAGTTGATGGTACCTGCTGCAATTTAGTAGCCAATTTTTTATTTGAACCTTTTATGAATTGGTTTACGTGAGCCTGGAGCCCGTTTTTGCGAGCTTTACGTTACAGCATTAAAGTTTCCGCAAGGTAAATGTGGGCGATCCATGAAAAGAAACCTAGGAATGCTTGTATAATGTGGCACATTAGGCATAAAATGTTCAACTTTCATTTCTTTTTTCTGAAGGAGAGTGAGTGGCTCCTTAATGTTTCCTCTCACTTTACCAAGCTAAATGAGCTTCTTGCTCAAGTGCTACAGCCATTAAGATGAAACAGCCACTTCTTGGTAATAGGTCTCTTCACCACACAGACGAATCCTGCGGATCTCAAAGCAGTTAAAAGTGACGAAGCTGTCTAGGACGTGACTTTGTTTAGGCAGTAAGGAACAGCGGAATGGCACGAAACATGACTTCGTCAATAGAATTCTTGGATGTTCTTCAACAAGACACTTCACTTGTGACGCTGCTGTCGCGTGTCTGCGAAGGGTCCACAGTGATCACCTAAGTAATCGCAGTACTTCCACCAGCCACCCTAAATGCCCTACTTGTGACAAAACTAAGCTTTGTGTTTCATGCGTTGTACAATGGATACAAAAGCAACACGCCACCAGTAATGCCGTAAGTCTGAAGCCCGACATAGCTGATGCACCTAGGCATACGCCCAACGGCGTCTACCTTAACTAAGATGCCGGTTGTGAAATTCGCTTTAACTTTTATTTTATGAATTAATTTGTTTATTTATTTGTTTATTTATTTTACTCACAAGGCATGCAATGAATTACAGAGCGGAGGAGCTATGATCACATATATAAGGAAAAAAAATAAAACAGAACACAATGAGCACATATGTACTAAGCATGTCATAAAATAAGCTCGTACAAAGGATATGGTGATTTTTGACCTACGAAGGAAGAAAAAGAAACAATATAATGCGCAAACTGAACAGATATGAGCAGAAAAATATTTAGGTTATACTGGCGAGTGATATGCGAAAGAATTGGTGTCTGTAATGCTAATGAAGCAGGACGGTGGTTCCAGTCTTCATGTTTTAGCGACGAAGGACTGGGAATAAGCGACAGCGTTATGACTCGGGATGCTAACTTTGTGCATGTGATCTATGCGGGTAAGTGAAGCTTGCTGGCCTGATCCAATGTGCGTTGAATACGTGGTTGTTGTAATACATTTTATGAAAAGGACCGAGGTGCGTCAGTTTTCGTCGAGTAGCGACCAAAAAGAAAGTTTAGACTGGATTTAGGGCTGGTTACAGAATTTATCGAAACACCGTTAAGGGACATTAAAAAAGCAATGCATTCCTGCGTAGTTTTATCCCACCCCTAGGAATGTGCTCAGTCACCTACTCGCTTAGCTTGCTGTGTTAAAATTCACCTTAATGTGTTAGCAGCGTCTAAACACAAGCCAAAGTGACATTTTACCCGAAGTCAGGCGTTTTTTTCGAGCTTGTGCGTGGCGTATGGGTTAAAATAAAATTTTAGTAGATAGTACGTTTTACGGAAAGTTCTATGAAAAATCAATTCCAGGTGTTTGTGAAACATATCCTCAAAACTCTTCAATTTGTGCGAATTTACTTCGGTGTTAAGGGCTAAAAGACCTAAAAGCATTTTGTGATACTGTTTTATAATGAAAGCTCAATGTTTGGGCAACGGGAAAACATAGAGTTAAATATATTGCGCGAAAATGCTGATTTTTTTTTTGCAAATTTTTTGAATATGTCTCACGTAATCCTTTTTGCCGGGTTGCAAAAAAAACCCCCGAAATATGGAAAAAGCCACGTGACGGAGCGCTTGCGCAGTGCTATTGTGCTGCTCCCAAGCGTGCGTTCGGTGAACAAGGTCGGTTCTCGTCGGATGACGGAGAAAATGCGTGCTGCTGGGCGAGCGCTTCTGATGAGATAAAGAACGCCCTGCCGCTTCCTCGTCGCCCGTCAGGATGCAGCCGACCTTGTTCACCGACAAGATACAACAAACAACAACGATGGGGCCAAGGGCCGGCAAGGTATGCCGCATGTCTTTAGCGTAATGACTATTTAGAAAGGAAGCCTGGTGTCATCTCGCGGAACGAAAAGCATGCGATGACCATGCTCAAAGATGTGCGCAGCTGCGACCTTGCCTGTTTGCCACAATTGGGGACGCAAGAATTGCTATCAATGGAACCATCGCAAAAAAAAAAAAAATGTCGCAATAGTACTAACCTAACGAAGCATCTCATGTGGACACGTGGCCTCTTTTATATTTTCCGTAGAAATTCAGTACGCTCGGTTTGTCCACTCGGCCCCACCACAGCATTCCTAGCCCTTTAAAAGAGCACTGGTGCAAAATTTTTACGTTCAGTAAACTACAGCTTGTAAATTGTGAACGCATACTTCATAGTTGCCGTGAAATGTTGACACTATAGCACCAATAGCATACCCTTGTTCAAGATATTGTAATTATCAGCATCGTCAAACAGCTCAAAATGGCAAACCTCAGATTATTAAAAAAAAAAACCCCGCAAACTTATGAAATGGCAAGGACACGTGGTGGCGCTGGCATGTCACATTCGAAGCGATCATTGAATCTATGTATATTGCTTCGTGCAGAAAATATTTTGTTTAAAAATCAATAACCGAAGGAAGTCTAAGAAAGCAATCATCCTCTGTCGCCATCTCTTGAGGCACTCGGTTGCCATAGCACCTAAATCCCGGCGGTGCATTAAATTCTCCCCGTAGAAATTTCTGAGATGTTAGTCTATCATTCACAAAACCAATGACGAAGCCGATGCCAGAATCAACCGTGTCATTGGCATACGAGCCGCCGAATGACCGCTGCCCTCATAGGCTGACAACGAATACAGTGCGAACGATAATCATGAGTCATGGCAATGCAACAGCCTTTCGCGCCGACGATGTTAATATGCGAAGTCGTTAAGCTGGATATTCAAAAACTAGCCGCAGAAGGAGCGCTTTGCTCAGACCAACAGCATCTTTAGGAATCCTTGCGCTTCTATTGTTTTTTCTTGCAACTGGACCAAAACCGGATTCCGGAGATAGGACTGCTGCGCTTGCGAGATGTCCATACCAAGCTTCACACGATGTCCGTGTGATGCCAGTCTCATTTCACCGGAGTACCAGGCATAACGGAACAGTCGAATTCGCCAACACGCTACCGCTGCATGCTCTGCTCGTTGGAATAATACCGAAGGAAAACAAAAGACGTTTCGAGATCTTAGTGGCTGGCCTCCCCGGCAATATTTGGTGCCCCTATTGACAGAGTTTGCCTTTTAGTGCGCTGTCCTGAGCTATGTTTTTATCGGGCCTACAAAACACTGCGATGGGAATAGTGCGCATTGAACTTGTTAACAGTGTTCCAGAGTGAAGGGAAAGCCCGTTGTGGGTAGAACAATAAAAAAATCAGAGAAACTCTAGTCACATGGAGTAACGTGCATACAATGTGTAGGTTATGCAAAACAGCACTAGCTTTTGCTCTAGTTCCGCAGTTTCAAAAAAAAAATTCTGAGGTTTTACTAGCAACAAGACCATCGGATTAAAATGCACGCCACAGTGGGAGAGTCTGTACGCATTTTGCACACCTGGATGTCTTTAACGGGCATGGGAGTATAAGTACACGAGCATTATCGCATTTAGCCACCGTCAAAATAGACCTCCCGCGGCCGCTATCCAACGTAGGATCTCGAGGTCAGCAGCGCCACGCCATAACCAATGAGCTACAGTTTGGCAGCTTCCTCTTCCAGGCGTCTGCAGCTGCTACTGTGATGGCGGGCATGCTTTTTCGTTTAACTTCGCCGTGAGCAAGCCGGGAAATGAGGAAGGCCATCAGCAGTGAATGGTATTATTCGAAAACGAAGTAGAATATAGTTCTCCAGCGTGCCTCGGATACGAAGATCATTTAGATACGTTGTCGCGATTCATTCTTTTCTATTTTCAAGACCTCTTCTTTTCTTCTTGCATCGCTAGTAATATTGCCGCGTCTGTGAGATAAAATTCCGTTGTTGGGCAGCGGTGTTGTTTTCTTTTCCTTCTTTTTTTTTGTGCCAGCGTAACGTTCTGTTGCCTCAACCAATGAATGGCAGTTACGTGCTAGGACGCGTCCTGGCCCGCTTTCTTACCATGAAAGCGTTTCACGTATGCCATTTTTTATGCCATCGTGCTTTTGACGTATGCAATCAGATGCCTTTATAATCAAGCGCTGGGAACGTTTAAAATCCTTCATTGTGCAGGTCCCTTGGTCGCAAAGGTCCCGCACCGTACCGCTCATATCAAAGAGGCTGTTCAACAAAAGAAAACATTTATGTAATGAATTCACAAATGACCCCAAGAAATATGACGCTCATGTATAAACTTTTTGGGACAGATTACGGGATCGCAACCACCTTTATTGCACCGAGGCTCACAGCATGCTCTACGGCGAAACGCAAACGTTGCGCAAAGCAAAGCTGGGTATCGTTGAATTGCCGCTATCTGCCGGGCCCCCTTCCGTCAAAATTATGGTTTCCTTTGCAGGAACTGAACAACTGTTTCCTTCGTTGATACTCCCGTTCTTTCTACTTTATAACGGCTTTGAAGACGCGGTTGGTCGTCATTTACATTTACAGAGCGTCGTCATCAACTGCGACATATTCGGCAGCCGCCGCACCCGCTATTGCGTTGCGGCAAGCTGCGTATGGGTGGAACGATTCCTGGAGCACTGCGGCAGAACTACTTCCGAGATCGGCACCTTCCTCAATTACGTCGCTGCATGTAACCGAGGTGCGCTCTGTTCACCTTGGTGACGCAGGAGTCATGAATAGAGTGATCATGGCTATGACCAGAAAATTTTGGCGACATCGAACAATGTTTATATAGGTGCGCTATGGTATAGAAAATATCTTGGGATCAAGTTCAGCGTGAGTAAGTTAACTTAGTGTCTCCAGAGTCTTGCAGCTCCACAAACAATTATGTTTTTGCAGCGAAGCTGCTAGTCTCTCGTTATTCGGCATTTTTCGTGTACTCATCCGCGGGTAAAACGTAGGCCGATTTCGGGCGTAGTGCAATACCGGACCGACCCGCGACAGAGGTGAGTCAGGCTTCAGCTTCAACCACTCAGCAAAGTCAGGCGAAAAGTTCATACATCATGTGGAATAACGCATACGACATACATAACAGCATTTGTTTCAATAAAGAACAAGCATGAAACAAGCATGAGAGCGACATATTTAATGAATAGCCCGCGAGAAATCCATATGGGCGTTCCATGCCGTTTCTCGATGCCTGTAGCGTAATGGTTTCAATATGGGGCTCACGTACGAGAGGTCTTATGCTCGAATCCTGACGTTGGAGAGCTTTGATATTGTTTTTTTTATATACGCAGTACATTGTTTAATATGAAGAGCTTGCAAACTCGCGAAGCCACTCGAAGCCGGAAACACTAAGTTTGGGCAAATCCATGCACTTCCCTTAATATACATGCTGCCTGAACCACCCCGCTTCCAGCTCGGGTAGACGACCCCGTTGCAGCAGTGCTATGAGAAGATCACGCAGATTTAGGGCTCCCGAGGAACGGCGTGAATAGGAGGAATGTCGAAGGCAACAGAAACGTCAATATCAAAAACGGCGTCGCGCACGCGCCACAGAAGAAGATCGTGCCGAAAAGCCGAGCGCCAGCCACCAGCCCGCCAAGGCGACGATGAGCTCCGGCAACCTGAGAATGCTGTGAAACGATAGAGGTACCAGGTAGCTAGACTATCACCTTCATTACTCTTCCTATGCCCATCAGTATTCATAAGCCCATCAGCAGGTGCAGCGGCTTTTCAACAACCTCGCTGGACATCCACCTTCACAGGGCGGGGATGGCAAGGGAAGTATTTTTTTTAAGTTGAGGGTCAAAATGAAAAAAAGAGAAACAGCTTAAGCACCCTGTAGTATAAGGTTTCATGTTCTTCAGTGGAAAATAAGCCCAGAAATCGACACGGGCTAGTCTAAAGAAAGAACTAAACGCGCAAGAAGGATCGAATGGTGCCTCATTATTTCGCGCCGTAGTTCACCGCCGAGTGGGAGAAGATAAACCTTTATTGTTTCTAGGCCTGAGAGAAATAAGGCTGAGAAGGCAACGAGGCGTGGCAAGATGATTAGATAGGCTCGAAAGGATGGAGTCTCGTTGAATCATCACTTAAATGATCCATTGAAGACTCTTTACTTGACATCTCGTGTACATTTCTCCGTGTCGTCCCATGCGTATAACATTAGTGCATGACCCTAATGTTGTTCTAGCACCCGGCACATAATTTGTGAGCCACACTTGGCCTGAACTTTCATATCACATGTACTTTGTAGATTGCGAGTGAAGGTGAGCGACATCAGAACCCCTCAGAAAGGCTGATCAAAATGTCTAGCCGTGGCATTCGAAAGTATCAGAATATCCACAACTCGAAACAAATTTGTGCCCATCTGGACTTTTATCTCAGTGTCATGGTCGGGAAGTTCGCGGAAAATTCTTTACCGTAGATAAAAACAACTTACACACGCTTTTTAACCCAGTTGATATCGCCAAGTACAAGTATACTAAATGAGAAAATAGATTTAGGCTGTCGTAGGTGTACGGGTTGTAGCGCATATAAGTAAGGTGGCCTGACCGTCCTCGTTCAGGCAGGAGTCGGTTGGCGTGGCTTGACGAAGAAGGCGTAATTTACCGGGGATAATAGTTTAAAAATGATTTTCTGTACATGTCATTCATAGCCATTTCCATTTGGAGCCCTTAGCTCTTGCTTAAAAACTGACTGATTAGCTAAGTACTGAATACATTCTGAGTGAGAATAATTTTTTCTTCAGATGTATGAACTCGAAAATACTACTTTGAGGTTTGTAGGCCAATCGGTAAGTACATTTTGATTATGCGGAGTTGAAGTTGTTCTTCAGATACTGAAATAGCTCCTTAGTAGCAATGTAGAAGTTCAAGGCAGCTTCTGCAAACTATTAGCCTTTCACAAAATCCGTGCATTTTTGTTATTGATGCTCTATTTGACAATACGTTCCCCCTTTTGTATTTGAACTGTTTGTGAATTGGTTTGTGTGAATTTTGAGCCCGTGTATATGAACCTTACGTTACAGCTATAAAGTGTTCTGTAGGGTAACTGTAGGCCACCCGGAAAAAAGAAAATAGCAAATGGGCGTCTAGTTAATGTTTCATCGCACTTCACTAAGCTAAACGTACTTCTTGCACGAGTGCTACAGCCAACAAAACGAAACATCGCCACTTCTTGGTAATAGGTCTGTTCACCACACAGACGAATCCTGCGGATCTCAAACTAGTTAAACGTGACGAAGATGTCTAGGATGTGACTTTGTTTAGGTTGAAAGAGACAGCGGGATGGCACGAAACATGACTTTGTCAACGGAATTCTTGGATGTTATTCAACAAGACTCTTCACTTGTGACGCTGCTGTCGCGTGTCTGCGAAGGGTCCACAGTGATCACCTAAGTAATCGCAGTACTTCCACCAGCCACCCTAAATGCCCTACCGGTGACGAAACTAGGCTTTGTGTTTCATGCGTTATCCAATGAATAGAAAAGGAACACGCCACCAGCAATGCCGTGAGTCTGAAGCCCGACATAGCTGATGCACCCAGGCATACCCAAAACGGTGTCTACCTTAACTAAGATGCCGGTTGTGACATTCGCTTTCGAGTCTAATAAATAAATAAGTAAATAAATAAATAAATAAATAAGTAAAGAAATAGATGAATAAATAAATAAATATTTTTTCTTTATTGTAGCCCCAGGGAATGCAATGCAATCGAGAGGGGAGGGGCTATCATCATATATATAAGAAAAAAACTAAATGAAACAGAACACATTGAGCATGTGGACTAATCATGTCATAAAATAAGTTCGCGCAAAGGATGTGGTGATTTTAGACCTACAAAAGAACCAATAGAATGCGTAAGCGAAACAGATATGAGCAGAAAAATATTTAGGTCATAGTGGTGAGTGATCTGCGGAAAAGATTGGTGTCTGTAGTGCTAAGAAAGCAGGAAGGTGTTGCAGTCATGACGTGTTTTTGGAATGACGAACTGGGAATTAGTGACAGTGTTATGAGTCCAGCTGCTAAGTTTGAGCATCTGGTCTAGACGCGGTGAAGGAAGGTAGTCTGATCCAATGTGTGCTGAATATGTGAGCATTGTGCTGCATTTTATGAAAGGGACAGAGGCGCGACAGCTTTGGTCGGTTGGTGGCTAAAAGAAGGTTTAGACTAGATTTTATGCTCGGAACGTTGGCACTGCGGTGATAGACAGAATCAAGCGAGTTGACCGATTATGCACTGCTTCAAGCCTATGGATTTGTGCAGCGCGACCGGGGTCCCATACTGACGAGGAGGATTCCAGGTTAGGGTGAGCATAAGTGAACTGAAACTGTTTAAGTGAAACTGTCTTTTGAGCGCCTGTAGCACAAAGTGAAAAATTTCGTTTTAAGAAACCAAGTATGTGATTTACATTATATAGCATAGAGTCGGCATGCAGTTTCGAGGAAATATTGGTAGCGATGTGAACACCGAGGTATTATACAGTAGTTACAGAATTTAGTGAAATACCGAAAAAGGGATAAATAAAAGCACGAAATTCCTGCGTAATTGCAGCATGTCCAACAATCTTTGGGATCATTAAGCTTTGCAATCTAGAAGCGATTCTTGTAAGCAATGGTTATGGGGTAGATTCAGCTCAATGTTTGCCATGTTTTTTCCGAGGTACAGGGCTCAGTTCGGTAACGCAAGAAACTCTGAATTCAAAAATTTCAGCCAGTTTCTTTTGACATCATCTCCAAAAAGAAGCTTCCAATCGGGAGACAATTGCCACTATTGCCTGGTAAAAAACACAGAGGACGCGTAAGCTTCCCCTTTAAGAGTTGAAGGAGATGGCAATCAAAGATCCCTGACTGCTTCTCGCGCTGGCCGGCAACTGAAACTTCTGTAACCGGAATGTCTTCCTGGAAATGTTGGCAGCGAACGACGCTATGTACAAAGTCGAGCTTTCTGGGCGCGCCGCTTCTACTAAAAGAGACCTAAAAGAGCAGCTGGAAAGGGTTTGTATTTGACTTTCCGCGTGTCGGGAGCTTGTGCGCAAGTCGTACTTCACGAATTTTGTGACGCATTTTACGGATGGCTTGCGTGGATCGGGACGCGCGGAGCGGGATGATTTTTTTCATACGGACAACGCCACCGTCGCCGGCACCAACGCCGCGCTTTCTGCAACACGGGGCACGTAGCGTTGCCGCGCTAATATGTGACTATAGGCGTATATTTAGGAATACAATCATTACTACATTGCAATCGGCAAGCCAGCAGCCGTGACTTGGCGAGTGAATGCTGGTGACCCAATTGCCTAGTGCAGCCAGATGGATGGCCTGTTATTCTTCTTTGTGCGTCACATAAAAAGAATTCCCTCACTGACAGAAGACTCTCAGGTAGTTACAGTGCCGTCATGTTTTTTTCATTTCGTATGTGTACGTGTATACGGATTTTAATAGAGCTAAAGTAAATTGACAAGATCCATATTTCTCCCCAGTCTGTAGCTGGATAATTATAAAAATCATTTGCTGTATTTTTTCTGAATATAAAATAGAGAAAACCTCGTTGCGATACCTAGTTCATTTGTGCATGTCTATGCATATTTGGATTAATTTCATATGGTGACAGCATTTTAATTCAGTTATACGCCATGTCATTTCAAAGTACAATTCAAAAGCACAGTTGCTTCTCAACTACACAGCTTTGCGGATGTGTTGGCCAATTAATTGCAGTATTAAGAGGCTCTATTGGTTTAATCTTTTTCTTTAAGATGAAGCCGCTACTGGGTGTTACCGTGGTGAATGGCGAAGTCGTCTTTGATGGCTTGGCTTGGTACATCGTTCAGACTCTGCAGGAGTTCCTGCGGTTCAAGTAAGTTATTATAAATATTGAAATATTCAATTTCAAGAGTATGAATCTGTAAAATACAAATACTGCCTGTTCGAAACATGATTACGTAGGAAGAACATAAATAAAATTACGAAAAGAATTATGAGTGAAGTCGCCGTTTCATGTGCGATTGGAGTGCAAGACATGTGGTTCGTCTGATAGCGTTTGTTCAGTGCACTCAGTCCATGGGTGTAGGAGAGCAATCCTCGCACACTGCGCGAGCTACAGATGGCACGTTGCACAGATATCTCCGGCAACCCTGTACCGAGTGTATGTCTATGGAACGTTATGTACAAGCATGCCTCCAAGCCTTTGGTGCACATATTGAGCAACTCCCGTAGAGGTGGCAGCAAAGCCGCAAGTGAAACTTACAATTTTTAGACCACCATTTTCACTGCGCGCTTACTTTTCGGACAGCCAGTACTCGGAGTAATCAGAAGTTCCGCAGTAAGAACTATCAGGGTCACCCCTTAACGAATTAAGATTCCATAGTAAGATATCCGCAAACCAGTTGATGCTTTCGAGATAATAATGAATTTATAGACAGCATGCCACACTTTGAGAAAATAACTGTCAAAAAATACAAAAGAAAAATTTCAGCGGTAGATAAGTATATTTCTAGAGATATGTATAGCAGTCAGCAGATAATGACAGTTTGCGGAATAATATGTGCATGCGCATGTGCTCCGGCATGGGCCCAAGAAAAACCAATAGCTGTTGCTTGAGTATTTAGGCGAAGGCCAAATTGTGGAGTTCGATCGAAGAATGAGTTAGGCTTACATACCCTGCGATCCGGTCTGGTTCGACCCGTCTTCGCAGGCAGGTTGTGTGAGCATGCAGGCGCATAAATTGGCAATTTTATATAGGCTGCAATGCCTATTTTCTCTCATCCACACTTAGTACTGGAAGAACTCACGCGCTTTGTAAGCGACTGTGCAGTGGAGAAAAAATTAAAACCTTGGGGCAGGATTCTAGCCACCAGCGTGCTTCTGCCCGCAAATTATTAGGACTTTATGCACAATGTTATATGCAATCTGATGCGATTCAATAGCAAGGTGGGATGTTAGGCTATTCAAATTCGTGCATGCGTATTGAGCAGATAAAATAAAGCCTGAAATTTTATCATGGCTTCATCAGTCGTCAGGTGTATTTCACAACGCGGTGATAAGTTTTGGACGCAGTACGAATGAGTGACAGGAACATGGGTGAATTGATTGCTTCGCTCCACTGACGACACTGCAGCATGGAGCTCCACACTACGGACGAGCAGATCTGGTCCGGTCGACGTCCTACCGGAGAATGGGGTGGTCCACTGGGTATGCTTGAGCGAAATGTGAGTCCTCATAGTGTGCTTTTTCAAGCATGCGCAAAGCTCTCGCGGCAACATCGACGCTAGGCGCCCTCTAAACTCATATTTACATGCTATCTTGAATGCTGTTTTGACATTAAGCAACGCTAATCCATGCTTGACAGTCTTTGATAAAGAAGAGTTAAGTGCAAGTTACATATATCGAAACCACGTACCCCAACTGCAAAATAAAAGATGTTTTAGAAGAGCGGATTTTGTAAGCGTAGAAATTTGCATGTAAAGTAGCCTGAAAGCACTGGATGCCTTGAACAGAATAATAAATTCTTAGACAGCATGCTACTAAGTATCAAAAACTGCCAGGGAAAAATTTCAACGGGAGACAAAAAAGATAGAAGTGTATTCTGTATAAAATATGTTTCAATTGAAAGCATGAAATTGGCCGTTTTAGGCTTTCAGTTAGAGCAAATGCCAGCAAACGCTTGTCATAACTTCACAATTTGCTTCAGATTCGAGAAACATTCTCTCTTAGTCTCTGTGCGTACTGTCGACCTAGATTTATGGAAAAGCAACACAGCAGGGACAGGTTCTGGCAGTGCTGCTAAAATTATCATGTGGCACGCCGAACACAAGTAGACCCCAACAATCATCATCATCATCAGCCTGGTTACGCCCACTGCAGGGCAAAGGTCTCTTCCATACTTCTCCAACTACCCCGGTCATGTACTAATTGTGGCCATGTTGTTCCTGCAAACTTCTTAATCTTCTCCACCTACCTAACTTTCTGTCTCCCCCTGCTACGCTTCCTTTCCCTTGGATTCCAGTCCGTAACCCTTCATGACCATCGGTTATCTTCCCTTCTCATTACATGTCCTGGCCATGCCCATTTTTTTTCTTGATTTCAACTAAGATGTCATTACCTCGCGTTTGTTCCCTCACCTAATCAGCTCTTTTCTTGTCCCTTAACGTTACACCTATCATTCTTCTTTCCATAGCTCGTTACGTCGTCCTCAATTTAAGTAAAACCCTTTTCGTAAGCGTCCAGGTTTCTGGCCCGTAGGTGAGTACTGGTAAGACACAGCTGTTGTACACTTTTCTCTTGAGGGATAATGGCAACATGCTGCTCATGATCTGAGAATGCCTGCCAAACGCACCCCAGCCGATTCTTATTCTTCTGATTATTTAAACGTCTCATGATTCGGATCCGCCTTGACTACCTGCCCTAAGTAGATGCATTCCCTTACCACTTCCAGTGCCTCGCTACCTATTGTAAATTGCTGTTCTCTTCCGAGACTGTTAAACATTACTTTAGTTTTCTGCAGATCAATTTTTAGACTCACTATTCTGCTTTGTCTCTCCAGGTGAGTGAGCATGAATTGCAATCGGTCCCCTGAGTTACTAAGCAAGGTAATATCATCAGCGAATCACAAGTTACTAAGGTATTCTGCATTAACTTTTATCCCCAATTCTTCACAATCCAGGTCTCTGATTACCTCCTGTACAAACGCTGTGAACAGCATTGGAGAGATCGCATCTCCCTGCCTGACGCCTTTCTTTATTGGGATTTTGTTGCTTTCTTTATGGAGGACTACGGTGGCTGTGGAGCCGCTAGATATCTTCAGTATTTTTACATACGGCTCGTCTACTCCCCGATTCTGTAATGTCTCATGACTGCTGAGGTTTCGACAGAATCAAACGCTTTCTCGTAATCAATGAAAGCTATATATAAGGGTTGGCTATATTCCCCACATTTCTCTATCACCTGATTGTTAGTGTGAATATGGTCTATTGTTGAGTAGCCTTTACGGAATCCTGCCTGATCCTTTGGTTGACAGAAGTCTAAGGGGTTTCTTATTTCATTTTACGATTACCTCAGTAGATACTTTGTAGGCAGTGGACAGTCCACTGATCGGTCCATAATTTTTCAAGTTAGTCCATAGTTTTCAAGTGAGGCTGCGCGCATACTGCGCAAGGCCGAAAACATCGGACGCAAAAGCGCTGTGGTGATCAAGTGGTTTCCGGCCCATATGGGCAGTGACGTGTCGGAACGCGGGAACGTGAACCACAACGAGACGGCCAACTCGGCTGCGCGAGGACTAACCAATCGCGCAGCTGCAAGCACGGCCGACTCGGAGTGTTGGTCGCGGTGCAGTGCCAAGGACAAGATGACCACCTTCAACGAAATAGTGAAGTGGTACAGACTTCACAGAGAGACGATGCTGCCAACTCACCCGGGGCTTACCCGGAAGGAGGCAGTGTTATACAGGCAATTACAGACGGGGTTTCTGGTCACCCTGGTGCTAGCTAAGCACGTGTGTCCGAGCGTGTACGTGAGTGACGTGTGTAGACTGTGCGCTAAGGAGAGAGCCACCGCTGCTCACATCCTTTGGGACTGTAGTATAAGTCCCCGAGAAGCCAGCGAGAAGACGGCGATCCCGCCGCAGCTAGAGGCTGCAACGAGAAGCTATGACGAAGATACACAACTCACGGCCGTCCAGCAGGTCTCGGCAGCTCTAGAGAGGCAGCGACCTCGCGGAACCGAGGAGAAGGAGGGCAGCACCCCCAGGAAGGGGGCGGCGGCCCTCTCGGATCCGTAGTAGTAGCGAGGAACCAAGACCTCGAGGAGCACAATGCACGAGACTGACGTAGTGGCCGCGTCGCGGTTAAAGCTTGTCCTCCCTGCGTGGAGGGAGCCTAACCAACTCTGCAGGCATTTTCACTAAAGTTGTTCTCTCTCTCTCTTGGCGTCTCCTTTCTTATGGATTAGGATTATGTTATCGTTCTTTCAAGGTTCCGGTACGCTCGAGGTCATTAGGCATTGTGTATATAGGGTGGCCAGTTTTTCTGCTGTGCCTACCATCCTTCATCAAATCTGCTGTTATCTGATCCTCCCCAGCTGCCGTCCCCCTTTGCATAGCTCCCAAGGCGTTCTTTACTTCTTCCGGCGTTTCTTGTGGGATTTCTAATTCCTCTAGACTATTCTCTCCCGCAGTATTGTCGTGGGTGCCACTGGTACTGTATAAATCTCTATAGAATTCCTCAGCCACTTGAAATATCTCATCCATATTAGTAATGATATTGCCGGCTTTGTCTCTTAAAGCATACATCTGACTCTTGCGTATTACTAGTTTCTTCTTCACTGCTTTTAGGCTTTTCCCGTTTCGGAGAGCATGTTCAATTCTATCCATATTATATTTCCTTATGTCAGCTGTCTTACGCTTGTTGATTAACTTAGAAAGTTCTGCGAGTTCTATTCAAGCTGTAGGGTTAGAGGCTTTCATACATTGGCGTTTCTTGATCAGACCTTTCGTCTCCTGCGATAGCTTACCGGTATCGTGTCTAACAGAGTTACCACCGACTTCTATTGCACAATCCTTAATGATGCCCATAACATTGTCGTTCATTGCTTGAACACTAAGGTCCTCTTCCTGAGTAAAAGCCGAATACCTGTTCTGTGGCTTCATCCGGAATTCCTCTAGTTTCCCGCTTACCGCTAACTAATTGATTGGCTTCTTATGTACCAGTTTCTTCCTTTACCTCCTCAAGTCTAGGCTAATTCGAGTTCTTACCATCCTATGGTCACTGCCGCGCACCTTGTCGAGCATGTCCACATCTTGTACGATGCCAGGGTTGCGCAGAGTATGAAGTCTATTTCATTGCTAGTCTCGCCATTCGGGCTCCTCCACGTCCACTTTCGGCTATCCCGCTTGTGGAAGAAGGTATTCATTATCCGCATATTATTCTGTTCTGCAAACTCTACTAATAACTCTCCCCTGCTATTCCTAGAGCCTATGCGATATTCCCCCACTGACTTGTCTCCAGCCTGCTTCTTGCCTACCCTGGCATTGAAGCCGCCCATCAGACTAGTGTATCTTGTTTTGACTTTACCCATCGCCTATCGCACGTCTTCATAGAAGCTTTGGACTTCCTGGTCATCATCACTGGATGTAGGGGGGCAGACCTGTACGACCTTCAATTTCTACCTCCTATTAAGTTTCGCAACAAGACCTGCCAACCTCTCGTTAATGCTATAGAATTCCTGTATGTTACCAGCTGTATCCTTATTAATCAGGAATCCGACTCCTTGTTTTCCTCTTTCCGCTAAATTCCGGTAGCACAGGACGTGCCCGCTTTTTCGCACTGTATATGCTTCTTTTGTCATCCTAACCTCACTGAGCCCTATTATGTCCCATTTACTACCCTATAATTCCTCCAATACCACTGCTAGACTCGCCTCACTAGATAACGTTCTTACGTTAAATGTTGCCAGGTTCAGATTCGAATGACGGCCTGTCCGGAACCAGGGATTCTTAGCACCCTCTGCTGCGTCACAGGTCTGACCGCCGCCGTGGTGAGTTGCTTCGCGGCTAATGGGGATTGACTGCCGGGGTTTGACTGTTGTATTCATATAGGAGGCTGTGGCCAAGTACTGCACCAGGATGGCCAATCCTGCTCTGGTGAGATAGTGCGTTACCGGTTCTGGTCAACGGGATCAGGCCACACTCCAGGCCTGTTTAAGCAATTTTACCAACACGCGGATTTTTTTGATTCGGTGAAAAATTGCGCGGCACCAGGATTCAAACCACGGTCCTTTTGCACGCGAGGCGGATACTCTACCTCTTGGCCACCGCAGGAGTTCCACAATAATTTCTCGACTTGAATTGTTAACGCGAGAAGCGAACTTACAACTCAATTCTCTAAATGACGTCACAGCATTTGCACGCAATTACGGATCATTTCACTATAAGTATTCTTGGGAGGATCAATTTGATGTATTTATTGTAGTATGGAAGAATGCTGAAGTTGGCCGCTTTTTGACAACATAAAACTGATGTGCGAATAAAAGAATGATGCGAGATGAAATCCTCACAGGATTTCTGCAGTTTGCCACAATATGCAATATTCATTTGCATGTTATGTACAAACGCATTAAAAAACGAAATGTTCTTCACGGGCATTCCCTTGAAATGTATTTGCAGGATGACACCAGTTTCGAGATAATACGAGGTCTGTTAGAAAAGTATCCGACCTTTGTCCGAAGAAAAAAAGAAAATTGGCATAACTGGAGCGTTGGAAACTTAATCACCCTCAAAGTAGTTACCTTCGGACTCCACACTTCTCAGCGGTACTGCCATTGTTGGAAGCATTCCGAGAAGGCCTCTTTCGGAGTGGAGTTTAGCTCAGCTATCGTTGCAGACATAATGTCCTCTTTTGTCTGATATCGCGCTCCTTTAAATGGCGTCTTGATTTTAGGAAACAGCCTGAAGTCACAGGGGGCCATATCAGGAGAGTAAGGAGCCTGTTGAACTACAGGAGTCTGGTTTTCCGCCAAAAAGATCTGAATCAAGTGCGAGGAATGTGCAGGAGCATTGTCGTGATGGATGCACCAATTTCCTGTTGACCACAACTCTGGTCTCTTGCGCCGCACAGCATCACGTAGGTAACAGAGGACATCCCTGGTAGCACTCTTTGGTGATTGTTTGACCCTGTGGTGCGTACTCGTGGTCTACCACACCACGGGAGTCCAAGAAAGCAGTCAGCATCACTTTGACGTTGCTGCGCATTTGGCGGGTCTTCTTTGGTCTTGGCGACGTGGAATGCTTCCACTGTGTCGACTGGCATTTGGTTTCCGGGTCGTATCCGTACACTCTAGGCTCGTCACCTGGGATTATAATGTTCATGAAGTTGGGGTCACTGTGTGTGGAATCCAGCATCTCCTGTGAGACTTCAACGAATTTGGCCGCAACTTTCTTCATGGCCAAATCTTCGGTCATAATGGAATGTGATGAAAAATGCTGGTGCCCACCTCTCCCGCAATTTCTCGGATAGTCACGCGACGGTCCCGCATCACCACAGCGTTCACTTCGGCAATGACCTGATCATTTCGGCATGTTGATGGCCGACCGGAGCGTTGCTCGTTTTCCACCGATGTGCGGCCGTCTTCAAACCGGTTGTACCACTCCTTAATCTCTGTGCTGCTCATAGCATCGTCAGCGAAAGCCATCCAAATTTTCCGAATGGTTTCCACTAGGCAGTCGCCCAGTTTCTCCCAAAATTTGATGCAGCAGCACTGCTCCAGTCGCTCCGACATTTTCCTTGCAATAAAAAACTGGCGACAGCAGTGCGCACTAACTCATTCAAACGCTGCATCCCAGCGACTGACGCTATCAACAGGCTGGAAAAAATTCGGACAAGCGCACGAAGGTTCAAGGTCGGCTGATGCAAGCGCACTTGTTTCATATCCATGAGGTGTTCGAAAAAAAATAAGGTCGGATACTTTTCGAACAAACCTCGTATTTCCCAAAGAGTGGGGCGAAAAAAGACGTGCGTTCCACGCAATTTTGTGCTTCAACGCATAAAAGAGCGTTTTTTTAAAGGTAAGCCAAACAGTGCATTTTTATGGCGACTTTGATTGCTCATATCTCCAAACTAGCGTCATTCTTTAAATTCATTTGAAGTGAATGGGCCTTGCAAACTCACCGGCTACAGTTCGTAAATTGCAATATGTGCCGCCCGCATGAGCGTCTTGTCTGGAAGCGTTTGGTGAGTTGCGACACCATGTACCCTAGCACAAGGAGGTTGGATCCCGACCCGCGGTTAACCATGCACGGCTGAGCTGCCTCTGGGGAAAAGGTAATTCAGGGTGTAGAGTCGATGCCGAGTATTGATACCTGTATGGCCCCTCGGCGGAGGGAGACACATCTCTTTGCCTCGGCTGCAAGTAGACGACACCCCCGGAATGACCCAAAAGGCAGAAATCGGTAATTGATTTGCATGCACTCTTCTACAATTATTGTCTTTCTTTCTCATTTCAGTCTTTCATAGCATCTCTGTATTTTCTTTTACTTCCGGTTTTCCGGACCACAAGGGTTAATCTTGTGTAGCTGCCAACCTTGGCCATGCCATATTAGGTCATAGTAGCGGCGTACGCTCTCAGGACGTGCCTTTTCCAGGGCCTGCAGAGTCCCCGTGTTGGGCTCTATGGTTGGCGGCTGGCGTTGCTGCGGAAAAATTTGCCTATACTTGTGGCAAGGTATTGCCCCCCCCCCCCCCTCCACACACACACTCCTTGGTCGCTCTCAGAAACGAAGGCGCACCGAAGAAATCGTCAAAAGTTTCCACAGTTTTATGTGACACAATCTTCGAAAATAAAGAAGGCCGCGAGAATGATCACCTTTCCTGGTTGCGAACTCACTAACTGACGCTTTTGGCCCAAGATATAAAGTCTCCAAGTTGGCAAACGGGGATCTCTTTCTGGAACACCACGATAAAAAGGAACATGGCAAGCTACCTAACCTTGTGTCTATTGAGTACTTTCTAGTGAGTGTGACCCAGCACCGTACCACAAACACAAATCGTGCTGTCATTTCCGATTGTGGTCGGATGGAGCTAACTGATTGCTGGAGTGACCAGAACGTCATCGATCTGAAACGATTAAGAGGAGGCTGGACGGAAAAGAGATTCATACTAAATATCTAACTCTATCAAGTGTACTACCAGATATTGTTGAGACATGCTACGTAAAGATCCAGGTCAGCCCATGTATCCTTAATTCCCTCCGATGTTTTAAATGTCAGAGATTTGTTGGAGCAGTTGTGAAGCGTTACCTTGGCACACCACTGCTGTTTGTCTGCGTAGTATGTAGAATACACATAGAGAGGCCTTCGCCTGAAATGTCCTTGTGCGCCATATTTAATAACCTCTGAGAGGGTTGAGCATTGTCATTGCCTCACATGTAACATGGCATCGTGGCATAAGTATATAACTATGGAGCTGTACGGCCCAAAACGACAAGCGGATAATGAGGCACACCGATGTGACGAACTCCGGAATAATGTTTACACCGTTGTTTGCTTTAACATGCCCCTAAATCTGAGTACATGAACGTTCGTGTTCCTTCCCGGTCGAAATGCGGCTGCCTCCAGTAATGCTATAGCCGCAAAGCCACGGGGAGCACATAAGTGAGTTGACATGCGACTGCTTCCGTACTGTCACCTAGACCTTGCGGTGCGCTTTAATTAATGTGGTTCTGCTTCTGCATGCCCTGCGAAAATTGTCCACGTTACACATTTGCATGGTGTTTATTTTTCAAAAATAAACGTACCGCATTCTGTCTTGAACTTCAGTTTATCCAGGTTCCCCGCAACCTCTGTCCTGTCTATAGTAGCAAGGTTTCCTTGCTTTCTCGCGTCCCTTTTTTTTCTAAACCCCCCGTATTGTAACTGCGAGAGGGGCAATGCTGTTATTCATTCGTTTCGAGATTGCGTCGCTTCTATCCCCTTTCCCATTCTATCTAGTTTCCCTCTGGACTTCCATGTTAGTAGAAAGGAAAACGCTGCCGTTGCTGCGGCGGTTTTGCTGGGGATCAGCCATAATTACAGCTGTCAACAGACTAATGTGGCGACGCCTAGGAAGCTCCAGACGGCATTGTGCTCATGTGACGTGATGGAAAGGGGTCCAAACGAGTTTCTCACGTCTTCTTTCCTCTCTGCCGCACTCCATCCGTGTGCACACACGCTCTGAACTACCCCCGACGCAGCTAGAAAAGCAGCCACAGCAGCAGCAGTGGTGGCAGAGTAGAAGGAAGAGGCAAATAAAGTTCTTTAATATATCGTACAAGGAAGTACGAAAGCGGATACCATACCTGTCTAAGAACAGCTTTCCCAAAGTTGCGCGTAAAGGGGCAGCACTACGGCAGCCCTCGGCGGCTACAGCTGGCGCTGCTTCACTGTAACGGTAGAAGGCGCCATTGACCTCCGAATTGCTGGCCTCGAGGGACTCGTCTCCCGAAACGAAGCCTTTACGTCAAACACACCACTCACAGACACACTGCTAGCTAGATGGCGTGTGCAGCGCCTCGCAACAGGCGTCGGACACGCGCTCTTGGAGCGGCACGATTCTATCGAGCGCTCACAAAAAAAAAGAGTCCCGCATTCGCCCGAAAGGCGAAGCACCGATTGCCGATAGCAGTTTAGTAGATATCTACACTAAGTAAGGATTGTGGTTTTATCGGCCATATCAAGCTGTAAACATTCGCTTACTAACCAAGTTAACAATGATGTGCAAGTGCGATTGAAGAACGACGTAGAAACAAACAAACAGAAGGAGTGAGAGAGAGACAGAAGCAACTTTATTTGCCACTGCAGGGTTGAAAGTTAGGGCAGGTAGGCCTAGTGAGACGGTGTTTTCCCCCCTCTTCGTTCGGTGGTGCTTGCACATTGTATAATGGATTCAAACCAGCAAGCCCGTCAACGTGTTTTAAAAAAAAGTCAGCAAGCACAATGTTACGCGGGCACAGGCAAACATGAACACATTTCGCTCGGTTAGCGCGGAAATTTGTTGTTAAAATGCTGGAGTGAGGACTCGTGGCAGCTTCAGCGATCGAGTTCACCCTCGTGCGTCTCTCACTTCAATGCGAATGAAACGTCGAACGCACATTGCGCACCAAGCTACCGGCACTACGCACATTCTGCAAACATCGCAGATCCCTTTCAAGATGAGGCATGCGCGGGCGCGCTCTTTGGCAACGTTGCAGATCGCTTTCAATATACGGCACCCGCGCGGCTGCGCCGTAAGCAGCAGCCATCGGAGAACGCTACTACTCCTTCGCCTCACCCTCGTGCCTCGTGTGCGACAGTAGAGGGTGCGCTTCTGGCCCGCCTTGCTTGCTCCAAGACGCGAGACTGAGTCGCGTTCGCCCGCTCATCCTCGCACGCTTTCGCTCACGCATACAGCATATGGCACGCAGCGACGATTTTATCAACCTTGGACTTTACACAGAACGTCGCGGCGACACCGACGGCAGAAATGTGCCTGGACTGTCGACATAGTCGTTATCGCAATAAAAGAAAGAAGCTCGAGCCATGGTATCCGGTAAGGGCCCCGTGACCTAACTTCTTTTTCTTAACCACAGAGCTCCAACATCATTGTTAATTTCGTTACACAAATTTTACAATGCAATTTCAGAGGATTTCTCCTCAACTTCGACGATATATCAGACAACTTCCACATAAATTTAACCCAAAGATGGTTCGTGTTGAAAAAAAAAAGAGATTTAAAACCTACATGCCATTTTTTGCATACATCGTGATGATCGCCATACAGTAGCATAGCAGTAGCCGTCAAGTACGTAGCTTGTAAGCATTTAATCTTTCTGACGGCCCTCGAAGCAGTATCGGTCCGAGTAATTCTATTCAATAAATTGGTGACTGTGTGCTCGATATACATTCCACCGGATTACCACCTCAGCAAGACAGAATTCTATAGCCTATAGGAAGGAGGAAGACGAAGTGATTCTTTGATAGAACGCTTGTGCTTTTGTCTCCGCTTTTTCGCTTTGTTTCCCTGCATTTCTGGGAGCTGCCGCTCCCTCCTTGCGGTAATGGATGAAGAAATCTCCGCGGACTTTCCTGGTGTGCAGCCGTCAGGTCGGCTAACGTCCAGGAAACGTGGAAGTGCGTCAAGCGATACCGACAGCGAGGCCACTGAGATATGTTCGGACAGCTACGACTCGTCGGACGATGACTTCCAGGTCGTGATGAGTAGATCAGCGAACAGAAGACTACTGCAGGCATCTTCGTCGCCAAGTGCTTCTACCGTGAAGAGTGCACCGCTGCGCTGGCCGCACACTGTGCTCTTTATGCCCGTGGACCCGGCGACCAATTTGCGGCTCCTCAACAGGCAGGTCCTCTCTTCCTTACTCGAGAGAATCGCACCAAATGAGATTAAAGACGTGCGAATAAACCCGCGGGAAAATGTCCTGGCAGTTGATGTGCAACATCGTAGTGCCCTACAACACCTACGAAATATAACTGATATCGACAACGTAAAGGTGCGATCAATGATCCCTACAGGCGGCGATGGTACTGCGGGCGTCATTTATGACGTCGACGTTGCCATTCCTAATGACGACTTGCCAACGCTGATAAAGCCAACGACAGAAGGCAATTCCATTACAAGAATTTCCAGATTGGGAAACACACGCTGTGTGAAAATTATGTTTGAAGGAGACAGCCTTCCTTCCCACGTCAAAGTAGGACATGTCCGCCATCCAGTACGACCATTCGTACCGAAGCCCCTCCAGTGTTTCAAATGTTGCAAGATTGGCCACGTGAAGGGTGTCTGCGTGAACAGTGTAGTGTGCCCGCGGTGCTCTGAGTCCCATTCAGAAGACGCCTGCAGCACACATGTTCTAAAGTGCCCGAACTGCAGTGGTCCTCACAAGGCCTCATCAAAGGATTGCCCGCGGATGCGGAAGGAATTCTCAATTCTAAAACGCATGGTACGCGACAATTCGACGCATCGAGAGGCTGCTACCGCTGTTCGGCGACGTCGGCATCGACACCGAAAACGTTCAAGAAATTCCGCAACTGAAGATAGGTACACGCCAGCTACAGTCAGAAGGGCTGCCGCATCTCCGCACTGCGCCACCAAGACAGATACAAGGAAAGCGAACAAAGAAGAGAGCCTCGCCCGTCCTGAAGAATGGCCTGAGCTACCGAGGGCACACCTCCCTGCTAAGATACCTCAAAACGCACCGGCTTCAACGGCTTCTGCCACTGTTGAAGCGACGCTGGCTGATGATCTCCAGGTCATCAACATTCTGCGGTCGCTCATGAGTGCCATTCGCGGTATACTTACCAACATGAAGTCTTCGTCTGCGCAAAGCGCACTACAGGTGCTGGACACTTTGAGTCCAGTACTTGCAGCTCTTGGTTAAAATCATGGCTCTCCAGAAGCCGTCGTTTCGTGACGAAGTCCGAAACGCGTCGATATTTCAGTGGAACGCCAGAGGACTGAAGTCACGCATGTCGGACTTTCGACAGTTTGTGTTCACGAATAAGTTCCCAGTCATCGTCATCTGCGAGCCCCTATCAGATAACATCAGACTGTCCGGGTATGAATGTTTCATGTCCGCCACCCACGGAGAATGCAGCAAGATCATCATATTCATGCGACGTGATCTTACGTATGTCCATCACCCAGTGTCGCCTGACCAAGAAAACCAATACGTCTGTCTGACAGTGAAGAAAGGCAAGCTCACTTTCACATTAATTGGAGCCTACATATCGCCCTCAAGTCGGTTGGACTGCGAGAGATTACGGCGAATCACCACAGCGACTCCGCAGCCTTTGGTGATGACTGGAGATTTTAATGCCCACCACCATCTCTGGGGAAGTTCTAAGATAAACTCGAGAGGCAGAAGATTAGTGTCATTTGCCTCCGAACAAGAACTATGCTTGTTAAATGATGGAAGCCCCACCTTTCTACGTGGAACTGCCTACTGTAGCTGCCTGGACCTGACCTTTGTTTCACGCTCCTTCACTAGAAAGGTCAGGTGGTTTCCGGATATTGAAACGCGGGGAAGTGACCACCTACCCACTTACCTTAGGGTTGAAGGGTTGACGGACTCCAGGTTAGCCGCCATCACACAATGCATCGACTGGCCAATGTTCAAGTCAATTGTCGAAGACGGCTGTCATGATGACTTGGCCACTAGCCTAGAGGACATCATAAAAGGTGCCCTAGAGGCTGCGAAACATTCACTTCCGAGAACGTCCACACGCACCGAATACGACATTGAGCTAGAGAAGCTTCGTGCAATTCGTCGTCGTGCAGAGCGAAGATGCAGGCGCACGAAGTCTGTAAATGACTTCAGGTTGGCCAGAAGAACTCAAAAGAAAATTCAGCGTCGTATGGACAAACTTGCATCACAAAGATGGAAATCATTCTGCGAATCTTTGGATCCACGAAAACCATTGTCTCACATATGGAGAACTGTTCGTGGTCTCCGTGGAACCCCTCAGCAGCGCCACCCTTTCAAATCTTTGGCCCTTCACCAACAATGCAGCGAGATTGATGTAGCGGAAGCTTTCTGCAGGAGGATTGCTGGCGAAACTAGTTGCGCTGGAACATCGACGCTCCGCCACTCACCGATTTCACGCGACTCCCGCATGGATAGTCCTTTCTCCATGGACGAGCTCGAAGCTGCACTGGCCTTGTGCAAGCGTTCATCTTCACCAGGCCCCGACGGTATAACCTACCGTGCCCTGTGTAATCTGGGTGATGAGGCTCGAAAAGTGCTCCTGCTCCTATTCAACAGCTCCTGGCGGACAGGTACGGTTCCCCAAGAATGGAAGACCAGTCGCATAATTCCACTGCTCAAGCCTGGTAAGTCGCCTGTAGACATTGCATCATACCGACCAATTGCGCTTGCCAGTTGCATCGGAAAACTAATGGAGAGGATGGTTCTAGCACGGCTAGAATGGTACCTCGAACATTACCAGGTATACCCAGATGCAGTGGCCGGTTTCAGGCGGGGCCGTTCTTCCATAGACAACGTTATCGACTTGGTGACGTACGTCGAGCACCAGAAGTCCTGCAAAAGATTATCTGCTGCCCTGTTTCTGGATGTTAAAGGAGCGTACGATAACGTAACGCACGAAGCGATTTTGAACGCGTTAGAGGCAGTAGGACTTGGCGGCAAAGTATATATTTGGATACGTAGCTATCTACATACGAGATCCTTTTTCGTACTTACCGAGGATGGCCCGACCTCCCAGCATTACAGTAACCGTGGGGTGCCTCAGGGCGGAGTACTCAGCCCAACGCTCTTCAGTCTAACACTCATTGGACTCACCGACATCCTGCCAGGCATTGTTAGGCTCTCCATCTATGCCGACGACATTTGCATTTGGACGTCGGCTGTGACGCGACTGCAGCTTCGCGCGCGGCTTCAAAAGTCAGCTACTTTGACATCATCCTACCTTCGAGAACAAGGACTTCATATATCATACGAGAAGTGCGCAGCGGTGGCATTTACCAGGAAATCAATGTCGCCATACGTGATATCCGTCGACAGACACATGATCTCGTACAGCACGAGTCACAGATTTTTAGGGGTGGTCCTTGACAAAAATCTCTCCTGGACCCCTCATGTGAATTATGTGAAAAAACGCCTGACAGGAATTTGCCATATGTTTAAGTTCCTTGCAGGAAAGACCTGGGGAGTGCCAATACACTCTATGCTGCAACTGTACAGGGTCCTCTTTATTGGATTCCTGCGATACAGCCTACCTGTCATGTCCAACACCTGCAGAACTAACCTGAACATAATCCAAAGCATCCAAGCCCAAGCACTCAAGATATGTCTCGGTCTACCGCGGAGTGCGTCAACGACTGAAGTTATTGCAGTGGCTCAGGATTTCACTATTAGAACTCACATTAGCATTGAAACAATGCGTGTGCACCTAAGACACTTCGCCCGGAACCCTACCCACCATCTAGCAAGTCTCCCAGTGGATAGGCCCCACACGACATTCAGTGCGACTGTCTTCGCGCACCGTGACTCTTTCAGGTCAGGTTACACACCTGCGGCAAGGCCTTCTATTCCTCCATGGTGTATGCGCCGTACTCAAGTGAACCTTACAGTCCCAGGACTTCAGAAAAAGTCGGACTTGCCATCATCAGCGCTCAAGCAACTAACTTTATTTCTCTTGTACGAGAAATACAGTGACTGCACACACGTCTACACTGATGGATCAACTACATCAACCAGTTCCAGCGGCGCTGTAGTTATACCAGCAATGAGAATAACCAAGCGGTTCAAGACTTCCCATGTCACTACGTCTACAGCTGCAGAGCTCGCGGCTCTCCGCGACGCGCTTCAAGTGATAAATACTGAAAGTCCTAGAAAATGGGCAGTCTTCTGCGATTCCAGGCCGGCCTTGCAATGTGTGCATTCATTTCTCCGACATGGAACTCGCGATCAGCTCACGTGCGAAATCGCGGAACTTGTCCATCACTTAGGAGAAAAAGGCCATGATATCTCTTTTCAGTGGATACCAGGTCATTGCGGTATCATTGGTAATAAAGACGCCGATAAAGCAGCTCGGACGTCAAACCAAGAAGACCGCTGCGTCCCCATTCCGCTCTCAAGGACCGACGCCGCGAGACAACTTGGCATTCTGGCACGCACGATCTCCTTAGCAGAGTGGAATAATGTACATACAAGACGCACAAGACTGCACCGACTAAACCCATCACTTCAACTCAGACCTCCAGCCGGTGTGCACCGGCGTGAAGCGTCTCTTCTGTGTCGGTTATGGCTTGGAGTGGCCTTCACGAATGCCTACTCAGCACTAATTGGAATGGCTGATAGTCCTGCATGTGATGTTTGCGCATGCGAGGAGAACATTGACCACATATTGTGCCATTGTCCTCAATTTCAAGCCCAAAGACAGTATTTGTCCGACACATTGCGGAAACTAGACGATCGTCCTCTGAGTGAACAGACAATATTAGAGCACCGTCCCGACCGATCATCGGCTCAGAAGGCAGTGAAGGCACTTTTGTGCTTTCTCAGAACTTCTGGTTTGCTCGAGCGACTTTAACTGAAGTGCTGTCCGTACGCGTACCTACACCTTCTCTCTCCCTTCTTTCTCTTCCCCTTCTCCCTTCCCCCAGTGTAGGGTAGCCAACCAGACTATTGACTGGTTAACATCCCTGCCTTCCTGTATTCTTCTCTCTCTCTATAGCCTTGTTGATTACCGCCCTTAAACTTACGTTGGCGCTGGTGACTTCAACGCCTGTTACAGCCTGTGGTTAGACTCGGTGTGTCTCGAGGGATCGACGAATAGATAACTTTGTAGTGACTTCCATTGCTTGCCTGTTCAATCAGAAAGAACCACCCTATTACCACATTCATCGCAATTCCTATTATTCGGTAGATTTAACGATTGACTCAGCGGCTCTTTTTGTCCACTTGGAGTGGAGCGCCATAAAAAAATCCTGTTGTAAGTGACTTCTTCCATGTCTAGCTAAACTTATGTATTTAGATGAAAACTACTATCGGCTAATTGGGAGTGCTTCAAAAGATTAACATACTTGACACGAGATTTTACCAAGGATTTTAGCATAGAGTGCTCACTAGTGCATTTTACTTCTTTTGTTATAGACTCTGCAAAGAAATGCTTTCTTCAAGCAAAGGGTAACTCATCGAACAGACGGGTTCCCTGGTGGAATAATGACTGCTAGCAGGTGCGAAAGAGTAAAATAAAGCATGGAGCGTATTGTACAGATTTCCAACTGCTGAAAATATCCTTGAGGGTAAACATGTAAATTCACAGGCAGGTGGACGCGAATACAAGGAGGGCAAGCTGGAGTATGTTTCTTTCATACACAAGCTCTTACACATACGAGTCGAAAGTACGGAATTGTGTAAAAAGGCTTAATGAACACTCAGTCCAGTCATTACACATGATTGATGACCAAGGGAACACATTGAGAGACCAGGTTGACGTTGTTGACGAACTCTTCGAGGGCGTATATAGAGTTGACTTTTGTTTGTTTGGTTGGTTTTGTTTTAAGTAGCGAAGTGGTTGGCGATATAAAACACCGTGACGGGTTGGTTGACTGTGGAAAGGGTGTAGTGTATCGCATTCACCTGTCTTGCGGGAAATGGTGTATCGGTGAAACTGGATGGTGTTTCAATAATGTTTCAATAACCGATTAATGGACCACAGAGCTACTTTGAAAGGGTAGCCGTCGTCTAATCTATGCCTACATTGTAAAGCATGTAAGTGCAATGCATTGCTCAAAAACTAAGGAGCTGTGAAGACGCAAAGATAGGATAGTGAGGGAGATTGCTGAATCATTCTTTATTCTTAAGTCCGGTGACACGTGCATGGCGAGGCAGTCAGTGAGTCTGCGATAACTAAAAATTGATTATTTAATAACTAATCTTTAAGGTGGCCCGCGGGTTCGTTCGAGGGTTCATATTTGGCGTGTTTTTTAAGAATAAACCACTGTCGCTAGTCAGCGCTTGTACGTGATTTCCAACTTGTCCCTGTTAGTTCGCGCCATTCTTCTTCGAGTTAGTTTTAAGGTTTCTTCAAGATGTAGGGATATTGCGAGTTATCAGCTGCCTAGACTCGTGGCGTATCATCAATCCAGGCTGCTGCTGTGATAGTATTTTCAGAGAGCACGTGCCCAGCCCTAGCATTCAAGGACCCTGTTGAGGCACCAGTAGTACTTTCAACTACACATTTTATTATATCTTCCCTTCCTAGCAACGCATTTATAGTCATACTCACATCTCTAGTTATTGTGATTAGGTTAATATTGATATGTTTTACGGAAGTTACAGTGACTGATTTTAGGTCTATTTACAGCCATGCCAAATAAATACTTTTCGTCACATTCTGAGGCTTTTGCTCTACGATCACGCCGACAAGGCAGCTAGCCTTAACGGATACAGCCAGCTCTCCGCGAGGCGGTGCAGGCAGCGAAGCGGTGCAGGCAGGCCTGCCTGTACAGGCAGTCCCACGCTTGCGTTTTCCCGTCTCTGCGCGGGACTGCAGCGACGACACGTGCGTTCATCGAAAGCGAAGCCATACCCCAAGTCGCAACTGTGGAAGGTATGGACTTAACCCAGGAATATCTCAACGGTGCTGGCTGGATCACCGCCCTCAGCAACCGTAAAAAGCCGGAGACGAAGAGGCCACCATTACGAGATGGCAAACGTGGCACTTTTAACAAGCCGGCTGGCTACCGCACTGCCAAGGGACCGGCTAAAAGTCTGTTGTCGCAAGTAACGGCAGCTTCGCGACTTCCAAAGCTCCCCAAGGAACAGATCAAGATTATCGTGCGCCCCAAGGGAGGCCTCGACGTATCAAAAGCCGACGTAGTATTGCGCGCTCAAGCCCTGGCCATGGCGGCGGCCCTGCCTGAGCATCAAGCGAAGGAAGATAACGTGTGCCCAAACAAGGTACAGAATATTCTAATCATGTCTACTCCGCACGCCTCTAATGCGGGGGCCTATGCGAGACTAAATAAAATCCATACTAAGTACGGCACCTACGAAGCATCGGCGTACGTCGCCGCCCCCGAAGATACGTGCAAAGGCGTAAAAAAGGCACATCGACCCCGGTTACGACGAAGGCACGCTTAGAAACATGATTGTGAACGAAAGAAATACCATGGCACTAGAAGCCAGACGAATCAAGAAGTCGCACGTAGTCGTGATTTTATTCAGAGGCATGCGTGTGCCCAACCACTTGATCTGCGGCATGGCCTTGCTTTCATGTTCTCTATACCGACGCCAAGTCGACGTTTGCCATGCTTGCGGCCACGTAGCCCGCCAGCCGACGTTTGCATCAGCAGCAACGAAAAGAAAAGTAAATGTCATGGTTGCGGAAAAGCAAAAGCGGACGACGAGGATCATCAATGCGCCCCAATGTGCGAGGCGTGCGGCGGGCCCCACGTCCCCGGGGACCGAACGTGCAAAATACGCTATGAAATCCCACGCATCGTACGACGCCGACGCCGAAGACGCCGACAAAGAGCAAGGAAGGCACAACTGGACGAAGAGTCTGACGTCACCGACGCAATTGGCGACATCTCGTTGGCTGCACCAGCTGCGCGGAGCGGCTCCATCCTCAGTACCCGATCTCAATCCGGAGGGCGCTCAAGCTCGAGAAGGAGAGAATCCAAACCGAGGCAAGGAGAACGCTCCTCCAGATCGAGATCCCAGTCTCGCTCCCAGTCCGTCAAGCGGGCCATGTAAGCCGACGTCAAGGGAGCGACGCAGCCGTCTGCGAAGATGAACGCATAAAGCAAAAAACCGACAGGTGAGGCCCAGCCAGAGCATAGGGTCGATCCCCGTATCCAAGCGCTCGCGGAAAATAGGGAATTTAGACGCGAGCTCGCAGTGCTTAAGGAATCCTTTAAGAGCATGAAAAGAAAACTCATCAACCGGCACGAGGTTAGCAACAGTAACCCAGGTCCGTTAGCCAGACAGTCGAAACGCAAGACACTCAACCGGGAACCTGTTAGCGACACGGAGCAGGAAGAAGAGGGTGATGTAACCGAGGTCAACGAGACCCCGTCCGCCGCTTCGGCTTCCCCAGTCAAAAACGAGGGTAAATTGGAAAAGACCCTGAGTAGGAATATAGACATGCTCTCCGCAATAGAGTTGAGAGTAACGCTACTAGAAAGACCTAGGGCTCAGCCCAAAAGTAGACAAACAGCACATACTGAACCGCTCCCGACCGGATCAAATCATGACGCGGGCGCCAGAGGTTTCCAGAATTTCAGAGTAAACAAGATGGCGATCAGAAATAATAATACCGTTAAAATTTGGCAGTGGAACTGCGCTAGCTTCCAGAGGCGCAAGGCTCCGTTAGGTCAGCTCGTCAGATCGGTGACAGACAAGGCACAAGTCATTTTATTGCAGGAGACGCTCGCGGAGAAGGAAGACGCTCTGTTGGGGTATCGCGCAGTAGCGTACAAAGGCGAGACGGGGAGAGGCATCGCCGCCTTAGTTAAGAGTGTCTGCTTTGTGGAGCACACCATTCCAAAATATCGTAGTGGACTAGAAGCACAACTGATCGAGCTCGTGCCCAGTAGATCGAGTAACGCGAATGTCTTTATTCTTAATGTCTACAGTTCGCCTGCAGATAGGAACAGAGACTTTAATGCACCATTCCTTTCCGCATACAGGGCAGCCAGAAACGCGCCCCTCTTAATTGCGGGGGAGTTCAACGCTCCGAACACGGAATGGGGATACGGCTTCAACCGCAAGAAGGGCACAAACTGAGCCGGATGTGCAGCCGATTTTAACCTCACGCTTGTTACAGATATTCACATACTATAACTAGGACGCAAAACCACTGAAAGCAGCAAATACGCTGCCACACCAACCCTACCGAGCCCACGACAAAGCATTTCCTATTAAGGCCTATGAACAACAGTGTGAACGCAGATAATGTTGAAGCCATCTATGTCTACTGAGTCGATCATAGAACAATCGTGAATGCTGTGCAATAAATTAAAGTCGGTAACATGAAGCAATTGCAATGAAAAATTAAGGAAGCGTCACAAGCCTGTAAAACGTTAAGGCAAAAGCGTGATCGCACACTTGGCACATTTTTGTCATGGTTAAGATACGTTTCTGAAGAACTGTGGCAACTGTCCATCCTCATCAAGATCACTGAAGCTCACCGAAATCGCTGCACCTACTGGTAGTCGGCCAGCGCCGTCAGCGCCTTCCCAGGGTGAGGGGCTGTGTAGAAACGCTGGCATGATAAGCGGCGTCAGAGCCAGCAGTGGAACACGACGACGGCGACGAAAGCGCAAGTTGAGGCACAGGCGCCTCTCTGTGGCAAAGGGACGTGTGCAATCAGGCACCTCCAAGACACCTAAGGCTTTGCCTTAGAATGCTCGTAGGGAGAGCGATATTTCGCTACCGCGAAAGCAGTAATTGTCCGGCCGCATCAAGGACGTTTGTTTGTGTACTATTTATGCTTTCGATAACACAAAGTTTGCATTTGTGTAAACGAAAAGAATCAGAAGTGCTTTTACAAAAAGTTCAATAAAACATTACAACTGTTTTTTTTTTTGCTAAGGTAAGTAAACTTGAGTTTTGCACAGAATGCCTTACTGCCACCGAGCGTGAGCCACGCATGATAACGGGCTCCGTCGGAGCAGCTACAGCGGCCATGCTTGGTCGCGTAAACAGGGCTATTGGATCGGACAACGAGTACCGGGTCGTAATGCCTACTTTGCCTACAGGTTGTTTGGATTTAAAGACCATTTTCCTGCACGGGGACATCAGCGCCCGCCCATACCAGGTGGAAAATTTTCGTGACGCGCTGGCTCCGCTTTCGCTTATGCCGGAAGTGATCGCCTCAGGGGCGTACCGCATGAATCATGTGTGGGCGGTTACATTCAAGGATGCCGGCGCCGTGAAGAAGATTGTTAACATCGGTGAGCTGAAAGGGGAAAATGCGAGATGTCTCGTGATCTACCCTGCAGACCCGGATGTCCGAATGAAACTGCACTGGCTCCTTCATAGCATACCGGACGAGGACGTGCGTCTTGCCTTATCCTCATTTTGGAAGGGGACGGACGTCTCAAGAGAGCTGCGGCCCGCAGGGCGTGTCTGATAAGGGGTCAGTTACGAGGCTGGTGACCCTGAAGTTGAACGCTGTCGTGAAGCTCGACGACCTGCCGCACCAAGTGAACGTAGCTGGAGAGCTGGCGCTTGTGGTCGTGTTGGGCAGGCCACCCCCGTGCCTTCGCTGCCGTGGCGCAGGTCATATTCGGTGCGACTGTCTAAATTCCACGGCGTGGTTCGTGCCGTCGCCACAACCCTACCTGTTCCCGCGGCACCAACCAGCGAATATGCACTTGACGCCATTGCCCACTGTGCCTACGCAAGGAAAATTGCCCGTGACCGCCTTCTGAAATCCCAAGAGAGTCAAAGGCGTTTGTACGACCAGCGACACAGAGATGTGCACTTCCCGCCTGGTTTTTCGGTGCTTCTATGGTCTCCGTCGCGTCAGGTCGGCCTGTCAGAAAAACTCCTGTCTCGTTAGACAGGCCCATACCGAGGGCTTCGTGCCGTGACTCCCGTTATCTACGATATCGCCCCTGACGCCCCATCTGCTTCCCAGTCCAGTGATATCGTGCACGTTACACGACTGAAGCAGTATCACCCTCCAAGTGACGACATTTAGACGCTCCGGCGCGTCGCTTCTGCCACCGAAGGATTATGCTACACGCGTGTGGTATTTGATTGTTCGAACGAAGCGTGTGGGCGCCATCACTCGAGAAAAGAGGAGGAAGAATGAACTGGACTCGCGCTGTGAATCTAACCGGTGAGCGCTTCAAGCGCTGTTGTAAATATAACCTGTAAATAGTTGCTCGTCTTAATGACTCGCCCTTCGCGTAAAAATATTAATAAGGAAGTGAGTAGGGGGGGGGAGGGTATTCACCGACGCCATCGACGTCGCTGTATTGTCGTACAGAGAGCACGGTAAAAAGCTGCGCGTTATGTAGATTCGCTTTTTTCGAGCAGCTCAGTGAAAGCTGGTAATAGGACTACAATATGGCACACGTGACCTCATGTGAAAACTGCCGATAGTTGCAGCGACTTAGCTACGCTGTAGTGAGGAGGCCCCCCACTATAGTCACGACACTATTGTGACGGGGAAGCAGCAGCCTGCCGGAACCTTTGCAATTTCGAATAGTGGCGGCGCTATAAAGCGTTGCTCTCGTAACTGCGAGTTCATCTGTTCGAGTAGAGTGTTGGATAGACTTTTAACGCGAAGTTTTCTTCGCCTTTTCCTTCCACTTTTCCATTGCTGCTGCTGCTGCTGCTGCTGCTGCGGCTGCTGTGGCCGGGGGTGAAACGAAAAACGCTCATGCACTTTGATATAGGGACACGTTAAAGAACACCACGGTGCCAAAATTAATGTGGAGGGCGCCACTACGGCCTGCCTCATAATCTGATTGTGGTTTTCGCACGTACAGCCCCACAATGCGATTCAAGTATAATGCTGCTGACACGATGCGATGTGCCATGTGAGGCAGTGACAATCCTCAACCCTCTTAGAAGTTATGAAATATGTCGCAGAACAATGCCTCAAGCAAACATCTCACCTTTTGTGTTTTGTGCGCTACGCAGACAAACAGCCGTGGTGCACGCAAGCTAACGTTTAACAACCACTCACGACTCTTGTGCCGGACAAAACGTTGAAGAAATTATATATTCGCCGTCAACATCAGCGCTAATTATCGTCAATAAAAGCAACCAGCATAGAAAGCTTCGCTTACACCGACTGCCACAGTGCCTAGGATCTGCATTTCTTTTTTGGAATATTGTTGCAATCTGAAAATTTCGCCTATCTTTGCAACTTTCAGATTGAATGCACCGCCATTCAGTTTTCGAATGAATGCGTAAATGACGCTGAACCTGAAACTGGTATTAGTGACGCTGGCCAAACGTTGAGAGCGCCGACATCCGACCGCGAAGCGTATATATATTAAGGTACTGTGCGCTGCAGTGACAGCGGCGCACATTAGTACAACTAGGGCAACTCTGAGCACATAACATCTGGTGGAATGAAAAGGGCGCTATCACTTTACACTCTAAGAAAAAAAGGACTAAAAGGGGTAGGGCGGTTAGTCCTTTTGAGGACCAACTGATTTGCCACAACCATTAGTCCTTTTGGGGACGAACTGACATGGGATGAACTGTTACTCGCCATGCGCTTACTCCGGGTACTAACAGTTCCCCCTGCCCGATGGTCCTCAAGGGAGTAACTGTAATTCGTTCCGATGCTCCGCAAAGGTGGAATTAATTAAATTAGGCATTTATACCCTAATAAAAGAATTAATGAGCTAAAAAAACGCACCCGAGAGCAGAATTCGAACTCACGTCCTCTCGATTACAAGTCAGGTACTCTAACCACTTCACCACGCCGCTTTTGGTTTTATTACCGGCTTGGCAAAAAAAAAAAATACAATGTGACTATTACATGGCCATAAAAACCACCTAGTCAATGCCGGATCAGTGTGGTGTGATAAGAACGATGTAGGCTAGTCACTTTGTCCAAAGCACTTAGCCAATCAGGAGGATCCCTCTGTGCACAGAAAAATTCGCGTATATATAACACACTTTCAATGAAGTATTCATGTGCTGGGGCCTGAACAATGCGCTCATGTCCAATATCCATACGCGTTCGCCACACACTGTGCATGCACAGAAGCATTAGCATATTGACAGGCACTCCCTCTGGTTCTGCGCATGGCAGGAAGCGTATCGCTTGATCAAGACGGGATATTTAGAAAAGGTTAAGCATGGGAACGCAAGTGCGGCAATATGCAACCTCTGCAGTGAGATTCTAACGTTGAGTGTACTTGCAACCATACGCGACTGCGAAAAGAAATCAGCCCGAGTATTTTTAGGGTGATTTAAACTGAGGCACTACGCCATGTATACGTGTAGCGAGCTCAAACGGGGCACCGAAGACGACAGAGAAGGGCAATTTCTCTGTCGCTTAGCGTGTGCCGTTTGACCTACACATCGCTTCAGTTCGCAACCTCCTTGGAACGGAAAGCACTTAGGTACTATTGACCAAGAAAATCTAGCCGTCTATCAATGACTTGGACGTTTAATGTGTATCGCTCGCTCACTTATGGGGTACGCACGAAGGTTCATGCCTCTTCACATTCCAGTTTTAAGTGTCACGTAATTTTCTCACGAAGAGGCAAGGTGCTGCTTTGCATGTAGCTCAATAGAGAATGCACGAACTTCGAACCATTCACGATTTATAGACAATACCGTTTTCGCCGCATCGCTCCATGACACGGACGAAAACAGCGAAGTGCCTGGGGAGTAACTGTTATCGTTCGTCCTCCCATTGCTCTCTTTTCGAGCAGGGACTAAGCACTTACTCTCCGAAATTTGCACACGGCACGCACATTCATGCAGTTAGTCCTTTGAGGGACGAAAGCACCATTTTTAGGACTAACGGCGCCGTTACTCCCGTTTTCCCCGGGATTTTTCTTAGAGATTATTCATAGCGTACATTGCTATAGCAATGTACGCTATTATGAAGGGGACCCTCCCCAAAGTGAGTGCCTACTTATGAACTTTTATTTGTTAACCTTTCTTTTTTCAGTGCGTCCTCCTTGCGAGGCACCACAAGGCGACCAGCCGAGACATGACGCCACGAGTAGAGAGCCTAACGGAACCATCGCACGCGCGCCTGCGTGATTGATCGTGTGTGGTTACGATGGTCGCCGACGTGAACCGCAATGTTGCGATGGATCCATCCATCCGCCTGTAGCCTGACAAACAGGCGCAAGGCGTAATACGTATAGTGAAAAAGGGCGCGGTTGGGCATTGATTGTCTAGCTTTGTTTCTTGGCTTCTTACGATTCTGTACGCTTGCTACCTAGCGGCCGCCTTATGTATATTGAATGCCTATGAAGGCTCTGAATTACCGTGTTGCTTTTCTCCAAATTACAGGATAACGAACGTTGTGCCAAAGTATGCTATTTCCGTCTCGTACATTAGAACAATCGCTATATAGCACAGTAGCACCTCCAGAAAACCGTGGTCGCGCATCAATAATTGAGACAATAACATTTTGGGCCACGTCATTATGCCTTTTCGCGTATCTGGAGAATTGAGCGCCTTCGCATAAGCCTCCGAATAGTACACAAGAGGATTGGTTGTATTCTGCAGACGTCTCATTACGCGACTTTAGGACCTAAATGTGCTACATTCTTGAATATCCCTTTGTAAAGTTAATGTATTTTCTAAGTCTGTTGAAGTCTAGTGTTCCCCGTGCTTCTATTCGAAATCACCCCATTTTAGAATTCCCCAATTAAGCTTAGGGAGTATAGTTCATCAATCCCGTTGTCCCTTTGTTATGAATTATAATTATGTCAACATTATTTCAACTCTAAGGTGCGTTTTAGAGAAAAGAAGCATTGCCAACTGTTTATGAGGCATACTTTTACCTTCAGTTTTTCCTCTCTCAAGTGTTTACGGCGAGAACGGGAACGTGATGAACTTGCTTTCACGGTCTTCTGATGCTCTATACCATAAACGTGTTACGTTTGAAGTACGCCTCATGCCACGGCTCTAGGATGGTTGTTGCCCTTGCCTGTGCCATCTGTTGCAGGAGTCAGACATATCGGTGCACCCGGTGATACCGACAGCCGACCCCCTTACGGTAGGCACCCCACTACCAGCCTATGCTTTCTCCAATCCACGCTTCTTTGCCGGCACGCCAAATGCGTACTTGACCAGCGTGTTTGGATACTTGATGAGCTTTGAACTCGAGGTGAGAACACCAGTGGTTATGTAGGTTAGATGAACTCTCAGACTTCTCAGCTAAGCATACAACTATTTGTGTGTGCTCGGAAGCATTAATTTCTCATCTTAATAATGCGAATTTCTCACCAGATCTGCTTCTGTGCGTGTCATAGCTGACGAAGGTCCTGCACAGTTTTAAGCAATCGGTTTATATGCAGGTTTGGTTGGGCCTGCTGGTCTGTTGGCCCTTGGTCAGCTTCTTTATCTCCATCATCGAAGTGGTGCGGTGTCGAGCTCGCTTCAATGACATCATCGTCGATAACCTCTTCGACATCCTTGGGATTATGATGTTTGAAGGCGAGCTATATTTTATTAAGCACTGATCATTAACGCAGTGATCATTATTAAGCACTGACCAATAAGGCTGCAATGTTATATTTCACCCATGACGCATTCAAGCGGGAAACCAGCTCATTTCTTCTGATGGAAAAACTCCCAACAAACTGCAAGCCACTAGATATGAAAACGAAAACCACAACGCATTTGAAATTAACCTAAATTTCATGTTATCCTGTTATTATGTGGCTTTTTCTTGCGGCCCTACACGCGAACGCGCTTTCATCGTCGCTTACACAGAGCACATAAGTCCCGTTCTGTCTGCGCTGGCGCCTTATACGTGTTTCGGGCCAGTAAATCCCCAAGCACACGAGTGTTTTTACACTCGGCCCCCATGGCTATGCGGCTGACATCCCAGGACTTGAGTCCGCGATCTCGTGTTCAGCACCGCAATGGAATAGTCACTGATCTTCTGTGGCAAGTTTAGCTTTAACGTAAGGGGCGTTTGTAAATAAGGAATGAGTACTGCATAATGAAAATGTGCAGCGTGTTTCATGTAACTTGTGCCAAGGATTTAAAAAAAGTGGTTAGCTGCAACTGAATGAAACCAACAGCATATGGTGTGCCGTCATGAGGCACTCCGTAGAGCATTTTTTACGTTCCGTTTATTTAGTTAAGTACGATGAATTGTGCAAAATCTTTAATATTCACTGTGGGGCGAAGTGCATTTGGGTGCGTTGTGGAGGTGGTTTAGAAACGACCGATCCAATTTTTTGTGGCATCGTACATGCTGCGTGGATTTTTTTTTCACTGGTTAAAGAAAGCCCGCAATATATGAAATAAAAGTACGTGACTGCGCATTTGAATAATTTTGCATATTTCATTCAAATTAGCTAATTAGGCAGAATATAAAAGATACTCCAAGGAACGCTACATGACGGTAAACCATATGCCGTTGGTTTCATTCAGCTGCGGCTAACCCCTTGTTTTTAAATCCTTGTCACAGGTTACGTGAAACACCCCGTATATACAATAACTTTTGTTTTACGCACCTACACACACGAAACTCTGAAAGCTTCTATGAAGATGGGGAATCGGCGATGGGTAAAGTCAAAGCAAAATATGGTATGCTGATGGGCGACTTCAATGCCAAGGTAGGCAAGAAGCAGACTGGAGACAAGTCAGTGGAGGAATATGGCATAGGCTCTAGGAATAGCCGGGGAGAGTTATTAGTAGAGTAACACTGTTATGGGCATCATTAAGAAGTCTGCAATAGAAGTCGGTGGTAACTCCGTTAGACAGGATGCCGGTAAGCTATCCCAGGAGATGGAAGATCTGGTCAAGAAACGCCAATGTCTGAAAGCCTCTAACCCTACAGCTAGAATAGAACTGGCAGAACTTTCCAAGTTAATCAACAAGCGTAAGACAGCTGACATAAGGAAGTATAATATGCATAGAATTTAACATGCTCTCAGGAACAGAGGAAGCCTAAAAGCAGAGAAGAAGAAACTAGGAACAGGCAAGAATCAGATGTATGCGTACACAGCCGGCAATATCATTACTAATATGGATGAGATAGTTCAAGTGGCTGAGTAGTTCTATGGACATTTATACAGTATCAGTGGCACCCACGACGATAATGGAAGAGAGAATAGTCTAGAAGAACTTGAAATCCCACAAGTAATGCCGGATTAAGTAAAGAAAACCTTGGGAGCTATGCAAAGGGGGAAGGTAGCTGGGGAGGATGAGGTAACAGCAGATTTGTTGAAGGATGGTGGGCAGATTGTTCAAGAAAAGCTGGCCACCCTGTATACACAATGCCTCATGACCTCGAGTGTACCGGAATCTTGGAAGAACGCTAACATAATCGTAATTCATAAGAAATGGGACGCCAAAGACTTGAAAAGTTATAGACCGATCAGTTTATTGTCCGTTGCCTACAAAGTCGAATAGAATCATCGAAAATAGAATCAGGAACATCTTAGACTTCTGTCAAGCAAAGGACAAGGCAGGATGCGGTAAAGGCTACTCAACGATAGACCATATTCACACTATCAATCAGGTGATAGAGAAATGTGCGGAATATAACCAACCCTTAAATATAGCTTTCATTGATTACGAGACAGCGTTTGATTCTGTCGAAACCTCAGCAGTCATTGAGGCATTACGGAATCAGGGAGTAGA
Organism: Dermacentor albipictus; assembly: GCF_038994185.2. Taxonomy (NCBI): domain Eukaryota; kingdom Metazoa; phylum Arthropoda; class Arachnida; order Ixodida; family Ixodidae; genus Dermacentor; species Dermacentor albipictus. The sequence continues at coordinate 168,098,900 of NC_091823.1, forward strand.
CGAGCCATATGTAAAAATACTGAAAGATATCTATAGCGGCTCCACAGCCACCGTAGTCCTCCATAAAGAAAGCAACAAAATCCCAATGAGGGAAGGCGTCAGGTAGGGAGATGCGATCTCTTCAATGCTGTTCACAGCGTGTTTACAGGAGGTATTCAGAGACCTGGATTAGGAAGAATTGGGGATAAAAGGTAATGGAGAATACCTTAGTAACTTGCGATTCACTGATGATATTGCCTGCTTAGTAACTCAGGGGACCAACTGCAATGCATGCTCACTGACATGGAGAGGCAAAGCAGAAGAGTGGGTCTAAAAATTAATCTGCAGAAAACTAAAGTAATGTTTAACAGTTTCGGAAGAGAACAGCAATTTACAATAGGTAGCGGGTCACTGGAAGTGGTAAGGGAATGCATCTACTTAGGGCAAGTAGTGACGGCGGATCCGGATCATGAGACGGAAATAATCAGAAGAATAAGAATGGGCTGGGGTGCGTTTGGCAGGCATTCTCAGATTATGAACAGCAGGTTGCATTTAACCCTGAAGAGAAAAGTGTATAATAGCTGTGTCTTACCAGTACTCACCTACGGGCAGAAACCTGGAGGCTTATGAAAAGGGTTCTACTTAAATTGAGGACGACGCAACGAGCTATGGAAAGAATGATGGGTGTAACGTTAAGGGATAAGAAAAAAGCAGAGTGGGTGAGGGAACAAACGTGAGTTAATGACATCTTAGTTGAAATCAAGAAAAAGAAATGGGCATGGGCAGGACATGTAATGAGGAGGGAAGATACCCGATGGTCATTAAGGGTTACGGACTGGATTCCAAGTGAAGGGACGCGTAGCAGGGGACGGCAATAAGTTAGGCGGGCGGATGAGATTAACAAGTTTCCAGGGACGACATGGCCACAATTAGTACATGACCGGGGTTCTTGGAGAAGTATGGGAGAGGCCTTTGCCCTGCAGTGGGCGTAACCAGGCTGATGATGGTGATGATGATGATGACGATGATGATGAAGCTGAGCGAGTTGGCACGTATTGCAATATTACAATAGGACGAAAAAAGACCACATGACACAACAGCTGACTAACAACTGAGTGTTTATTTTGGAAGAGAACCTTAAATGAAGAATCACGCACTCATTGCGCACTCGTACATTGCGCAGAAGTTTTGCAGTGGCAGGGCATATGAGTATTACAAAAGCTTAAGATAATTATAGCTGTTTATCCAGGAACAAACTTTCAATAGATAACAATGGAGCGGCAGGTATTACTTGTTATCAACTAGAAAGCTCACATCTTTGTGATGTATTAATGCGCAAGGCTTGATCACACACGTCGTCCAATTTGTTTCTTGTGCTCGCGTCCTGTTTCTCTTAAATAAGTAAATTTAGCTATGTCTATAAGACTAAGCGTTCGTATTTTTTTCGGCGGCCGCCAAAAGAAAAAAATCACGCGGGCTGATCCTGGTGATGGCGCAGAAAGGGTCCAAACTCAAAGGGCACCTACCCCTGTGGGCTTAGGAACCTGTAACGCGCCCATCGGAATCTTCGGGATGGGCCCACCTAAGGGGAGTGCTTAATGTGTGCTTCAACTCCGCCGCGGGTCGGCCCGGTGTTGCACCACCCTCGCGATCGACCCACGTGTGGGGAGTGCTTATCACCAGCTTCACCTCCGCCGGGGGTCGGCCCGGTGGCGTATATACAACTGCTCGTAGGTCGAGCGGGGCGTGGAACATGCGGAGACGACGGACATTTGCGTGCATGCGCGAGAGAGAGCGGGTGCGAGAGAGGAAATGTGGGGAGTTTCACTCCTTGAAAATACGACTCTGCCTAGGTACTACGGAGGAGTTTCCTGGCGCGCGTTGCAAGCGCTTGTCCCTAGGCTAGCCGACAGAAGTCGCGGGGCACGGTAGTGCTGAACTTAGCACCGCAAATTGGCGGCTCGACGCAATTATACTTATTCGATCATATTTTGACTAATGGAAACAACGGGTCATTATTTCGCATTATTGGCGGCGCCTCCAGGACATCAAAGCGGCAATGGGGACATCAAAGCTAGAAGCCGGACTGGTCCGGCCTGGTCCTGGCACGCTTCGGGGTCTGCGGCGCCTACCCACGGGCCGCCCTGCTTCCAGCTTCCATCCCCCCGCTACCGCTAGGGTGCCCCGGAGATTCTGCGCCGCCTGCTTTAATATAACCTCAGGTGCTCTCTTGAGGCCTCCGTTTGCCGGTTACATGTGCCCTCCTGGTGCAGTGCTCGTAAAAAATCCGATCTATGTTCGTGACAAAAAAAGAAAACGACTCGCCACTTATACAGCACCAGTCGGAACATTGCCCCTTCAGACCCAGCGATCACCAACCGGCGTCCACGCCCACTGTCTCACCGCGCGGGCAGCCAGCGGTGGAGCGTATAAACTAACTCGACCGCACTCCGCAATGCCTGCATGTCTAGGGGACAAACGAATACAACGCGCTCAAAGAAACCTCCTCCGTAGGGCCTAGGCTGAGTCATATATTCGAGGAGCAAAAGCCCCCAGATTTTCTCTCTCGCGTCCGCTCTTACTCGCGCCTGCGCAGAAACGTCGAGCGGCATCAAAAGCGCCACGCCCAGTTGTGCCCACTAGCAATTGTAAAAAACGTGACCCGGTGTTGTACTATCTTCGAGCCGACCCGCAGTGGAGGTGAATCATGTTGTTTTTCGTTTGAGAGCTTTGACTGTCGTAGCTTTCGCTGCCATTCCATCTTCACAGAGTGGAATGGTTGTATATTTCTTGCGCTGTTTTTGAGCATGAAATTTCTTAGGCAAGTCTAAAAGCTGTGTCGATTTTGTGTAGCAGTACGAGCGCGCCAACATAGTGTTGCAGTGGCGGTGATTTCTTGTCCTCACGAGAACTTGATTTACCTGAGTGATAATTTTTAATGGATGCAAGCACTTTATACAGACTTTTCGGACACATAGAAAGTGTGACCGTGTGCGTCGCCAGCACGGAAAGGCCAGACTGAGCAGTACCAGACAGACAGTTTATTCCGCATTCGTCGTCGTCGTCGTCATCGTCATCATCATCATTATCATCATCATCATCATGATCATCATATTTTATGTCCACTGCAGGACGAAGGCCTCTCCCTGCGACCTCGAAATACCCCTTTCCTGCGCCGACCGATTCCCACTCAGCACTAAAAAAATTCCTAATTTCGTCGCACCACCTAGTCTTCTGCCTTCCTCTACTGCGCTTCCCTTCTTTTCGTATCTTGGTACCCATTCCTTCACCCTAATGGTCCAACGGTTATCTAATCTGTGCATTACATAACCTGCCCAGCGCCATTTTTTTCTCCTGAAGTCAATTACAATATCTTCTATACCCATTTGCTCTCTGATCGAAACCGCTCTCTTTCTGTCTCTTAAAGTTATGCCTAGCATTATTCCTTCCATCGCTCTTTGCGCGATCCGTAACTTGAGCTCAAGCTTCTTCGTCGGTCTCTTACAAAGAAGCTCTTACAAAGAAGACAAAATGCCAGGACTGGAGCAAAAATCTGCTTGCAAGCAGCATGGGAAACAGTCAATTATACGCTCATTAGGACTTGCCGTATTGCTCAAATGTCAGAAATGCCAAATTAGCTGCCACGGGGCTCGTAGAGCGCCCCCCCATACTGGGGACTACATTAGCATGATAACTATATATTTAAGCCGCTCCGAACATCTAATTATATGTTTGCATGCGTGATTTTCGGTGAAACAATGACAGACACTTAAATATATATCTATATTGATGGGCACTGCACAAAACATTGCAGGCACCGAAGAGACCAGAAAATAATAAGGCGAGAAATCTTTAGAAAGCAACTATGACAAAAAAAACGTGCAAAATAAATTGTAATATAAGTGCGCTGTCCTGGCGAAAAATCTCGTTGTTTAGGAACTGTTTGTAGGAAAGTCAGGCTTAATTTCAAGCCTCTGTTTGTTATGACTGATTCACCTGGACATTCTGCCCCAGCTCCCAAACACCATCTTTCTTTTGTTTGCATCACTACCATACAATGTTTATGTCAGGCCGTACATCCTATCCACTGTTACCGCACGTATTTAACACCACAAACCAACAAGTGCAAGTTTCTCTTTTAGGAGTGACTTTTTTTGTTTCGTGTGCACTCGGGCTGTACTGGACCGTGGGCGAAAAATGCGGGGTGACTGCAAATCCACTGTCTCATGAGGCTACGATAGTTTTTGGTGTACTGCTTACAACTTACGCGAAATTGCTTTTTCTTGGTGAGCACGCTCAGTTTTGTGGTTGGTCGCACTTGACGATCGAACGTCGCTGCTTGAATCCTAGGTAATTAGCGGTCGTGGTTTGCGGTGTGGTTAAAAAGCGAGCAGGTTTCTTTTAGATATCTCTTATTCGTAGGTATGACAATTCGCGCCCTAATACAAAATGATTGTATGACCCACCCGTTTCTCTTCATTACAGTGCTGCCTTTTCATTGAACGCTTATATATCACAAATACCCAGCTTCTAGGTGTTCTTGACATCGTCTAGCTGGAAATGTCTGAATGAATATATGATTATATCAATACACATGGCCAGTAATGTCATGTTGCAGGTAATTCAGCGCATGATTTATGCAACACATACCAAAACGATACGCTTCCGCGCCTTCCATTTGTGCATATGTATGAAAACACCAGTGGAGCAACTCTTCAGCGTTCAGTATTTTCGGCGCTTTCGTTTGGTAATGACTGCGCCAATGAGAGTCCATCTCCTGTGTGCGTCCGCAGATGACTCGGTAAATCCCGTGATGTCGCCTGTCGACTTGCGCTCGCAAACCTGAAAATCAAAAGATCGCAGGATTGTATGGGTGATCGAAATGAGCAAACTGATCAAAAACGACAAGGAAATAGCACAAATAGTACATAAGCAGTGGCTTTATTCGAAGCTCTTGAGAAAATATTATGTACATTAGTGGCCTCGTTAGATGGGCTAGCTACAAAACATATTCTTGCAGAGGCCATCTCAGTATTGCTGTCGACGTTAACACCTTGCTGACGGATTGGGCCTACAGGCAGCATACCAGAAAATATTTTTTTTCTGAGTGAGCTTCGGTACCTAGTATGAAGTTCCTAGCTAATTGTCTTCGGCCAACACTGAATGACAAGCGGAAAGTGCGATTTGTTGGTTTATAGCAGCAACACAGTACGAAGACGTTTGGCAAGGGACATGGCCTTCCGGTCTCGACGGGGGAGCTGCCCGCTTAGTGGTTAATTAGCACTACTTGCAGGACCAAATAAAGTTTTCCATCCATCCATTCATCCATCCCTTTCTTTTAAATGCCCGCTCAAAGGAGATGGACCTATGCAACATATCTGGCTGCAGTGGCTTCACGCCCGCGATGTAAACCAGAATAAATGTGCACCACGCATATAAAGAGAGTGGTCCATAAAAATTGCGAACGCAGCCTAAAGTGGGTTTTGGTGAAGTCCACCGCCAGTTTCTCGACTGAGGTCCCCCCCCCCCTCACTCCTACTGCTGAAAAAGCAACCGAAAGCTTTTATTTAGTTATATATAATGCAAGCCGCAGTCGGGCCCAAGCAGGAGTGAAGAACAAGAAAAGACGTAATACATGAGTGACATGTTAAGCGTGTCAAAAGTACGATGTCACAGGGAAAAAATTAAACTGCCAAATGTATACATGACCAGAAACACGATGTGTAGCTACATTGCTCGTTTGCTGATTGTATTACCATCGATCAGTTCAGTTCAGTTCAGTTTTATTCCTTAAAGGCCCCCATTTCAGGGGGTGTTACATAAGGGGTGGGATTACATTTGTAGTGAGAAAAACAAACAGCGATGGTGATTTAACATTGAAGGTGATCTGTTACGCGTTCTTGAAAAGCAGGTGTTGAAGCGATGGCGACGATGTCATGGGGTAGGCCGTTCCAGTCCGTGGCTGCTCGAAGAAATAATGAAGCTGAAAACGTAGTAGTACGTGATAGTGGGCGGGCAACTTGAAGGGGATGACTGGTGCGGTGAGATATGCGTGATGCGGCGGCGATATACGGTTCTTGATTGAGAGGAGAATAAAAGAATTTGTGATAAAGGGTGAGGCTAGCAATGCGACGACGAAAAGAGAGGGGTGGCAGTCCGGATGTAGCTTTCAAGGATGAAACACTGACCTCATATGAGTATGAGGAATGAATGAATCGGGCAGCACGATTCTGCACAGCTTTCAATGCGGTGATTAGATATGCTTGATGTGGGCTCCAGATGGGGGATGCATATTCTAATGTGGGTCTTATAAGTGATTTATACGCGAGCAATTTAACATGTGGTGGGGCAAGACGAAGGTGGCGTTTTAGAAAACCGAGTGTTTTGTTTGATGCTGAAATGATGTTACCGACGTGAACCTGCCATGATAGATTAGAAGAGAGGGTGACTCCTAGATATTTATATGATTGTACTTGCTCAATCTGTGTGTTAGAAATTAAATATTGAAAGAGATATGGATTGGGACGACGAGTGAAGGACATGAGTTTACATTTACTCGGATTGAGGGACATTAGCCAGTTATTACACCAATTTAGTACGCTGTTAAGCTCTGTCTGAAGAGTGTATTGATCGTGACAGTTATTAATGGTGCGGTAAATAACACAATCATCTGCGAAAATTCGAATACTACAGGAAACATGCAGGGGCATGTCGTTAATATATATTAGGAATAGGAGGGGACCGAGGACAGAACCTTGTGGGACGCCTGAAGTAACCGGGAGAGATGTAGAGAGATGGCCGTTAAGATAGACAGACTGAGAACGGTTAGTTAGGAATTCTTCAATCCATTTGAGAATATTAGGGGGTAGGTTCAGCTTTGAGAGTTTTAGTAATAGCCGGCGGTGGGGAACCTTGTCAAAAGCTTTAGCGAAATCAAGAAATATGGTGTCGGTCTGCATATTACGGTCTAGATTAGTGTGCAAGTCGTGAAGGAAAAGCGCTAGTTGGGTTTCGCAAGAGAGGCCCTTACGAAACCCATGTTGTGAAGGGTGAAAAAAATGGTTTCGGTCCAAGAAGTTTATGATTTGTGAGTAAATGACATGTTCCATGATTTTACAGGGCACACTAGTCAACGAAATGGGGCGGTAATTCAACGGCGAGTCTCTGTTACCTGATTTGTAGACTGGAACGACCTTCCCCGTTTTCCAATCAAGAGGCAAAATTCCTGAGGAGAGTGACTGTGAGAAAATGAGACATAAATATGATGCGCAAATTGATTCCACATTTTTCAATAGTTTTGAATTAATCAGGTCCATACCAGCTGATGAGGAAAGTTTCATATTATGAATTATGGATGAAATGCCTTCTTCGACGAACGTGACTGCCGGCATGGGGGTATCTATGTTAAAGGGTGGTAATTGTGAAGGTGCGTCGAGTTCGGTAGTGAACACAGATGCGAATGCATGGTTAAATATTTCTGCGCAGTCGTGGTCAGTCACCGCTTCATGTGAATAATTCGTTAGTTTAATATCGGGAGGATGTGTTGGGGTTAAAACTTGCCAGAATTGCTTGGGGTTTGTTATAAGTAAGTTAGGTAAGTCATTATGATAAAATGAGTACTTGGCGTTACGAACAGAAAGTAGGTATGATTTTTCGGCCTCGAAGTATTTTCCCCATGCGGCAGGCGTGTCGTTTCGTTTGGCGGTACGAAACAATCGTTTCTTTTTGTTTTCGAGTCGTTTTAAGTGCTGGGTAAACCATGGTTTATTGCGATTAGTATGAAAGGTAATCCTTGGTACGAACATATTAGTGAGATGATTTAATTTGTTCTTGAATATCAGCCAGTTTTCATGAATTGAGCGAGTTTGAAATGCGGATACGTATTCAGGAAAAAAGGTGTTAAGTTCTTCAGTTATTGCATTATAGTTACCCTTATCGTAGAGTTGTATCGTTTTATCGGATGTCTGTTTTTGAGTCGAGGTAAATGAGAATAAAGCATGCATGACTTTATGATCGCTGATTTCAGGAAGGTAACTGATGGATGATACATTCTCGGGGCTGCTTGTTAGTATCAGGTCAAGCGTGTTTGCTGATTCTCGTGAGACACGGGTTGGTTGGGAAATTAATTGAGTGAGGTTAAAATTTAAACAGACATCGATGAAGTTCTTCTCCTCTGCATGACACGTTATTGTGGAACTGGCTATGTTCTGCCAATCAATATCCGGGTAATTAAAATCACCAAAAAGAAGAATACGGGCATTTGGATATGTGCGGACAAGTTTATGAAGGATGTTGTTCAGATGACGTGGGAAGTCTGGATTAGTCTGGGGGGGCCTGTAGCAAACGCCAAGCAGAACTGTTACGGGGGGAGCGCAGCAGATGAGCCATATGGCTTCAATGTCGGATGCGACGTCAACAACAGAGCATGATATGCCTCGATGAATGGCAATGAGAACACCGCCCCCCCCCCCCCCGTTTGCCTTTTCGATCGTTTCGATACACGTCGAAATTGGGTAAATCGGCCAAAATTTCCGTATCCGTTACGTCACTATTTAGCCAAGTTTCTGTTAGTATTAGTATGTTGCTCCCGGATGAAGACATGATGTTTGATATGAGTTCGCGCTTTGGAAGAAGACTACGGATGTTAGTGAACATTATCGAAAACGAGAGAACATTGTGCGGTGGAGCGGGTCGACGATTTGTCAAAGTTTTGTGACGGGGCAATTGCTATGCTATTTCCTTAACGGTTTGGGATGATGCGTCAAATACATAGCGTTTTGGGCCGATGTGCAGGGTTTTGAAGCGCAAGGAGTACTTGTAAGAATTGGCTTTGGCAAACACTAACAACTGTTTACGCGCATGGCGAACGGTGCGGGAGAAGTCCTCTCCAATACTGTAGCTTGTGTTTTTCAATTTGCGGCCATTTGATAGCAGTGCGTCTTTCGCTTTATGAGATAGGAATTTTACGATTACGATCGATACTCATAGCGAGGTGAGTTCTGCCGCAATTTTTTCGTTCGTAGAATTTGCTTACCCATGATGTGATTTGCTCGTTTAGATAAGGAACAAACACGTTTTCTGGTTACTGTACATGCCGTCATTGTAGGTTAATGCGATTAGTGCTGAAACAACTTAGGGACACAGCGTACTGCCCCTCCCCCCCCCCCCCCGAAACTCTTATGAATGCAGCGAGTATGGGTAGTACGGCTCTTCTCTCGCGCTGCCCTCTGGGCACGCTGTGCCATCTACCAGCGCCGCCTTGAAGCACGTGTGTGGCGCGTGTCTTGATATATAAGACGTGGCTTCAGTTCCACCTAGTCCAGAAGAAATCTTAAAGATTTTTTTTTGTCATAAAAGAGCGGCACATACCTTGTGGCACATATTCACTAACCAAAACTGCCGTCGAAGAGGTTTATGACGAGTTCCACAAATACAGCGTCACATGCCCATACCTACGATTCCCTTGATATGTCCGGGAGACTTAGGAATTCTGGACAATCCTCCTGATTGTACGCACATGGCCATAAATCACCGTAGAACTGCACGATCGCGAAACCAAATTCCCTCATGTCACACACTCGCATCGTAATTGCCATTGTGCCCTAGTAATCTACCGGAAGTCAGATTTAAATGCAAGCAATTTCTGTTTAGGTAGTGTAGAGCTAACTCAGTTCGCTTTCGATCGCGACATGCCTTGAGGAGTGCGCGTGTGGTAGCGTTCAAAATTGCGTTGCAAAATGGCCGCTTAATTTGCAGTCAGCTTAGCCGCAATACTAATTTGTTACGCGGTGAAGCATAATGGGATTGTAAAGGCGCCTTGGACACGGGACATGGTACTTGTTCCTCAGTTATAAACGCTTGTATAAGCCATATCCGCTCACAGTGCGAGCCCCGAGGCGTATATTTAACCCTACTGGCAGCCATTGAGAACTGTTCCTGATGGTGCTGTAATTCAAGAAGAAAACGGGAATTTTTTTTTAATTGTTGCATGATATTTTTCTTGTTTTCCGCGTTTTCGTTCCATTGCTTCGATCGGTATGTTGTTGCGAAGGTTGTTTCGGTATGCACTTGTTCCACGCGCGCTTGTGCAGGCACAATACGTCCTGTGCGTGACGCTATTGGCCGTGTGGTCTTCGCCGTGTGGTGGCTGGCTGTACTCGTACTGATGAACTCTTTCCAAGGAACCATGAAGGCCAGCATGAGCGTCAAGACGCCCACCGAGCGACTGGAGACTTTCCGCGATATCGCAGAGAGACCTCACCTCAAGCCAATCCTCATACGAGGAACGACGTTCGAACATCAGTTCAAGGTGACCCTAGCCTTCGCCACAAATTTTTTTCCGCAGTGTAGAAATATTTATATTAAAGTGTAATCTGTTCTTCAAAATAAAAAAAAAGCTGTCCCTCGATTACAATACTCTCTTATGCAAAATTTGAGCGCCGCTCGATACGTGTTTTCATTTCGCAATATATTCATGCAAAGTATTTCATACTGAAATGACCGCCCCGACTGGCAGTGGGCCAGTGCCGTCAGCGCCTTCGCTTAGGGAGGGGCAGCCTGGGAACGCTGACATGGTGAGCGCCATTAGAGGCAGCTGTGGTAGAAGACCACTACAAATACACGTTTCTGGCACGAGGGCCTTGCTCGTTTACGCCGAGGGACGCCGACGATCAACCAAGGAACAGGCGACTAAGAGCTGCGCTCTGAAATATTGTAGTGCTTTAAGACGTGTGACTCGATGGGAATCTCTGTATTTTTCTAGGGTGCTGAACTTATGACAGGAGAGCCTAATCTTCGACTGCTCTGTGGCTCAGACTGAAAATGTGGGATCCTCTCACTTCTAGTTGTACAAATCATGATGCAGCTTCAAACATACCGAGACACGAGATGAGATGAACCAGCTAATTGCCAAAAGTGTCGCAGATTTTAACATCATATGGTTGCCGGAGTGTGGGCAAGGAGCGGCGTACCAGGATTCCTAGGGAACTTTGGTCCTTGTGCTTCTCCCATAATTCAACTGAGCAATAATCTGCATAGGGAAAGGCACGACTAACATGCATTAAAGTAAAACTTAAAATTATGGGGTTTTACGTGCCAAAACCACTTTCTGATTATGAGGCACGCCGTAGTGGAGGCTTCCGGAAATTTCGACCACCTGGGGTTCTTTAACGTGCACCTAAATCTAAGTACACAGGTGTTTTCGCATTTCGCCCGCATCGAAATGCGGCCGCCGTGGCCGGGATTCGATCTCGCGGCCTCATGCTCAGCAGCCTAATTAAAGTAAAACTTAAGTGAAATGAACACTCGGTTAGAGGTGGCCTTAAACGTGGGCATGGTTAAGCCTTGGTATCGCATTATTACAGATTAAATGTTGGAGTATTCTCTTCTGATTTGAGCTTACGTAAAGGCTGAGGCCCAACCTGCAGTATGGCTTGAAGTCTCAACAGTATTTGCGTTTAGAAATACATATCTTTATATATATTTTGGTGTTCTCGACGTATAGTTCTTACAGGGAGTTGTTTTAGGCCCCCGATAACCTGTTTTGACCCTGCTTTCCTTGCGTCAACATAGCCGTATTTGTAGCTATATAAGGGGTAGTCAGGGATCGCTAGGAGAGGCTTGCGTGCTGCAATGGACGGAAAGATAGGTTGATCACGAAGTATGCAACATTTGAAAAAAAGAAATGTGTATTCCGTGTGCTTTACGGTTTGCGCAGGTGTCTCCTGAACCAGAGTTACAGAAGATACTTTCCATGGCACGGCGACGACAATCAATCTTGCCAGCTTCAATCGTCTTCACGCGTCAGATTTTCGACGAGATGATTGCTGAGCGCTCCATCATTTTCATGGAGGACAACGTCATGCAGAACTACATCGCCGCTCTGTATCCGCAGAAGCCAGGGGAGGGCCTGATCTACCCTTCGAAGCAGCACACCATATCTGCCCAGTTCTGCATGCTGATGCGCAACACTCTTCAGCCCAGAGTCAAGAAACTATTTCACACAAGGTGAAGCTTACTAGCCATTCATCTTGAGAGGCCCGCCGCAACGCCGAATAGCGCCAGCATACACGTTCGGACAGTTGAGAAACATTAGCTCTAGTGTGTTTCTTACTGCGCGAGTGTTGTGTGTGTTTAGGCTTTGGAGAGCAGCTGCATTTATTTGTGTTAAGCCTGTGACCATATGACACAATCACAACAAAATTATCATGGCCATGAAATCGCATGCAAAGCACATTTTTTTGACGACCTCCAGTTAGCGTGCCGTGCGCCACCAAGGAGAAGTGAAGAGCCTTGGCCTGAAAGCTCAGGATGCACCAAAAACATGAATGTACAAGGACAACTTTAGATAAGCCGCATGGCAAGCCGAAGTGAGAAAACTAGTTAAAGCTCGGACCCTAAGCGCGCATAGGTGGCCCCGGAAGTCAATTATCTGTGGACAACTGCCATCTGCAAAGCTGAGATTATGCCTGAAAGGAGAGAATCATCGTGGTAACTTTGAGGGGCAGGAGTTCTTTGTAACATGGGAGCCCTTTTTTGGATTATACTTCCATGTTTCTTCTGTCCTGTACTAAAAAGAATTCATAATACCGCACAAGTAATCTCGGACGTCCATAGCTTTGTCTTCCAAGTAAATGCCGTCACAATAGTTGCGTCGAATCTCCATGTGGGGCCACAGTGGTCAACTCCTACCCAGTAAATCTTGCCTGGCTCACAACGCAAGAAATTGCCTCTTCTACCATCAAAGGACCTACCCCGCTGCAAACAAAGTTTCCGAATTGAATCGAATACGAATATTCGATAGAAACTACCTTCACACATCGAAAAGAATATTGAAGTTTTCTTATTTCTGAACGAAGGAAATTATAAAGGATATTTTGAGTTCTTTTCAGCAAGAAGAGGCCAGTTACGTCATATAATACATGTAACGACGTTGCGAACCGAACATATTACAATGTAGTACATTGCCTAGAATTTATCGCGACTGTAAATTGGCTGACGGTGGAGTGAGACTCCAAAGCTGTAGTCATCTAGCGCGTTCATCGGATTCACTCGGCGCATATAGCACATGCCCTGTTTTCGCTGATGAGGGTCCCATTTCCGTACTTATTGCTGGCGTTGCAGCGGCGGCGGGAAATCGTCTACGTTGGCCTGGTGGTACGGAAACTCACATTTTAATGCGAAAACATTAAATGCCCCATTACGGGAAAACGCGGCGTTGTGGGCTTCGCCAAGGAGCGATAGCAGCAAAAATCGCCGACAGTGCGAAGAGTAATAACACGTCAAGAAGACCTGGATTGACGTCAAATTTTTCAGGGATGATCCTGTAAACCAAAGAAACCCGGGCCTCCGGCGTGCGACAAGAGCACGCTTTCTCGACGCGGGGGAGGCTGCACGGATCTGGTTGAGTGAAGGTGTGCTTGGTGGGTGCGTCATTGGGCACCTGATGGCACAGCCAAAGAAGAGAGGTGGCGCCACGCCATGTGTGCACAAAATCAAAAGCATTCATGTCCACTTAAACGCCACTGGGCAGTCGCTCGCGGGTAAGCGAGTGCGCGAAAGAAGAAAAACATTTCACCAAAGGGACTATAACGCTTTTGCATTCCCACACTTGAGCAGCCTCAAGCGAATCTGCCGAATACCTTTTCTTCCTGGTGATACGCCCTATCGTCACAACCTGAGACAGATCTACAAAAAAACAAGAGAGAACGTAAAGAGCAATAAACCATTGCCACCACACGTATGCTAAGCTTATGTTCGGGAATGACAGCTCTTTTTGTGACACTGCTGTACTGATGCAGCGCTCACACATTTCTCTTGCTTGTTTCTGATAGCTATAGGCTATAACAATTTCTGGCGGTTGCCAGGTGTAGTTCTTGACGCAGCACACGCATGGCAGTGAAGGCTGGAGTGCAAAGGCAACGGCGACACTAATCTGCCAATTGTCCCTCCCCCTCCCGCCCGCTCACCCGCTACTTGCGCCTCAATTACTGCGCGGTGCTCCCGCAGCCTGTAATAGAGACACAGCCAGGTTTGACCAATGTAGTAGTTGCCGCAAGAAAGCGGTATCTCGCATGCAACATTTTTTCTGCAAGGCACAATGCACGCACCGTGCTTCGTTCTGGTTCACTTCCCCTCTCCTTCTCCCACAGAAAAAAAGAGAAGACAAACCATGATGCGGATTTTTAAAGGTTTCTTCGTAAATGACTGCAACTGCTTTTGCTGCTCTCGCAGACTTTCTTCTGCAATAACTATAACCTTCAACGTAATAAATGCAAAGCAATAATAGCAGCAGTGTACATGAAACAGACCTGCTCTTTCGCTCACAGATGTCGCTGGATGCACGAGTCTGGACTAACGGAGCGTAAGCGGCTGCAGCTGCAGTCTCGTTCCTGGTACCTCATGCGCCCACCGTCATCGCAAGTGCACTCGCTCTCCTCCGAAGATACCGCAGCTCTTTTCTACATGGTGATGCTGGGCCAAGCCGTAACGCTTTTTGTTTTCGTCGGGGAATTGCTGTTTCACCACTTCATTTTCCGGACGCGGTAATCCCGTACACAATAATTTAGGACATAGAGCGTAGCCATGCAATCGCCGATTCGTTCGGTTTCCTTTTCACATGCCTGAATCTGCAACATTCATACACCTTCGCCTCATTGACAGCGCGCGTTCAAGGAGTGCGAAGCCTAGACATGTGTATTCGTTCACTGTTTATGCATGCTAATGTTAAATGCTTCCGGTTGTCTCCAATTGCACTGGAACTCGTTGATTGGCTAACACTTGGAAGCACGTATGAAGAGCTTCAGATATAATGACTGTGTTCCGCGATTCTAATGTTGACGGATCTCTATTTGCTACCCGGTAAGAGCATTCGCCCGTTAAAGGTACTTCGTAAACAAGAGTGTCTCAGCTTTGCGTGTAGTGCTTTTTATTATTTACTTGACGTCCAATAAAGGTACTTCGTAAACAAGAGTGTCTCAGCTTTGCGCGTAGTGCTTTTTATTATTTACTTGACGTCCTCCTCAGCTCATGGCGACTGACTCTTCACTTTTCATCCCGCGAATAAAAAAAAATGCAGCTCTAAGTGGAAGCCTTAAGCGTGCGCCACGATATATTAATGCCTTGTTCATCTGTTTCTTGTGAACAGTTTATTTTTAAGAAAGCTGATGCTGCTTTGTCGGATGCCAATATATCAACATGCACTGTCTGCTTGGCCTGTCTGTCGTTTCTCTACGTGCTTTCTTTCACCGGCTAATAGCATGGGTGTGAGCTGTCATCCAGGACAGATAATCAATACAATGATCTACGATGTGGTCACCTTACCCATGTTTATAGTGAGACAGAACTGTTTTTACCTGAACGAACTTTAAAGATGGTAATTTTTCCATGTAGAAAGTGATTTTGTAAGGCGCGTGTGTCGAAATCGACCCTTCAGCTACCATTGCCTCTTAGTAACAGAAACATATATCGATGGCTATGCCGGCTGCACACGCTAGAGCCGATAACGGAACCAGAAAGACGTCATAGCACGCCATATTACAGGCATCAGACGTAAGTTTTTTGGGTTAATGCGATACAGCTTGCCGAGTAGAGTTCTCCATGAAAACGGATCTAATGCCGCTACACGCTTCTCAGGTCTGAGGAGGTTATGCAGACTTCGCGAAGCTCGCGTTAGTGAGCCATATTTGTGCTGAGAGTTTTTATGCTCAAGTGCTTGAACTGAGCGATGTGCTCTTCCGACATTCGATATTCCCTGAAGTGAGGAGCCTTTTATTTGGGTATCTGATTACTCATTATTGGCGTTTCTTAACAAATGGCAGTTCAAGTAGGCGTCAGCGTGTGCTCTGTTCCATATTTTTTATTTTCGTAGGCAAAAAAAAGTACATCACAATCGAATCGTCTAGCTATGAACTCTGTTGGTGACAATTTCTATTGCGCATAGCTCTGTCGAATGCTTTATTGCTCCGTTTTCAAGCCCTGCGCTAGTCACAGCTCTAATGGCGATGCGTGTAAGGAAGGCAAGAGCGCCTAGGGGGGTACTGGTGCGATGCTGTTGCACCTCGTAACGCTCCAGGAATTTTCGGGCTTCTGCATCCGCCCAGTAGTTATGACAAAAATTATTTAAACAACTTTGAACTTAGAGAATGCGAGGAAGCCGGTATTTTTCACGGACACCTTCTACGAGTGGCATGCGAGGGGAGTGCACGTTGGTTGTCGAAGCATGAATGCCGCGCTACTGACCATGACTGTGCAATTCGTTCGGGATTATAACGTCAACAGCTGCCCGAAACACTGATACGCAATCGTAAGGAAAAGTAAACACCACTCGTATGCTGCTCCGACGATTGGGGTTAATTATGGACATTTTTCATATTAGGACGTGACTGAAGTTGTCAGTAACTCCAACGCCAAACTCGCCTTGTGCGCTGACTGTGCGCTTTGCGCTACCATTACTTATGTTGACTACCAAGGTAGGCATAATATTTCTCTTGCTCTGTTTTGCTAGGGGATTCCAACATGACCAATCTGAATTACTTTAAGAAAGCAGCGTACAAGGGTTTCACCAGCAGAGAAGAGCTTTTCAGTTTACTTCCCATCACAGGAAAAAATGAAATGAAAACCGTCAATGAATTCATGTATCGTGAATTATACTCCTGGGCTCTATGACAGCATCCGTTGTTGTTCAATTTATTTCTCCATGGGGACGTTCGACCGGTCTATCGCTTCAGCGCAAGAGCGGCTAGAAGACAGCGCACACAAAGCTATGACCGTGTGCGGACCCTGTTCGTATACAGCGCGCGCGACCACGCGCAGCCTTGCAATGTACACACTTGTTACTGCCCTCTGAGTAACGGGAATTAACCAGTCTCGATGGAAATCGTTTCGCGACCTTCATACGACGGAAGCAATAAGTGTGGCGAACCAATATGTGGCGCACGCGATTGAGAGACGATCGTCAGTTCCCCTTGCCGCCGGTCGAGAAATGCGCTGTCGCTGCCAGAGCGCGACGCCGCCCCCTTCCCTCCTCATCCCGCCCCACGGCCTTTCGCGCGATGGAACACAGCGCGTTTGCTCTCCGCTTTACTCCTTCGCGCGCTCAATTGAGCCGCGATCGCCGGCTTTCATCGCGCTCTTTCACTCGCACGTGCAGCATACGACGCGCGGTCGCGGTGTTATCGGCCTTGGACTTTATAGGGAACGTCACGGCGACGGCAAAAATATGCCTTGACTGTCCACATGATTGCTATCGCAACAATTGCTCTGGGCCTACTCTGGGGGGATATTACACTTAAAACAGAGCACTTGACCGAAAGAAATAAGATAGCGGATATATTAGGCGATGCACAGAAAGATCCAACTGACCATTTTTCACAGCCTTCTTGGCTGATTTCTAGCGTAATCGACTCTTGTACAGCTTTATTGCCCCTGCGCCGAACACATCGAACACCGCTGTCACCTATTTAGTGCGAAAGCACTGCTTGGTTAATTGGTCGTTTTGTCAGTGTCTGGCGGTGGTGGTAAATTTATTGGTAGAAACGCTAAAATGTTAGTACAGTATGTTGGAGATCGATGCAGACTATAGCGAAAGGTCCTAGTACATGAAAAGTGGATATGTAGACGTCTCCAGGTATGATTGTCACCATTGAGTTATTATGACATTGAACTGTTTCTGCTCGTGTAGCTGCTGCTTGCGAGTCTAAAGATGGCTTATGGTCAACCAAATTGCAACTGCAAGGCAGCTGCATTTTACAGCGCTGAGCAGCTAAGAGCTCGGTATGCTGGTATATCTGTAACATAAGACATCCTTGTAAGATCATGGCTGCTTGTAACATGACGTTCTAATCTCGGTATCGCAAATGAAATAGCAAAAATGCTCGCTAACTTACGCGGGTTTGAACCACGAACACCGCGGCTATGAAGCGAGCTGCACCACTACTCTTCTGCAACAGCGCTTTTTTGTGGATCCATGGGAAACGAAACTAATTAGCGTACTACAGAGGTAACCTCCCTATACACTCGTTCAAGACTGACGTGAACACATACATGTGTACAAGTGCATCCACTCCGGTGAAAATTTTTACTTGGTATACACACTTCTTACTTAAGCTGAAGTTTCTCAAAAAAAAGGATCTAATGTATGGGGGCCTTTCCAAATGTCGATCACTCATTTTAGAGTCAGGTAGAACTTTAGAAGATAGTGGCATTTGTTCCTCGCAGGCGGATGCACACGAAGCTCCACCAATGGGCGCGCACTCCAGACTCACTTTATCAGCCAGGTGAGTCACGGTGACCCTGCCGATGTAGTAGATGGCCGCCCGCGCTTCGAACTCGGCCGAGTCGCGTCAGCTGTGGGCATCAGCCCCTCGTTACAGTGAATTCCCAAACTTATTGTGAGGTTCTATCATACCGGAAACACTGCGAGCTTACGATGCACCATTCCTGCCACGTGTGCTTGTTTCACTTTCAGTTTATTATTCTTTCGAGATACATAGTTGGTTGTTAATAGTATACAGGCGAGGGTCCCAAATTCAAACGACTGCAGTGGGGCTCTCGGTGAACAAGATTGGTACAAAATGATTAATTAATACAGCAGTGTAAAATTATGCAATATATAAGTAAATAATTAGTGAACGAAGTAGGGAAAAGGAATACATTCAATTTTTATGCAAGGAGCCATACATGAAAAAAGAAAGTTGGTATAACCATTTATTAAATGAAGTACACACTTTATATACAAAGTAAGTTAATCAGGGCAACTAGTTATACAAAATTACATCTTTAGGTTCACATTTGAATGCATGGAAGGATGATGATGATTTAAGAGCATGGGGTAAGTCATTCCACAGTTGAATCGCTTATCCGCCCTGATCCAGCGAAGAAAGATTGCAGCGAGCATCGCTTACGCTGCTCTAAGCTTTGTCTGAAAACAGGACTCCGCGGTGACAAAACACTGCAAACGAACATTCTGTGCGTTTACTCCATGGTGTGCAACGAAGAAGAGTAGCCTGCGCTTCAGCATCATCGCCACCGGCATGAACTCCTGGCTGCTGTACTTGGCAGAACGCTTATAACTGCTGCCCCTTCTCCTGCGTCTGTTGCTAATAAATCTCTTAGCAAGTGATGGAGGTGCCGGTTTCGACTACCCTGGAACTTCAAAGTCGCACTCTATCCCACATCATGCCCGACGACGCGTGCAATTCTCCAAGTCCTCCAAAGGCACCACCCACCCTGGTTTGTGCCCGTGCCTTGCGTCAGCACGATCCCCCTATCTTCTCCGGCACAGCTGACAAAGACGTTGAAGATTGGATCTCCTCTTAAAAGCGAGTCAGTGCCCATAACCACTGGGACGATGTTACCAAGTTGAGAAACGTCGCATTATATCTCTCGGACGTTGTGAAACTATGGTTTCTAAACCATGAAGCCGACCTGACTTCGTGGCTGGTCTTCAAGACCAGCTTTACCCAAGTTTCCGGTCGGCCAGCAGTACGAAAGCTTCATGCAGAACAACGTTTGCGTACACGATCCTAAGAGATTGAAGAGAATTTCACGAGCTGCATTGAGGACATCGTTCACCTTTGCAAATGGGTTAACGCATCGATGTCAGAGGAGGTGAAGGTCAAAGATAAAATCAAAGGTATTGAGGACGACGCGTTCCAAACGTTATCATCGAAGAGTGCTCACACTGTAGTCGAAGTGATAGAATTGTGTCAGAGTTACGACGAGTTGCGCAGGCAACGGCTTCACAGCCGATGTCTCACTGTGCCTGCCGACTCTCTGTCAAGCCTTGGAGCCGGCGACAACCATGCTTCCCTGTTCCTAAAAATTCAGGAGTTCGTTCGCGCAGAGGTCGCTCGCGAGCTATCTTTGATGTCTTGTGTCGCGGAACCACCACCCGCTTTGCCACCTACAATCCGCGACTTTATTTAAGAGCAAGTTTATCAAGCCGTTCCTCCAGCCCATGAACTCACACCACTCACTGCACATCTCACGTACGCTGAAGCAGTTTCCCGATCTCGTCGACAAATGCTTTTGCGGCCCCCTATGCATCAACCGCCGACATTTTTGCCGCCATCTATGCAACTTCCAGACTGATAGCATTTTCCTCCTATGCCGCTACCAGGCTGAAAATACTTTCCGACCTCTCAACCGCGACTCGGACCTTGCCCCTACCAGTGGCGCGCATTCGATGACCGTCTAGTATGTTTTGCTTGTGGTGGTGGTGGTCAGGGGGTGCGCCATTGTCGTCATCGCATGCTTCCTTTTCCAAACATTCGGTAAGCGCCACCTTTCTCCGCTCAGCTTCCCTTTTCGTCTTCCAGCCTTTCTACCTCTTCCTTTTCCCCTGACCGCCCAACCGCGTCTACCCACCGCTCGCTATCTCCACGTCGTCACTCGCTTTCTCCGATGCGGCGCCGTACCGTGTCTACCGAGCAGGAAAACTGATGGCCGCAGTTCCCGGGGCACGAATTGCGTCCACGTCGCAATGCCCAAGTTCGCGTTCCTCTCCAGCCAACGTGAATGAAGCGTCTGTCGAAGGAATCGCCGTCTGGGCATTTGTAGATACAGGAGACGCCATATCCGTAATTTCGGCCGGACTCTGTCACCTACTCCGAAAGGTTTTGACGCCTCTCTCCGAGCTCTCCCTTCGAACCGCGAACACCCACAATATTACGCCTCACGCTGCCTGTACTGCTGTAGTCTTCGTTCTAGGACTACTGTATACCGTTGAATTCGTCGTGTTGCCCTTGTGTTCCCATGACAGGCTGGAACGTTTTTGCAAATAATAACGTCGCTATTGACTGTTGTCACACCGAACTCGAATTATGTGCCCTTCCCGGCCTTGAGACTATCGAAATCCGCCCTTCTAGTGATAAACTGTTTGTGTTCGAAGACAATGCCATCCCTGCGTGCTTTTGCCTGTTTGTGCCTGTGTCATGCGCCGCTATTTCCGATCACACTGTTTTCTTTACGCCCTCTGAAGTGTTCATTCGCCGCAAATGTTCTCCGCTGCCCTTTGCTCTCCTTACTCTTTGCAGTGGCATCACGAAGATGCTCGTCGACAACACCACGGCGTGTCTTTTACCTTTATTTCATGGTGAATGCCTAGGCGTCGTTCAACCGGTCGACACCTTGTGCGCATTTGACGCTACTGCCGCTTCTACTTCTATGCACCATAGCGCACTTACTCGTCACACTCCCCGCAGTCACTCTCCGACGCTTTCCACCACTACATCGACAATGAAACGTGATCTTCAGAACGAAGCCAGCTTATCGCTCTCCTGCAGAAGTTCTGCGTTTCTTTGGAAAGCCACGCTTCCGCTTTGGGCCGAACATAGACCGTTTTTCACCAGATCGATACCAGCAGTCATGCACCTCTACGGCAACGCCCTTACCGAGTATACGTCTTGGAGCATCGTGTCATTAACGACCAGGTTGCTGACATGCTCAAGCGTAACGTAGTGCAGCTTTCGAACGGTCCCTGGGCGTCACAGGTCGTTGTCGTTAAGAAAAAGGTTGACTCTATTCGGTCCTGCGTTGATTACCGACGTCTGAACAAGATACCGCTCAAGGACGTTCACCCATTACCGCGCATCGACGACCCCCTCGACCGTTTGCAGGGAGGGGAGTTCTTTTCTTCGCTGGATTTTGAAAGAGCAGCTTGCTATGTTGTCGCAGTTTACAGCGAAGATGTTAGCCTCTCAGTGGCCAGCGTTTGTCATGCCCATCTGTGAACAAAAATTATCAGCATCAGCACTGGTTAATGCCCTCCTAAGCAAGCAAAACTACAATGGCTCATCCCCCTCGTAAAGCAGAGGCTACAAGAACTCAGGAAAGTGAAGCCAACCACGCATACATTCATTAGAATCAGGCACACAACGTACAGAACAGCACATTTCTGAGTAAAAACAAACTGAAAACAAGCATCTGTTATCATCAACAATGGCTCATACCCTCGTAAGCGAGGAAAAATGCAATGGTCCATACCACCTTAATAAAGAGGCAACAACCACGCAGAAAAGTGATGGGAACAGTGCATAAATTTATTGAAGTCATCCATACAAGACGCAGAAGAGCATAAGTTTCAATAAAGAACGGGTTCAAAAGAAGCATGCGAACCATCAATAAAACAGTGAATACCCTCCTCAGAAGTTCCATTGATGGTTTCGCAACAGCTTCACAGGACATCCACGTTCACAGGGTCAGGATGGCGAGTGAGTTTTTTCACGTTTCCAGTCTTAGTAAACAAACGGTTTCGCTGCCCGTTGCATATGGTGCTGTTGATTTTTGGCACGGATAACATGGTGTAGTGGCGTTTCATGTCCTGTATGACGCTTTCATTATTACAAATGTATTTTTCGGTAAACGAAGCCCACCACAGCAGCGCACTGATAGCTTTTGAAACTTTCATTGTGTGAATCTGGCTGTCGCTTTGCCTTGTGGAATGAACAAAGTGCCTAAAAAAATACGTTCAGTTTTACTCAGTTTTCTGCAATACAAGAAAAGAGAAAAAATGATAGCAGAGTAAATCAGAGTTAATATTTGTTCTTGCATTCGCGTTACCTGCCTATATACATAACTAAATTAAACAATGGCTGGTACAGGACAGCGCTTTGACGTGCAGACTACTAAAGGTGCCTTTCAAGCGTTTCCCGACTTGCCTGAGCCAGATAGCCACAATAAACTAGACATCCACATGAATCTGCTTTTGCGTGCGAACTTCTAAGAGTGTCTGCCACTTTCGCGTTGACTACTGCTGCTGCTGTACCATAGGTCCTGCCAAACTCGGCGGTGGCTGCCCGAATGAGAATTTGGACCCCACAAGGTTATTCAGGATTAACATTGTGTTTGCATTCTGATTTGCCAACATTTACGCATGTGTCCATGCGAGTACTTAAATTTAGCACGGTGTGTGGAGGACGTTGCTTTTTCATAATTGAGCTTTCAATAAAAGGAATATGCAAAAAAAATGAACTGCCTATTTATCAGAGAGGCCGCACGGTGGATGTTCGGTCAGAGCTTCCCACCGGCAAAATTTAGGTAGCCCTAATAAGTGCTGTTCTTTCATTGATAAGGAGCCCTTATGCTTCGTTGATTGGCGTTGAATGCCGGACAGGTAGCAGTCGGAGTCGCATTCTACCGTGTTATAATCACCAAGTTGGATCACGATGAGTTTGATGTGGTCACACCGAGATGTGTCAAGTATGAACTCCAGGTCCATCACGTGCTGAATGTTCTTTCTCCAGTCTCCCGCCGCTACGTTCTTGATTTTCTCCCTCAAGACGTCTTCGATCATGGACAGCTTCAAGTATCTATCGTCCACAGCGTTGCTATTTTTGACCTTTGCCCACACAAGCTCAATAGGATTAAATTCTGAGTGGTGAGGGAGGAGCCTGAATACAATACAACCGGCCCTTTAATCTGCGTTGTCTATAATGTAACACAGAAAGTGTGACTTTACGGATACCACCTGCTCAAACAGCTGTTTCTTCACCATCCTTTCACTGTAGGTGATGGTGTTGCTTTTGGGTCACCCCGGTCATTTTCTTTCTTCCAGGCCGTCGTCATCAATTTCTCTTCTCGCCGGGTGAGGTGAGGTGCATTATCCATAAGAACGATGCTACCAGCCGGCAACTTATGCAGAACGACATTCAACCATTCCTCGAAGCAATTGCTGTCCATCACTTCCTGGTATTCGCCTATTTTCAAGTGCAGCTCTTAGGCACACGTTCGTCGGAGTCTTTGTAAGCGAGGCAGCGAGCACAGCAAAAGGATAAAAGAACGAACGTGGAGCGTGTATGAAAGGCGGCGATAGCGAAGAGCGCACCAGGAAGAAAGCGGAGGAAGGCGTGGAAAAAGCGTAACAAAAGCGTGGTGCTACGCACGACAGGTTTTGCGGCGGCGATGACTACGAGATGGCGCAAGAGCAGCGTGCGTCATCTCTATCGAAGCAGCTGCATGAACGGAGGCCTCTGTGCGGCGGCTGCATGTGTATTGCGCCCACGTGTCACCATTAGCAAGGCAAACGTGCCACACTTCGCTCCATTCGCAACGTGCCGCACGTGACAGATTGTCCGCGCCAGCCAATGTATCGCAAATTGAAAACACGTATGCAGCTGCACTCAAACTTCGCAATAGGGCGTATCGTAATTGTCGGTGATACTTTTTTTGGACTCGGAATACATCCAAGCAGCCGCCACCGAAGCCAGCTCGCTGCGGATATCCGTCACGATCAGGAGCTCGCCTTTCGCAGAAGGTTGTTTCAGACTAGTCGACAGGCCATTTGCTCTAGCGAACAGGCGGGTACGCTTCTCTATGGCGTCTGTCCACACGATCGACCAAGGTGTCGCGCCGTCACCCATGTCTCGCCCAGTAAGATCTTTTGGCCTTCCGCCCTGTAGCACTTCCCGTCACGAAGGAAGCGATTTCGCCGTTCGGCGATGTCATCCCTGTCGACAAGCAGCGTGTTGCGACTCCTCATGCTTGAAGGCGATCTCGGCAAGGAGGCGACGAACAGTACACCGCTTCAGTGATGGCAGATTCATACGCTTAGAGATCATGTTAACTTCATGACCACACATGACGTCAGCGCGCACAAGTCGAACTTGTCATAATTCGTACTGCGCATTCTGTTCTCCACATTTTGTAGGCATTTTCCCGAGGGCGTTGACAGTTTGCCACCCGAAAAATGCAAAGTTTTGACCTCCCATCACACTGAGCATTGTGCTTTCGCTGACATGGAGCAGCTCGGCAACAAACTTGCTCGTGTCCTTCACGCTGCGTTAAGGCTGCGTGTTACGCCAAAGCGTGGAGCAGTGGAACATCATGTGGCGCTAATCGCTGTTCAGGATGTGGTCACTCTTGTTCTTTTTGCTGAGGCTTCTTGGTGGTGTGGACACCGAACCGACAAGGGATCGGAAACAAGGGATCGCGTTCCGATGTTACTTTGCTGGGCTGCATGGCGGGAAACTGGCACGGAAAGCTGTGCGCAAACTCACGAGATTGCACGCTTGCTAAAAAAAAAAACGCCAAGGGAAATGAAAATAAAAGATCTGCCACATTCTTTAAAATAAGCTTGTGAAAACCTAAAGGCAAAGAAATATGTCTTATGCTATTTAAAACGAATAGACTGTTTCGTGCCATTAACGCAAAGAATACGATCGAGCCAAGAGTCAGTCAACAGAGAACGCCGTTGCTTTAATTGCTCAACTATTTATACGTTGTGGGTAAGAGAGGGAGCACGTTTAAGATAGCTTTCGAGGGCATGTCCGTTGATTCGATCGTTAGTGGGCATGCGCCGTAATGCCGAGTTGAACATGATGCGCATGTCTTTATAAAACAAGATACATAAATTTTCTGTACAAAAACGAAAGTGAAAATATTATCGAACGGTATTGCGAGGGGTTACGAACATTGCTTAAAATTGCTGCCGTATTGGAGGCGCTGTGGTGGTCTTCTTTGCCGTGTTGATCTCCTCAAAAGCGGACATGTCTCATTTGATATCGCCGCTGTACCTCCGTTTGGCGACGTATGTTCGGTGGATGTCTCATTTTCCCTTTGTTCGTTTACAATGCCGTCGTTGTCATTTTCGTCGTCCGTGGAATCTCCGGTGGACGACTCCATGCTGAAAGGTTCGGCTGTCGCAAGAAGGTGCTGCCGGTTCCGACGCAGCATTTTGCCGTCTTCTGTCTACTAGGTAGGACCTTGGTTGCTCCGCTCGCATCACTCTGGCTTTGGTATCCCATCGGTCTCCGCGCACTCGCACGACTTGTCCTTTCCCTAAAGAAGCCAGAGAGCGTCTCGGCTTTTCCGTCTGTCGATGCTTCCGCACAGACGTGCTGGGTACTTCCGCAAAATCGGCAATGGCGTTCGAAGCCGTCGACCAAAGAGCAGTTTAACCGGCGATCTGCCGTCTTCCGGAGGACATGACCTGTAACTGAGCAATCCGAGCCAGAAGTCCTCTCTTCCTTCGGTTGTCTTTTAAGGATTCTTTTAACCACCTGAACCCCTTTCTCGGCCAATCCATTTGAGCGTGGAAACCACGGGCTTGAAGTGACATGCTGGAAATCGTATCTATCTGAAAAGAGCAGAAACTCGCGGCTCGAGAATTGCGGTCCGTTGTCAGTGCACACTTCTTTTGGTATGCCGTGTCTAGCAAATATTGCGCCTAGTTTATCAATCACACCGGCTGCTGACGTGTCCTGTAGCTGCTCAACCTCGGGGAAATTGGACAACGCATCACACGCACAAAGATACGATTTACCAGCGTATTGGAAGATGTCAACACTAATTCTACACCAGGCATGCGCAGGCACTGGGCGGATAAGAAGGGGCTCGCTGTGTTGCTTCTAAGCGTGATTCTGGCATACTGAGCATTTTTAAATCAGATTTTCGGCATCAGTGTTCATACCGGGCCAGAAAACCAAACGACGCGCACGTTCTTTGCACCTATTTAGTCCCATGTGGCCTTCATGGATTCTTCTTACTATTTCTTGGCGCATGCTGGTTGGCAAAACAACCTTGCACCCTTTTAGTAGCACGCCGCTTACGGCTGACAGTTCACTTTCGAAATGCTTAAGCCGTCCCTGCACAGGTTGGTTCTTCTGAAAGCACGTGATGACACTATGCAAGTAGCTGTCATTTCGAGTTTCTTTTGATAGGCGCTCTAACGTGGCATCGCTTACGAGTGACGATAGAACACCTACGGCGTGAATCTCGATGTCTTCTGCTTCATCCTTTTGCGGTTTCCCTACAGAGGCACGTGACAGCAGGTCTGGCAACACGAACTGCTTTCCTGGAACAAAGTGCAGAGTGAAATTGTATTTTAGTAAACGTGGAAAGAAGCGCTGCAGTCTCAATGGCATGTCAGCAATTGCCTTTTGCGAAATATTGACCAGGGGGCGGTTGTCTGTTTCGAGGATGGCCGTGCGTCCGTACACAAAATGGTGAAATTTCTCGCACCCGTATACCACAGCCAACGCCTCCTTCTTAATCTGTGAATATCGCTTTTTGGTGTCCGTGAGTACTCGCGAAGCATCCGCAACAGGTTTCCAAGCGTCCACGTAACGCTGTAGCAATGCTGAGACGATGCCATTTTGCGATGCATTTGAAGCTATTTTAGTGTCACGCTTCGGGTCGAAGATAGCCAGAACTGGCTGGCTAATTAAAGTTGCACAGATATGGTTCCATTCTGTGGCATGGTTATCCGTCCAATCGAAAACACTGTCTTTTCTTATCAGACCTCGGAGTAAATTAGTTTTTTCTGCGAGGGCCGCTACAAACTTAGCGAAATAGTTGACGACACCTAGCATTCTATGAACTCCTTTCTTGTCCCTCGGTGGTGGTAGATGTAGAACTGATTCGACGGAATCAGGGCTTGGCCATGCGCAGTTTTCGGAAATAACATCACCAAGAAAAGAAATTTCTGGCACGCTAAGTTCACATTTTGAAGCATTGAATGTTAATCCCACCTTACGCGCGGACTTAAGGACAGCTCGTAGCCTTTCGTCGTGCTCTTTTCTTGAAGAGCCCCATACTAGGATGTCGTCGACCTACACACATACACCAGGAATTCCGTCAAAGATCTCGTTCATGTACCTTTGATATACTTCGGATGCTGACGCTATGCCGAAAGGAAGCCTGAGGAAACGATAACGCCCAAACAGGGTCGAAAACGTGCAGATTCTGGATGTTTCTTCATAAAACGGTATTGGATGAAATCCAGATTTGGCGTCTAGTCGCGAAAAATATCGTGCTCCCGCAAGCTCGGCTTTTATGTCATCGCGACGAGGCATCTGTAAGTGCTCCCGCTTCAGACCTTCATTAATTTTCCTAGGACCCATGCATATACGTAGCTGACCGCCCTTCTTGATGATAACTAACGGACTTACCCAGTCTGTTGGCTCTTCCACCTTGGCAATGATGCCTGCCTTGAGCATCCGGTCGAGTTCAGCCCGCAGTGGTTTCAGCAGAGCCAGGGGTACTCGCCTAGCCATCTGGACCGTCGGTACGGCGTCTTGCCGCAACACCATTGTGTGCAGCCGCTGAAGGCATCCGGTGCCGCTGAAGACGACGTTGCATTCCTGCATGAACTCTGTAGTTCGCTTTGCCGTCATTGCATCAACTGAGCTGACGAAGAGCCCCAGGCGCTCGCTTGCTTCGAGACCTATAATCGCGTGCCCTTCATGCTTGTAAAGAATTACAAGGATGAAGTCGGCTTCAGTCGCCGTCTTGCCGACTGTGACCTTCAATCTGGCTACCCCGAAGTGCTTGATGATTCCTCCCCCATAGGAGCGTAGCACTGCATTACTTTCTCTTATTTGTGCCGCCGGCTGTAATGCGCGGTACATACCATACGGCAGAAGGTTCTTTTGTGCACCGGCGTCCACTTTCAAGTTGATGTGCTTGCTGCCGACTAGTGCTTCTGCTACCCAGTCATGTTGGCTTTCGACAGTATCTACCGATACGTCGAAAATCGTGAAGTCTTCGTCAGCATTGACTTCTGCCGCTTGCCTGTTGCTCTTGCATTGCACAGCAAAATGGTTCTTGCCTCCGCATCGTCTACTGGTCCGTCCAAGCGCCGGACAATTCCTCGAGCCGTGCTCCCGACCACACTTACTGCATTCAAATACTGGGGCTGCAACAGTTTCCTTTGGCCTTGCTTGGATATGGTCAACTTGGCGCTGTTCGCGTGCCCAAAGTTGATTTTGTGCATCTGACAACTCGGCGGATTTGCACACCTGCTCAGCTTTCGCCAGTGTCAATTCCTTGTCCCTTAGCAGCTTCTGGCGCACTTTGTCGTCGCTCGTTCCAAATACAATTTGGTCACGGATCATTGAATTTTCCTTTACGCCGAAGTTGCATGATTTTGCCAGGTGCCTCAGGCCCCTTGCGGATGGTTCAGAGGGCTCACCTTCTGCTTGGACTCGTCGTCGAAATTGGCACCGCTCATGTATTTCATTCACCTGCGCCTCGCAGTACTCCTCGAATTTCTTGATGGTGGTCGTATAGTCCATTCTTTCGGCGTCTTCAGTGAAAGTGAAGTTGTTGTAGATTTCCAGCACATCTTCACCTCCCAACCTGAGCAGTTGGGCAGTCTTCGTGCTATCATCCCGAGGCTTGTCTCTTGGCACCGAGACTGCTAGGAAAAGTTCGAATTTTTGCTTAGAAAGCTTCCATTGGTTCACAATGTCGCCACTCAGGCGCAATGGTTCAGGAGGCTGTAAGAATTCCATCATGGGTGGCGGCACACTTCCGACACCATGTTTCGTGCCGCTCACGCAAAGAATACGATCGAGCCAAGTGTCAGTCAACACAGAACGCCGTTGCTTTATTTGCTCTACTATTTATACATTGTGGGTAGGAGAGGGAACACGTTAAGGATAGCTTTCGAGGGCATGTTCGTTGATTCGATCGTTAGTGGGCATGTGCAGTAATGCCGAGTGGAACATAATGCGCATATCTTTATAAAACACGATACATAGACGAGCACTGATTTTTGTACCTTTCTTGCCTTGATCGTCTTCTTACTCCAGGTTTATAACGCATTCATAAAGTCATTGCTTTTTAAGTACTTGTGAAATAGCAAATCATTCATGTTAAGCTCGGAAAACGAGTAGTAAATATTCCGTGTACATGTAAACCAGTGCTAAAGCCATCCAGCGCTGCTCTTTCTACTTTTGTCCCGAAGATAAAGCAGATGACGAAATTAAAAAGCAGACGACGCACAGTTTTGTCGAAGGCACCGGGTTATTTTTCTCTGGTGACTCGGCATTTTCTGAAGCATTCCCCTCACGAGAACTCTACTAAACCAGTCATGAAGATGCAAAAGCCTTATTTATACCCAGAATAATGCTTTCTATGAGCACTATTTTTTTGTGCGGGACTATTTCTTTAGTCGCGGAGGCAGTCGGCTGGCACGCTTTGGTAATCTGGGCAGGGCCTCTCCAGTCTTCTAAATTTCTAGCCGACTGTAGATTCCCACAGACATTATAGGCCCCGCAACATGGTCAATCGCCAGTATTTCTACACAATAGAAAGGTAATTTTGTATGGCGTGGTGTCAGCACCCTTCTTAAGCGTCAGTTGGAAAATTTCCCCAAAAATATAGCTCCGCTAGTGTCTACAAAGAAAGAATAAACCTGTGGTTTCGGTGTGCACAAAATTGGAAGGAGTGTTGCCGAGTGCTATTTAAAGGCTTTCTTACAGGAGGGGAACACTCGCTACAGACTCGCCTAAGTACATACTGTATAACGATCCTGTAAAACAACCTATATAAGGCGCCCAATACAAGGTATCTAGGAAATGTGCCTGCAGCAGTGCAGTAAAAATCACTTTGCGACTCGGGGTCAAAAAATATTCGAAGTAAATCTGATCTTCAAGAAAAAAATACGGTTTAACGACCCCCTTTAAGAGCCAGAGCAGCCTGTGGGATATATAAACAGCAGATGACATTCACAGATTAGAAAGGCAATGAATTATTCGGAGCTGCCACAATTCGCGCGAAAAACTGGTGGCGAATGCCTGAACAGGTGAGAAGTTACCTGACGAATAGATGGACTAATCCTATATAGGCTACCCCATTGAAAGAGGAGAAAGTGATGATCGGGCTGCACTGATTCACATTGCGAGCTAAAATTTAATGACACAAATATGCGATAAAGTTCTTGCAGACGAAGTCGCGAGCAGTGCACTATTTGCGGTAATTACGTAAGACGGGCAACTAAGAACGTGTTCGTGACTTCAGCAAGACTGAATATGGACAGATTGCGCACCGCCACGAATTTGCTTTAAGATCTATTTGTACAACATCTCCCCATCCAAAGAGGATTGCTATTTCGATATTATGAAAGTGGTACTCGCAAAGAACGCAGGTCGTCTATGTGCTGAATGTTTGCGAAGAGGAATCAAAGCAAAGCTTTCTTTAACTCTGCGCCCCGCTTTGTTGGTGCTAGCTGCTCACTACTGTTTTACCAGGGAGACATAGGTCTAGCACCGACTATCCCCTTCTCATTATGTACAACAAATTACTGTATCGTAGCCAAGGACTCGACCACGGACGAGGAGTGGGAAGGAGGACGGAAGCAATCACGTGCCCAGTGTGCCACCTCCTTGTTACACCAATGGCCATTTATCACCTTTCCCATTGCCCGCTACACACTACTCATTAGGCAATCACCGCAACCTCGTGATTCATTGTGACGCAAGGGCCGCATCAGGCACGTATCCTGGACTTTTTCCGAGGGGGGGGGGAGGGGTCCAACCCAGGGCAACTTTCCTATGCAAATGTAGGCGAGTACCTTTACTAGTACAAATGTGAATAGTGCCCTCCCTTCGCCATAAAGATGCGTAAACCGCAAAAGAGAAATGAAATACGGTGTATCTGACAGGTACGCCTGTGAGATACACCTCTCCGTTACTTGACAAACAGGGAACCACATCAAATAGACTCGCGCAGGAAAGAAGCGCAGGAACAACACTGCTAAAAAGAAGTGAACAAGCGAAAGTGTAAAATAAAGGTTTGTAGTAGTGTTTTTTGAGTGACCTCTAGAAGAATTATAGAGAAATATATATTTGCAGAACAATCAGAGGTTCTTTTCGATCCCTAGATTACTACCAAGTGCAAGAACCGACTCGTATGGTTATTGAGAAAGTTTTGCAACGATGCGTGGCCGCCAGTGCCGTACAACCGCGTAGAGCACAGGACGCTGCGGTTCTAGGCGTACTGTGCCCACCGCAAAAGACAGAAAAACACCCCCGTAAGCACAGCAGAGAAGTGGCTACGTCAGCCGGCTCGACTGATAACTGTAGAAGCGTGATTCAAATCACACGGAATTATTGTCCATTTGCGGCGGCGTTTTCTTTACTTTCTTTTTAAATAAAAGAAGAAATGGTTAAATTTGTTAATTTTCGCTTTTCATTCATGTTTGGCTGTTGCTTCGGCACTCTTCCTTAGTAGATTGCTTAATTTCTCCACCGCCTTGAGACTCTTGTCCTCAGTTGCCAATTTTGCACGAAAAGTGCTATACAATTAGGGGAAAGCGAGACGAGGCAACAGATGAAATTCGTATTGTCTAGCCGTTTAACGATTATTGCAGGGCTTCATGATGGACGCTGTTTTGCATGATTTTATTTTCTACCTTATCTAACCCATATCACGGGTATATGGTTCCGATGATCTGCCAGCGTCGCAGAGAGTTGTCACTCGAGGAGCAAAAGGAAAAGGAAAAGGAAAAGTTAAACGCAACTGGCGTTTTCTCCGGCCACAACTCGTTCCACGAGCATACAAACCAGCTCACTATGAACCGAATCCTCCCTGGTCACTGGATAAGTCTGAACAAATAAGATTGATCTAACGAAGCAACAGCGACGCGCATGATCGTTGAATACATGGTGACAACTGAACGCATCTCGAGTTAACCACGCGGGCACCGAATCGATGACGAAATTGGCCTTTACACTGCAGGAGATGCCGGTAACTACTGCCAACCAAAAGGAGAGAAAAAGGCAGCGAAATGTTAACTACCGAATAGCTGTCAAGTCTCAAGTTTGATTTGGCGACGCTCTAGGAACGTGTTTGAAGAGTGGTGGCATGGGAGGTGGAGGTATGCCACCTAATTTCCAAGGAGGCAAGGACCCCGAGCCCCCCCCCCCCCCCTTGTTGCGGGCCTGGGCCCCATAGATGCCGCCACAAAGCCGTCGTGGCTTTCAGTTTCGTGCGTTAGGGTGCAAGGACCGAAAGAAACGAAGTCTCCAATAGAGACGTGAAGAACTCGCCAACGGAAGCAGCTGACTGTACGTAAATGGCAAAACCTCAATACACGTTAATGACTAACAGGACGAAAAACCACATTGAACGCGAAAGAGGTGTACGCCAGAAGGACCGCTTATACTGTTTTGTGCAAAAAGCTTCAGACAGGCATCAAGCGAATGCAAGGCAAACAATTTTACCCGACTGAATCACATTCACATGACACACAATGGCTAACTGCCAACAAAGGCTTGCATGTGTGTTCCGTTTTGTTTGCTCTTCCCTCAACTTTCTCGTACTAGTAGAGAGCTACTAAAATGATGTGCCAACAAGGCCAAAAGCGCACCCCTCCAATGATTAAGTGTCAAGATTAAGAGCGCCTTCGTCACAAAGCGAAGCACAGTGCAGAAAGAAATTATAAAAAAATCTAGGCTTTTACGGGCCACAACCACGATCTACATATGAAGGGGATCGCAGTGGGGGACACCGCAATAATTTTGACCATTTGGGGCTCTTTAACTTTTACCCAGTGTGCCATGCACGGCCGCTTTGGCATCTCGCCTCTATTGAGATACGGCTGCCGCAGCCGCGGTCTTTGCGTCCTTGTGCTTAGCAGCACATCTCCAAAGCCACAACCTCACCACGGTGGGTGAAAAAAAGCACACGTATGTCTCAATAAAGTTATACCATACCATACAATACCATACCATACCATACCATACCCTACCATACAATGCCATAC
Source organism: Dermacentor albipictus (assembly GCF_038994185.2). Taxonomy (NCBI): domain Eukaryota; kingdom Metazoa; phylum Arthropoda; class Arachnida; order Ixodida; family Ixodidae; genus Dermacentor; species Dermacentor albipictus. The sequence continues at coordinate 168,132,366 of NC_091823.1, forward strand.
CATACCACACCATACCATATGTTGCTTCCTAAACGTGAAGGTCAACAGTGATGCTTGCATGCGAAGCAAAATGAATATTTGGCTATTTTGAACAGAGAATTCTTGAATGCAATACGAATACATGACCAGGAAGAAGCGTGAGAGCATTACATACGGAAATGAAACAAAAGTGCGCGGCCGCCATTAGCAGTCAGCAGCGGGGTGAAAATAGCACCCGCATTCGGAAAGCTAATCCCATTTCATCATTCGCGTTGCTATGGTCGCGCACCTATGCTTGTATGAGCTGTCTGGTGGCGCCGCCTGTGTCGGGGCCGGCTTTACGACGCGACAATAAAGGCGCTTGACGCTGCGACGCTCGAAGGGGTAGACCTATCTCTTTGCACGCGGCGTTCGAGCCACCTGAACATTTGACATGGTGTCAGAAGTAACCTAATTAAGGCCTTCGTTCACTTTCATCTACACAGAAGAATCCATGGCCAGGAAGCATGAGTCTTTCGATTCCAAGTGGCTCGGTATTCTCTTTGGTAACACAACGCGTTCGACTTCACCAATGCTGCGTCTTGGCCAACGGAGAAAACGCTATAAGTGCTACGCAGCTGTGTCCAGTTTGCCACACTTTCGCGGATGTGCAAGTATGCTCACTTTTACACTGTATGGGCCCCGAAAATCGTCTTTTCCCGGATAGTTTTTCACTTTCTGCGGATGAACCGCCATCCTGCGAAACCATCCTCTAGCATCTCACGGAGCTCTGTGCTCACTCGGGTAACGAGCTCGATGAATGTTCTCGCTTCCACTAGCGTACTCAAGAATCAGGTGAAAGCTTTGGCGCTTACTGCACAGAACTGTGCAGGCTTGTCAAGCGTGGAAACTTCCCTTGGCCCAAGTCGAAAAACATCTCGCGAGGCCAAATTTTGTAGACGGCTTAAGAGGCACCCGTCCCTTGAAACAGCTATGCCGTAACTCCAAGCTTACGTTTAGGGATGCTTGGACACAAGCGCGTCAGTGGGAGGATGCCGACGAAGAAAAAGCGGCAAACGGAACTGCATAAGATTCAGCGTGCGTTCAACTAGGCGCAGCCAAGTTTTGCAAAGCCCTTCGACGCTTGGATGCCAGGTAGCGAGACGCGCCGCCCAGGATGGAACGCTCCGGCGACACCACTAGTTGTTTCGCCGCTCACTGCAACCACAATGAGAATACCCAACAAGTGCGTCCCTGTGCAATCACTGTCAAACGAAAGGTTATTTCGCTAAGGTATGTCGCTCCCGCAGATTAACGCCGACCAAGCTCTCTACTATATGCCTGTATACTATCGTGGTGCCTGATAACGCAAAGTATGTGGATGCCACGGTAGGCTATTATACTGCCTCTATCAAGGTTGAATTTGGTGTGCAAGTCTCGGCAGTACCAGAAAGTTTCCCTACTGTGCATCCGCAGCTTGCCAAAGTGAACAACCTGTTCACAGGTCCAGGAGGTCAACCGCTTCGAGTACTTGGATCGTACGTCGCCCAGCTCAATGGGCGAGGGAGAACAACTATCCAGCGAATGTTGTATGTGGTACAGTCTCTTTCTACTCCACTACAAAGTTTGCCAGCGCTCCAAGCATTCAAGGTTGTCAGATTCAAGGTTGGAAGACGACGAAGTCGAAGATTGCGGACGTGCTTCGCATGGGCTCCCGCTTTGAAACCGTTTTTCGGTGGAACTCCCTGTGCTGTGGACTTGCTTTTGGTGGGATTGTCCACAGGAAGTTGCCCTCTCCCTGCGGACACCTAATTTCGGCAAGTTTGCCCCCTTTTTAGGGTTTTTTCCACGCTTTTCGTGCTCAACCACCGCGCGGCAAAGTTAGGCCTCATCATTAGGCCGAGCCGCCGCCGACGGCACCGGGCTCCGGGGCGGTGACTTGTGGTTGTGGGCCTCTGTGAGGCTGAAGACCATGGAGTACTCCGTTGCGGGAGAGACTATACCGCCCGAAGAGTTCGAGGCGGGAGAATGGACCTGGGTTTTGCGGGCTCAAGATAGATTCAAGAAATCTGTATACGGGAACCATCCCGAGAGTAAGCCTAGCGACAAGTAGGTAGGCAGCGACGGGCGCCAGACGCACGGAGCAGAACAAGTCAAGCGCGGGAAAGCGCCGGTGTGGGAGAAACGGGGACCGTTTCTGAAGATGCCAGCGAAGGACTTCAAGGTTGTGTGCCGACCCAAGAATTGGGACTTGAGTATGGTAACGTCGAGGGAACTCGGATATGCCTTGAGAGCGGCAGCGGAGCTGACGAATGCGACTGCGGTGGAGGAAAACCTGGTGCGGGTCAACGAGACGAATAACACGATGACGGTGAGCACGCCGTGTATGCATCGCTGTGGGGCATATGCGAATGTGAAGACGCTCAAGCTGGGTGGTCATGACCTTGACATTTCGGCGTACGTGGCGGTGCCGGAGAACTCTCTGCGCGGAGTCATTTACAACGCGTACAACGGATGCCCACTGGCAGAAGTTCGGGCGGGATTCCTGAAGAGGAATGACGGCATAGAAATTTTGGATGCCAGACCTTTGGGGAAGTCGAAGGCGATTCAGATAACGTTCGGGGGGAAGCATGTTCCCTGGCAGGTTATTTACTGGAACTGTTTGTACGCGGTGATTCCGTACAGAGAGTTAGTCGAAACCTGCTATAACTGCAGACGAGTGGGACATCGGGCGGACGTTTGTTATCGTCCGAAGACTAATCTGTGTCGCCGTTGCGGAAAGGATCATCCTGCCCCACCGGAAGGAGAGCCGCTGACCTGCACTCCAGACTGCATCGTGTGCCATGGGGCGCACAACACGGGGAGCCGGAACTGCAAGTTTCGTCTAGCCCGTAAGCAGCCGACGGGCCTGCAGCAGGGCATTGAGGACAACGGCCTAACTGACAAGGAGGAGCGGCGCTCGAGGCCAAGGAAGCGGTCATCCAGCGGTGCGAGAGACGATAACAAGAGCAGGGACCGGTCCACTTCCTTCCCACCACTGCCCGGACCCGAGCGTGGCAAAGGAGAACAGGGTTCCAGTCATGGAAGAAGTCCCAGTGCTACGAGAAAAAAGGTGAGCTGGCCCTACGTGGCCTCCCAGAGTGAGACTGCTCGAGAGAAGGAGCTACAAAGGCAGGTGCAGCAGCAAGCTGAGACGATTAAAAAGATGGAAGTCAGGATGGCAGAGATGGAACGCGCGCTTAAAAGCGACAAAGGACAAAGGGTACAGACGCCGGTGATCCAGGCCCCACTGAAAGCGGCACAGGCGACTGCTTCTCGCGAGAGCGAGAGCACAGCTATGGAGGTGGAGAATCGGGGGAAGCTTAAGAGGCCGCCATCGGCGGATGAGGGCGCTAATGCAAAAAGAGTGGCAGAAACTTCAACGGCGGACACGCCGCAGCCAGTCGTTAAAGTCACTAGTTTTAGGGGGGAAATGTCTGCCCTTGCGGACAGAATAGGAAAACTGGAGGAAAGACAGGATAGGTTGGAAGCTCGGGTCGACAGGATCGAAGCCAGACTAGACAAGATTGAGGAGCGTCTTGACGCCTTCACCAATGACATGCGGGCTTTCCAAACACAGGTTATGGGCATGTTTCAACAGCTCAATGCTACGCTACAGGCTAGATTGCCTCCCGTAGTCGGCCAAGCGCCGATGTTAGTAAACCTAGTGCCTAATCATGGCCCCTCGCCAGCAAATTGAGGTTTGGCAGTGGAACTGCAGGGGCTTCCGTCGCAAGCGGGGGAACCTGCAATTGCACATACAAAATCTGGACAGTAAGCCTGACATTATAGCTTTGCAAGAGGCTAGTGGCTGGGTGAAATTACCGGGATTTAAGGCATTTACACCGCCAGAGATTGATCGGGGGGGTGTATCGAGCGTCTTCACGGCCGTTCTAGTCCATCGCAACGCCACGGCGATTCAGCATACCATAGATAGCAGCAGAGAGGACTACGTCCTGCTAGAGCTTCTTCCCAAAAGTAAGGACGATAAGAGTCTCTTTGTACTTAATGTATATTCTTCTCCTAAAGATAAAGGGCTAGGCTTGCCAGACCTCTTGATAAAGACGCAACGGCTAGCGGCTAGGGCTCAACTCATCGTGGTTGGAGATTTCAACGCGCCTCATCCGGAGTGGGGCAACATCCGAGCCACTCCAAAGGGAAATAGGCTTTGGCGGGTAGCTCAGGACCTACAATGGACAACCTTGAACAACCCGCTAGATCATACGAGGATAGGCAACAGCGTTAGCACAGACACCTCTCCAGACCTCACATTTGTTAAAGGTATTAGGGATGCAAAGTGGGTAAACACGGGACAGCCACTGGGCAGTGATCACTATATCCTTTCCACGGTATTTAGTGCTGCTAAGCACAAAGACAGGGTAAAAGGAATTAGAGTGACGGATTGGGACAGATTTCGGAAAGTCAGGAAAGACACAGTGAGCGGGGAAATCGAGGACTTGGGAGCCTGGGTTGAGGCGCTCAAGCAGGACGTGAAGGGTACCACAGCAGAGGTTCCTACGGTGGAGGAAGGTTTTACGGCGGACTCTAGACTGTTACACATGTGGGAAGCGCATGCGAGCCTCCTTCGGAGATGGAAGAAACAAAAGCATAATGGGGTCCTCCGTAGGAAGGTGGCCAAGCTAGAACGAGAAATCGAAACCTACACGTTGGACTTGCAGTGCAAACAATGGGGTCAGATTTGTGACAGGATGAATGGGCAATTCGGATGCAAAAAAACATGGCAGTTGTTGAGGCACCTTTTAGATCCGGCGGCAACCAAATCGGCGCAAAAGGGTCAAATGGCTAGGTTAGTTCATCAGTATCAAGGCACGACTGGGGAGTTCATTCAAGAACTCCGAAGTCGTTACATAAACGGCGAGGCGGGCGGTTTCTTGCCGGATTACTCGGGAGAGGAAAACCTCGAATTAGATGCGGACTTTACGGTGGCGGAGGTGGAGTTTGCAATGGGGCAGCTTCGTACTACGTCGGCAGCGGGTCCAGATGGGGTTACTAATAAAATGCTGAGGAACCTGGATTTCAAGTCAGTGGGGGCGCTCACGGATTTGATGAACAAATATTGGGCGGCCGGAGAGATCCCGGCAGAGTGGAAGCATGCTAGGATTACATTTATTCCTAAACCAGGGAAGAAGATCTGTATTGAGAATCTTCGACCCATCTCGCTGACGTCCTGCTTGGCCAAATTGATGGAGCATGTGGTCCTCAGCAGGCTCCAGGGTTATGTGGAGGACAAGGAGTTGATACCTAGAACGATGATTGGCTTCAGGGCTAATTTATCAACGCAGGACGTCATGATACAGCTCAAAAAGGACGTGGTTGATCCTGGGTACGGCACGGGCACGAAGGCTATCTTGGGGCTCGACCTCACAAAGGCCTTTGACAATGTCACCCATGAGGCAATATTAAGGAACCTATCGGACATAGGACCGGGGGGTAGAACCTTCCGATACATCAGATCATTTCTGGAGGATAGGACTGCGGAGATTGTAGTCGGAGAATTTAAATCGGATCCTTTCCCATTGGGGGGCAGGGGGACACCACAAGGGTCGGTTTTATCGCCGTTCTTGTTTAACCTCGCCTTGATCAAGATACCGCCCAGGCTGGCAATGATATCGGGACTTAAACATACATTTTATGCGGATGACATTACTCTATGGGTAACAAAGGGAAGCGACGCACAAGTGGAGGAAACTTTACAACAGGCAGTGGATATTGTGGAGGAGCTAGCGGGGGAGGCAGGACTCTCGTGCTCTCAGCCCAAGTCCGAGCTTTTTGTGCTTAGGGATAAACCAAGAGGGATACATGCGAGGCACTATGTGCCGCCACCACCGCTGAAGGTGAAAGTGGGGGGTGCACCGGTCGCTGAGGTCCAAACGATCAGGATCCTGGGGCTGTATCTGCAGACTAACGGGAAGAATAGGGAGGCCTTGGAAAGGCTCAAAAATACTGTCAATGCTACCGTGAGACTTATCAGGAGAATCGCCAATCGTAAACAAGGCGTCAAGGAAAAGGACTTGTGTAAGCTGGTACAGGCGTTTGTGCTCAGTAGAATAGTGTATGCGACGCCTTATATGAAGATGGACGCGACAGAGAAAGGCAAGGTGGAGGCTATGATTAGACAGGCGTATAAGGCGGCCCTTGGGTTGCCTAACAATACTTCCACCGAAAGGCTGCTGGGATTAGGGGTGCACAACACCTTGGAAGAACTGCGGGAGGCACACTTGGCGATGCAACTCAGTAGACTTTCCAAAACGATAGTAGGGAGGGATATATTGGAAGGGATCGGCATTGGAGTTGATCCTCCAGCTGGGGACATGAAAATTCAGGTGAAGCGAGAAATGCACAAGGGCTTGTACATAAAACCTTTACCTAAAAATATGCATCCGATACATCACGAGAACCGTAGGAAGGCAAGAGCCAGAGCTTTACATGCTAAGTACGGGAAGTACAACGGGGCGGTCTACGTAGATGTCGCCGAGTATAAGAACAAGGACGCATTTGCAGTTGCGGTGGTGGATGGGCGGGGACGCTTAGTCACCTCTGGATCAGTCAAAACCCGCTCCTCAGAAACTGCAGAGGAGGCGGCGATAGCGCTAGCTATAGGTAATACTGAAGCTGACCTGATTTTCAGCGACTCTAAAACAGCCATCCGAAATTTGGCGAGGGGCAGAATTTCTGTCACAGTGGCAGGATTACTAAATCGGGCCACGGGGCGAGGGACTACGGAGGTGGAAATTGTCTGGGTACCGGCCCACTCTGGGAACCCTGGGAACGAGGCGGCTCACATGAATGCTCGAGGTTTCGTCAGCCGAGCAGGTGAGCCGGACGTTCCGGGGAGGTCCACGAGAGATGGGCTGGTGTCCTTTCACGACATTACTAACCATTACAAACTTGAGCGGAGAATTTACCCTCCACCGGACAAGCAATTGGTGAAGGCGCAGGAAAGCGTCTGGCGAAGATTGCAGACGAGATCATTCTATAATCCATACGTGTGAAACAAATTCTACCCGGACGTTCAGCCGGAATGCAAATGGTGCCAGGAACTGGCCACCTATGACCACATATTATGGAGCTGTAGCATAGCACCGCCACCGGCGGATATTATGCCTGATCCTTCTCTCGAGCAGTGGGAGGCCGTGTTGGCCAGCTCAGACCCGGTCGTCCAGACCAGGGCCGTGGAGTGGGCCACCCAGGTCGCCGTCAGCCATGAGCTGATGGCCATCTAGCACGGAATCGTCCGCACATGCGTTCTGACGAAAATAAAGTTTTTCCATCCATCCATTTCCATCCATGTCAGATTTCTTGGGGGCGTAGCGACTGCTCAGCCACAGCATCAGGTGGAAGTGTTCAAATGCTTCGGCATACTGAAGAATGAGTACCAGATCAGACATAAGCCTGCCACCATATTGACACGTGTATTTATATTTACCGGGCGACCAGGTTTCGCCGCCTAACAAATGTAATCGCGCAGCGCGGGACGCGCCTGCATGTATCCGAAGTTTCTGGAAAGTTATCGATGCTTCTACCCGGCTGTCTGTTGTCGCCGAACGTTGTTATCTCATTTCATCGCGTGATGCGAATGATGTAGAACTTTGTCGAAGGCACGTGGGTCCGAACGATTGATCTGGAACATTCGACGACTACTGTATAAAAGCCGACGCGCTGGACCCGCTGATCAGATTTTCGACGATCGCCGACTGTGTTCGCCGCTATCGTTGTGCTATAAGTGTAGCCTGTTTTGTGGGCACAGGTTCGCCCAATAAAATTTAGTTTTGTCGTTCACAGTGTTGCTACTGTGTCCTTCAATGTCACCACCACGTGACATCTGGTGGAGGTGCTTTTGGTCCATGTACCGCACGCCCCCGACAAGCCGTGATCCAAGCCCGGACCGTAAAGAGAGCACCAACGTAGTCACGGACCATCGAGTAAGCCGTCGTCTACAACAGCTGCCCCCGGAGCACGGACTTCTGCCTGAGAAGACTAAGAAGATTGTGGCCAAGACAACCACAATGGCTGCCCCAGTCTCACCCATCGTACTTCAACGACCCAGAGAGCTCACCCAAGCCATTCTGCAGTACAGCCAGACAAGCCACAGGAGGACAACTGCCTACCATCCGCAGACGAATGGTCTCACGGAGCGCCTGAACAAGACCCTCGCCGATATGCTAGCAATGTACGTCGACGTCGAACACAGGACGTGGGACGCGGTCCTGCCGTACGTAACATTCGCTTACAACACGGCGGTGCAAGAAACAACACAGATCACGCCGTTTAAGCTGGTTTACGGCAGGAATCCGACGACGACGCTCGACGCCATGCTGCCCCACGTCACTGACGAGGAAAATCTCGACGTCGCTAGCTATCTCCAGCGCGCCGAAGAAGCCCGACAGCTCGCCCGCCTGCGGATCAAGAACCAGCAGAGGACCGACAGCCGACACTACAACCTCCGACGACACTTTGTCGAGTACCAGCCCGGTGACCGTGTTTGGGTTTGGACCCCTATACGCCGACGAGGACTGAGCGAGAAGCTTTTGCGTCGCTATTTTGGACCGTACAAGATCATCCGACGTATTGGTGCACTGGACTACGAGGTCGTGCCAGACGGCATTTCGCTGTCACAGCGGCGCCGCTCACGACCTGAAATTGTCCACGTTGTGCGGCTCAAGCCGTACCACCAGCGTTGACGAACTTTGGGACTTCGCGTAACTGACCTTTGGACTTTATTTCTTTTCGTTGTTTTGTTACTTATGTTTATTAAGTGTCCCTTTGTGTTTCGCTCTCTTTGTAGCATCGGGACGATGCTTTTTAAGAGGGGGGTATTGACACGTGTATTTATATTTATCGGGCGACCAGGTTTCACCGCCTAAACAAATCTTATCGCACAGCGCGGGACGCGCTTGCATGTATCCGAAGTTTCTGGAAAGTTATCAGGTGCTTCTATCCGCAGTCTGTTGTTGCCGAACCTTGTGTTATCTGATTTATTCGCCTGACGCGAAAGATGTAGAACTTTATGGAAGGCACGCGGGTCCCAACGTTTAGTCTGGAACATTCGACAATTGTGTATAAAAGCCGACGCGCTGGACCCGCTGATCAGATTTTCGACGATCGCCGACTGTGTTCGCCGCTATCGTTGTGCTATAAGTGTAGCCTGTTTTGTGGGCACAGGTTCGCCCAATAAAATTTAGTTTTGTCGTTCACAGTGTTGCTACTGTGTCCTTCAACGTCACCACCACGTGACAATATTATTCTTATTTAGCGCTCCTAGACGAATCGCGATTCCATTGCACGGTATTGTCCGACAAGAACTGGACATGATGGAGGCCGATGGAGTCATTCGCTTGGTTGATAAACCAATGTTTTTGTGTGCAGAATTCATAGCACTTTCAAAGTATTCAGGTGGTTACCGACATTGCGTCGTCCTGACTCAATGAATGAAGCGGTGCTCCGGGAGCGCCCCACGTTGGCAACCATTGGGCTAGTTCTTGTTCTTCTGGCCACTCAAAGGTTTTCTCTAAGCTGGATGCTACAGTCGGCTTCCGCGAGATCAAGTTCTCTATACAGCCTCAGGAGCTAACAGCTGCCGTCACGCTTTTTGGCCGATATTTCTTTTGTCGCCTGCCATCTGGTATTGCATCAGCTCCAGAATATTCGCAAAAACAAATGGCATGGATCCTAGGTGGTCAACAAGGTGTAGAAAATATGATAGACGACATCCTTGGCTTCAGTCATAACAGAAAAGAGCCTAATGCCATGTTCGAGCAAGTCCTCCCGCCTTTCCAAAGCAGGTGTAGCAAAGAGAAGTGCCACTTTGGTATGTCCGAAGTGTATTTATTGTGTGCAGTCGTCTCAGCTGATGGCGTCAGAGCCTATCCAGCCAAACTGTAGGCTTTCAATGCTCTTAAAGCTCCTAAGGACATCGCTAAACGTTGCCGACTTCTCGGGTTGGTGAACCATTTAGCCAGGGTTTCTTGCCAGCATCTCCGAGATAACAACTCGCCCGGGCACTTCTGAGCAAGAAAACACCCTGGTCGTGGCTGCCTGATCAAGAGTCAGCCTTCAGCAGAATCAAACTCTTAGTATCAGAGAGGTATATGGGGAAGGGCCAGCTTTCCTGTGCCCGAACAATTTCGGCGGACGTCACTTTTTTTCTACTGGGAACTGTCTCACTTCTAACGCAGATCTCAGGAGAACGTCTACCTGTAGAATTTGCTTCTCGCTCCATGACAGACACCGAACAAAAGCAGAGTCGGACTGAGAAGAGTGCCCTGGCGGCGACATGGGCAATACGGAGGTTCGATGAGTTCGTACAAGATATTTATTTCGTTGTGGAAACGGACCATCTACCACAAGTCACATTGTTGTCAATATGTAACTCAATACGCTTCCTCCTCCTATCCAAAGACTGCACCTCAAACATATTCACTGTCAGTGCCCCATGCACTATGACCCAGAGAAACTACTAGCAAGATAGGAGGCTGTCTTGAGGATACCGCCCAAGGTTACCTGTTCTGGTCACGGCAAAATCATTTGCAATGGAAATTGTCATCAACGCATCCTCAACGTTGCCTTTAACTCCCGCAGTCATTATGAGGGCCCAAAGCATGGGTGGGGAGTATAAATCGCTAATATCATACAACCAACATGCTTCGCCTGAGTAGCAGGTGTTGCCATGGCACTTAACGAAGCATGCTATTTCATAGTCTGTGATGGTTTTCTACTCAAAGGCCGACGCATATTGGTTCCCACTCCCTTGAGACCTACAGTTCTGAATTTACTGACCGGTGGTCATCAAGGTGAAAATTAGTTCAAAGCTAATGCCAGAGATTCAGTGCGGTGGACAGGAATTTCAGGAGACATAGAATCTATGGTGGCCAGAATGGAGCAGCCTAGATACACTCGCACAAATCCAGCAGATGCACCTATTTCCACTCCTTTACCGGGTCGCTTATGGGACGTTGTTGGTATGGGCCTCTTACATTGGCAAAGGAAAACATTTTTGCTTGTTGTGGATTACTACTTTCCCTTCTCCGAAGTTGTTACTCTTCCATCGTCAACAGCTTCTACAGTGGTCGAGGAAGTTAAGAGCATATTTGATCGGCACGGTATCCGGGAAGTCGTAAGATCTGATAATGGTCCATCATTTTCCTCTCACCAACTCAAAAAGTTTGACAAAGCCTATGGTTTTACCCTCGTGACCAACAACCTACGCTTTTCTCAGTTGAACGGAGAGACTGAAAGGATGGTTCGCACAGTGAAGGAACTGCTTGGCGAATTGAGTGAGCCACAACTGACTTCACTGAGTTATAGAGCTCGCTGCACTGCAGATTTGAGCTGAACAAGTGGTGCCGCCTGTGACGTGGAGCGTTACCAATCAGTCATTGCCGAGCGTAAGCGTGTCCAGGAGAAAGCATGGCACCCCGAAAGAATAACGCGGAATTGCGGTCAAATAGAGTGGAACTGTGTGCTATTGCGTGTACGGCTGCCACAACCGCTACGGAAACACCGCCGGTTAGCTCCAAAAGATAAAAGTTTAAGGATTTCCTGGGAAGTCTTACGAGAAAGAGCGACGTGAGCGTGGGATACGGGCCGTGCGACGGGCCAGGTAAACAACTACGCACTTCATTGTATAGTGCTTTGTTGCTATCATTGGCGACGCGACGATGGCCGCAGCCAGGGTTGCGGCCCGTTTACACCATCCACGGTAGTCATACTTACACGTGCAACTCGCACCCTCAATATGAATTGGGTACAAGGACCACTGGGTAATAAAAGATCTGACAGTGGCTTAGCTCAGCTAACCGTATGTGTGCAAAGCGAAAGCTTTGTTTAGCCTGGGTAATTCTTTGTTTCACTTGTTTAACCTTTGATTTAGCTGTAAATATTACACTTCGGTACACAGTCATCGTTAAGCTAGGTATGACGGCTGAGCCTGTTGCATTCCGAACACTCTCCAGTGAAGCAGCTCGCCAGCCGATATCCGCGGGGTGGTGAGACTCTACTTGGCGACGACGGCTCAAATCCTCCCGCTTCCGCGAAACGTTTAGAAAAGACGGCCCGGCCTTGATCTTATCCATGGCCAAGCTCGCACTGACTAGGCGAGCGCGGCGCTCCTCTTAGTTAGGCGCGCGTAGAATCACGTGGTCAGGCGACGACCCAGCTTTGGATAGCGCATGCGGCAAGCCAGCGGTGTTGGCGGTGGAGCTCTGCGCGGCGAGTCACGTGATGCGTATCCAAGGCGAATTGTTCCCATACCAGCATTCGACATTCGAGTTTCTCCATGAGTAAGCAGCAACAGCTCAAAAGTGCTCCCCTACGATGCAAAGACTTCTTTTCGCCGTCATCAAGCACTCGACAAACATCACTTGCTAAGCAACGCATAATAACCGAAGAATGCACTCGACCCCATGCCATAGCCCAAACCAAGTTTCGAATCGAGAACGTTAGGCTATAAAGAAACAAGTGGCCGAAATGCAGTGCCACCACACCATCTGGCCATCGAAAAGCCCATGGGTACCTCCTGTAGTATTGGTGAAGAAAACGGATGGAACCCTGCGTTTCTGTGCAGATCATCGTCGGCTGAACAAGATGATCACGAATGATGTATACCCACTACCACAGATAGACAACGCATTGAACCGGCTCTGCAACGCTAAGTGTTTCTCATTGATAAATCTCAATAATGGCTACTGGCAAAAATAAGTTGACGAGAGCGATCGCGAGAAGACAGCCTTCATCACGCCGGGAAGCCTGTATTAGTTAAAGTCCATATCATTCGTACTGTGCTCGGCGCTTGCAACTTTCCAGTGCGTGATAGACCCAGTATTACGAGGTTTCAAGTGGCAGACCTATCTCGTCTACTTGGAT